>NC_049906.1:3225759-3554676 GCF_001411555.2 Juglans regia | reverse complement strand
AAGCTCTCTGCTTGATTTCGCTCGAGTTGAGTGAACCTCTGCTCGAGCGAACATACGACAAATGCACTGTTCCATCTGAATTCAAGCCACCTCTTAACATTCCTAATCATATTTTTTGATACGACACATTTCAAGTGGTCTTAATTACATCCGTATAATTTTTTTTTTTTTTTAAGTTTGTATGGAAACATTGAAATTTCTTGTGACGGCTGGCTATATATATTTATTGTGTTTCAGATATTGATGAGTGCAAGCTGGGCAATTGGAAACCAGCTTGCAATGCCACAGCAACATGCATCAACACTAATGGAAATTACACATGCACTTGTCCCAAGGGATACGAAGGCGATGGGAGGATAGACGGAACAGATTGCAGGCCTATAGTTGGCCAATCTAATAATAAGATCATCAGCATTGCATTGGGTACGTACGTACGTACATTTATAAGAACTTTATTTCCCAAGCTCACTGATTTCTACTTTGAAAACTACAATATTATGGAATCACTAATTATATACTTTCCCAGTGCATAGATCATTTGCTTGACAAACATTCATGTATTTCAAATCTTGGTTGACTCATGATCTTAATATAATACATATTAGGTTCGTAACCTTCTCGATAGAGATACGAAACTTTCTAGCTAATTGGCCGAAGTGTATTTTATAACTTTGAATATGCAAATACAGGTGTCAGCATAAGCCTCGTAGTGCTCCTTGTGGGAACCTCCTGGGTATATTGGGGACTCAAGAAAAGAAAACTCATCAAACTCAAAGAGAAGTGGTTTCAGCAAAATGGGGGCTTAATGTTACAGCAACGACTCCAACATCACACTGGATCTATGGATACAGCAAAAATCTATAGTGCAGAAGAACTTAAAAAGGCAACCGACAATTACAACAAAAGTAATATCCTTGGTCAAGGAGGTTATGGAACTGTTTACAAAGGAGTGTTGCCAAATAACAAAGTGGTTGCTATTAAAAAGTCCAAAATTGGTGATCAAAGTCAGATAGAGCAATTCATAAACGAGGTAGTTGTGCTTACTCAGATCAACCACCGGAATGTTGTCAAATTGCTAGGTTGTTGTTTGGAAACAGAAGTTCCCTTACTAGTCTATGAGTTCATCACAAATGGGACACTTTCTGACCATATTCATGATAAAAGTCGGTCATCCTTACTCTCATGGGACAAGCATTTGAAGATAGCTACAGAAACTGCAGGAGCCCTTGCATATTTACGTTGTGAAGCTTCTATGCCAATTATACATAGAGATGTGAAAACTGCAAATATACTTTTGGATGGTAACCACACAGCAAAAGTATCGGACTTTGGAGCTTCAAGACTTGTTCCTCTAGATCAGACACAATTAACTACGTTGGTGCAAGGAATGTTTGGGTATTTGGATCCAGAATAGTTCCGTACTAGCCATTTGACGGAAAAAAGTGATGTCTATAGTTTTGGTGTTGTTTTAGCAGAATTATTGACAAGTAAGAAAGTAATTTCTTTTGTTAGCCCTGAAAGTGAGAGAAATTTGGCAACGTATTTTGATTCTATAGTAGAAGAGGATCGCCTATTGGAAATTCTTGATGATCATATCTACAATGGGAGTAATGCTAAGGAACTTAAAAAAGTTGCTAATGTTGCAAAAAGAAGCCTTAGTGTTAAAGGAGACGATAGGCCTACTATGAAAGAAGTGGCAGTCAAACCGGATGGATTGAGAATTAAGGAAAAACATTCAAGGAAAGAAAGTTAATCACAACACAGATAACGGGAGTGAGTATTTTCTTCATCCATCCACACACTCTTCAAGCATCGATGTTAGCACTGGTTATTCTTCCACAAGTACCATTGATAGCATGGGAAATCAAGCACTAACACCAACAAATGATGGCAGATAATCCATTTTTCCTTTAAGCCACAATCAGGCAGCATGTTCCTCCAAGTCAACGGATGATGGTAGATTTCGGTCTCTTTGCACGCAGTGTTTAAGTTATCTCCATATAGATCTTTTTGTATGTAAAATTTTTTCTCTCATGGTCTGCTTTGTATTATTGGGAGCTTTTGTATGTACGAGTGAGCAAGTCTAGTACTGCTCAATTAGGTGTGTGCTTTGAGGATCCTTTCATCATGTGTTCTAAGTTTTTATTTGTGAATTATGGGTAGATTAATTAATGTAACTTAAATATTTGTGCATGCTTGGTGGTAAAAGAATTTATACTTCAAGAAAAAAAAACGCACTTTTTATCCAAAGATGATTAAGCACAAAAAAAAAAAAAAAAGAACTTGTTAATTTTTCCATTGCACGCCGCCATCGACCCACCATCATCGTCCACCTCCACCGTCGCCGGCGAACCCAACCAAGCCCCTCCCTCTTGGTTTCTCTCTCTCGTAGTTCTCTCTCGCTCTTCACAATCGAAGTCCTTTCTCCCTCGGGTTCCCTGTGCTGTCGCGTCCTCCGCCGCCACACCACTTCCATATACCGGCGTAGCTACCCCCCAAGGGTCCCCAGCCCCTCCACCGAAGCTTTCCCTCTCTCTCACTGTCGATCTTCTCTCCTCCTCATAGATCTTGCTCAAGCTTCTCATACAAGTCCAGCTGCCTTCCTCCAGGGTCGCGGGACCACCCCCATGCTCCACTGCCTTCCCTTCAACGCCGTAAGCCAACCTAGAATAGAGCACTATTTTGTTTACCAGAATATAGGAAAGTAGCTTTTATCTCAAATTAAACGAAATTCTTAATTGGTTTGGAGAAATTCTTAACTGTTTACAGAGTTTGTATCTCCCATTTTACTCAAGTTGTTGATAGCAAGTGATGACTGATTTTGTCGTGGAATTGTGTTTCTCCATGTGTCTCCCATGTGTTTGTGTATGTATAATGTAACTGTGGCCATATAGTGTAAATTAAAAGACCTAGCTTCTCACTTTATTTCCTTCATTGCTTTCCTAGATCTTCTTTTAATTTGTTTAGAGGAAAGCATGCAAGGAAAGAACAGAACAAGTACTAGGATCATTAAGGATAAACACATTATTTTGCGTGTACTCGACCTAGCTAGGTAAACAATAGGGTAAGAAGTTTGGAGAATTGAAGTGCTAAGGAAATTTTCATTTCTTGTGCCAACTGTGTTAATAAAACTGCTTAGGGAATTGAAGTGCTAAGGAAACTTCTACAACCGCACCAGACAATGAAACTCTGTTTTGTTGCAACCATTGAGAAATAAGCATATAATGAGTATCAAGTAAAGTGTCATGTTCCTATAAAAAAAAAAAAACAAAAAAAAGTAAAGTGTCATGAGGTGCTTCGGCTACATCTTTTTCCATCAATAGAGTTTTATTCTTACTTATAAAAAAATGTCATCATAAACAAATAAGTCCAGAAACTAACCATAACAAGAATCTCTATAGTTACATAACATCAAATCAAGTCTACGCTACCAAATACTGAACCAAATAATAATCATGAAAGCATAATGCAATAATCTTAGTAACATAAATCATTTGGCTCTCGGGGCACTTGTATTATCAACTCCTCAATATTTCATAAAAACTCTAGTCAACAGGATCTTGATATGTGGAATTATCTAACAAACATAAGAGAGAATTTTAATGAACCAACTTTGTAAGTTAAATTAATCCAGATTAAATCTTGGGATCTGTTTAAAGAAGATCCAAAGAATATACATTCCTCATTTCATCATGCCCATGAAATTTAAGTTCTACAGAAAATACTAAATGGATTTTAGTTCAATAAAAATAGAATAGCAAAGTTATTAGGTAATAATTTGCAGTAAGCAACAAATCATTCAACTACTCTCTTGAATGGAAATATATTCTTCTTGATGGGTTGGAATTATTTCACTAATATGATGACTTAATATATTTCATTACAATATATTCTTCTGCTGTGCTAAATGTTCAATTATAAAAAGAAAAGATTATGTGCTAAATGTTTAAAACATGTTATCATCTATATATTCCTTGTGTGCTAGGGTGTTGTCTTTTTTGTAGATGAGTTTATGTGGGATGAGCTACATGGTATGAAATTTCAATATTTTCATAA
The DNA here is from genome assembly GCF_001411555.2 of Juglans regia. NCBI lineage: Eukaryota > Viridiplantae > Streptophyta > Magnoliopsida > Fagales > Juglandaceae > Juglans > Juglans regia. The sequence goes on along the minus strand of NC_049906.1, from coordinate 3,550,620 downwards.
TCTTGTATGATACTTGGATAAAAAAATACTTTGTATTTGCTAGGCAGTCGCTCAAGGATTATTCTAGATGTCATGTTTTTCAGAGAGATGACTAGGTACTTAAATTTCTCACAGAATTTTCAAAGCCTGCACTTCAAGTTATTTACTCAATTATCATTAGCTGTTGGAATAGATCTCAGAATTAGCGGCGATTTATTTTATTTTTCGTGACGACTATAATTCGCCGTAAGTAATCCAATACCAGCGACGTTATGATCGCTGCAACTGAGTTCACAAAACCAATAACTCAATTGCAGCGATTTTTAAATCGTTGGTATTGATTTATACCAGTGCATTTTAATCGCCGCAATTGTTATTTCAAAACCATTTAGTCAATTGCGGTGATTTCATAAAATCGCTGGTAAAGTATATTTTAGGCGATTTTCTTACTTTTAGCGACGGTATTAAATCTCTAGAATTAATCTTTCCTAACGATTAACAACTTACTCGTATCCTGCAATTGCTGCGATAAAATATACTATTTGTGGCGGAAAAAAATCGCCGGTAAAGAAAATATTTCGCCGGCGATTTTTGGCTTCTGTTGGAGTAGATTAAAAGTGGGGCTTTAATACCGGTGAACCTATAGCGATTTATAAATCGTTGGGAAAGGTGATAGGCGGCGATTTTATTGGTCTTCCCAACAAATTAAATGAATCGCCGGGAAAGGTGATTCCCCTTGTAGTGGTTGCAACCAACACTACTAAATTATTTCACATCCGATATTCAAAATTGACAATTGTTGTTACAACTTTGGAAATTTGATACAAGTTTGATGTCAAACATAACTCGTTTAATTCTATGAAATGGGTTAGAATTGATTCATATACGACACAATCCAACTCGACACAACTGACAGCCCCAGTTCTAGGATAACTATACTGGTCTATTAGTCTGTTTCAAATATATTGGAATGAGGGGAAAAACATTGGGAAAAAAACCATTGATGTTATGCCTTAAAGCAGGACCATTTTGTGAAGTTAAAGCACATAAAGCTTTCATTCGTGGAAACTAACATTAAACCAACATCCAGCAAAAGACACCATTAAACCAACATGTATTATATATATATATATATATCGATTTGTCCTTCCATTCGAGGAAACTAAGGTACCTAACAGCACTAGTACTAGCACTAGTCTTGCTCTGTAGTGCTCATATGGCACGGAGGAACTATTGCGTAAAAAAAGTGCTAAATCGTATTATCAGTTGTTTCTTAAGGACTGTATAGTGTCTATAGGTCTAGGTGGTACGAGACCACAGAGGGAATGTGTAGAGATTATTTCAACTTGAAAACCATTAGGGAAGACAGTTTGATATCTCTGCCTGATGTATTAGCATTCCTTTATTGTTTAAGTTTCTAGACTTCCCACTCTGCAATTTAGAAAAAAAAAAAATCTTCTGTAAATACATTCTTATATCAAAAATTTAAATACATTACTTGCCTTTCCATTCTATAATTTAGAAACATTTTCCCTTCTAGAAATACATTCTTACATACAAAATTTAACCATTAGGGAAGATTACATGTTGAACCTTGACCACAGTAACCCATCCTGTCTGGATTTGATTCAAGAACTGCATATTTTATATTGTTTGGAATTGCTCGTTGAATAGGGATTGTTTGTGGAAAGTCAAACATTTGGTTGTCAAAAGATATATAAAATTGAAAAGTGAGATGAGATAGCTGAAAAGTACTATATATAATGGTTTGAATTAAGAGAGAAATATATAGCTGAAAAGTATTTTGTGCTAAGTTCAAGTTTTGGTTGGTCAAGTTTTGCTTCTAGGAATTTGTGTTGTTGTAAATATTACTAGTTATTCCTTGTCCAAAGAAAAAAAAAATGATATTCACGAGGAGAATTTTCGTTGGAAAATGTATGAGCTGCAATAGTCTAAACTTCATCGAAAAATGCATTAGTAAGCTTATCATTTCTTGACAAATTTGGAATTAAAGATGTTTTTGATTGTTCTCAATTATACATTCATTTGTTACGAATTGAAGAATTAAAAATATTAGTTAAAGGCAGTATTGAAACTCAAGCTTCAGCCTTCTGCTCTTGATTTAAACTGGTATTATTTTGTGTTATCAAAATTTAATGGCCCATTAAAAAAAAAAAAAAAATAGAATCTTATGCTCTTGCTTTATCTCACGGCGCAATTGAACCATAAAGAACCTAGTGTTACTATACACTCTGCCTACATTCGCCCTCCTATAACAATAAAACGGGGCATATCAGCTGTATGACAGCACTTTACTAGTATTGACGACTTCGAGGATCCCAATGAACCCAAAGCTGCATGCGATTATTGTGGTAAAGTTTTGTTATGTCATCCAAAAAAAAAAGATACTTCATCATTAAAATACCATAATCAAACATGTAAAGCCTTTATTGCTATTTAGGTTGGAAGGGATTGTAACATCCCGTATTTTAGTAGATTTTAATTGAAGGGTTATTTTTATTAATTTAAATATTGGTTCTCTTGTTTTAAGTTTATCGGATTTTTCGTTGAATTATTTTTTATGATTTTTAAGTTGTGAAATTTATTTTGATATGTTTTCTTAAGATTAATTATTGTTATGCATTTAAATTACTCTTTATTTTAAATTAGTTTATTGTTGGATTTAATTATTTTATTTTCATTTAATCACTACTTTTAAATTATTTTATTTAACTTGCTATTTTGAAATCTTTTTCGTTGGATCATTTTTGTGACTCAAGATGTGAGCCCCCAGTTTCCAGCTCATGCTCGCGCCGCCGTGAGCACCAAGCACGGCTTCAAGCCGCGACACCCATTGTGCTCGCATGCCGTAGTCGCGCCGCCATTGGCCCCCATCTCTTCACCACATCATTGGCGACCCCCAGCTACCTAACTCACCCATCCTCAGCTCTGATCCACTACCGATGAATTGCATCCATCTCCATTTCCTATTTGAGCTTTTTGGACGTCAACCACCGCCACCCACAGTCAACCATCACCACCATTTGCTTCACCAAAATCCCTAAACTCTTCCCTAGTAATCTCAAGTCTTCGTTTGTCTCCATTCAAAATCTAGCATTTTGAGACCTTCGGCCTTGTGCATTTTCTCATTGTTTCATTGCAATGTCACCACTTCTAGCACCTACGTGATCCTTTGAAAATTATATTATAGCACTGTAAGTATTTTTCCAATGAACTTTCATGGTTTAAATATATTGTTGCACTAACGCATTTTTACTGTGAATTGGTTAGTTGTGTCGGATTGAGTCCGAGGAGTAAGGGAGTCGGTTGGATTGGGGGATGGAGTTGTTTGTGTGACTGGACTATGTTGTGATTTGTTGGCTGTTGGATTTTGTGTCGTATCATGTACATTGCATATTCGCACGCAAGTTCATGTGTTTTTGAAAACTGGATTTTCATGTGAGAAATGGTTTTTGGGTGCGTGTGTATCACGACCCCAAGCCGAGATGGGCCATTATCTCGATGGAGCTCCTCTAGTCACTCGGGAGCGGAATATACTGAGTGACGTCCCTTGGGGTATCGCTGGGTGACAACAGGATCGGATGGGAAGGTAACGCTCTCGTGCCGACTCCATGGCCCCTCTACTGGCAAGGGCTAGAGGATGCTTAGCCACAAACGCGCTAGACATGGAACTGGGCATCACTCGTTACGAAATCACTCGCACAGTCATTTCCCTTGGTGTGATGAAGGGAGCCGGGGTGTGCGGATGATCCCTAGGGGAGATCATGGTGCATACGGTTAAAATGGATATTGGACAATTTTCTGGGAAAATGGCGAATTATTGATTTGGGCCATTTTCTAGAAAAATGACGGGAAAATGTTTTATGGAAATATTTTGGGCCAAAAAAATGGGATTTTGACGTGCGTTGGAAAATATTCATTTTCAGGAAAAATGTTATTTTGGGTCTAAAGCATATTTCATCATATACATACATAATTATTGGTTGTATTAATGCATTTTTATTCTACAGGGTTGTTTGGATTATTACTTGCATGCGATATCATTTTATGGTAATGCAGATTTTGATGCAGATGATGTTGTGGGTGAGCCGGAAGATTCGGCTTCGCCAGAGGAGTGATATGGGATCACTCGTTTATGTATTTGGACTTGTATTATATTTTTTCGAGAAACTCTATAACACTTTTTAAACGTTTTACTCTGTAAATTTGTATTAAACAATTATGATACTTAGTCGACTTACTTAAACTATTTGTTGCATTGTTCATTGTACATTATTGCTTGTACACACACTTGGTATTATCGTTGGGATGTGTGACTGTGTTGTGATCATCCGGGAAGTCTCGATTCCCAAGCTTGCATACATGGGGGTCAGGGGTGCCACAGGGATAACCCCTAATAAAAAATGACCGGGGCTACGAAGCAGAATGTGGTGGATGGTACAACTAGCAGTCCTAATGCTGGACTTGCCAAGTACAATAAACAGAAAATATGGTTGGTGGTAGATAAAATGATAATTGTGGATAAGCTACTGTTTAGATTTGTAGAAAAATAAGGTTTTAAAGATTTTATGGCTGCAGTTGAGCCTAGATTTTGTATTCCGTCTCGCATTACTGTTATGCAAGATTGTATGAAGATGTTGATGTTAGAAAAGGAAAAGTTAAAGAACATGTTCATGGCATCCGATTATAAGATTTGCATCACTATTGACTTGTGGACGTCAATTCAAAATCTTAACTATATGTGCATAAGAGCCCATTTTATTGATAATAATTGGATCTTGCATAAGAGAATATTGACTTTATGAAAGTTCCTTATCATAAAGAGATAACAATAGGAAAAGAGATTGAGTCATTCACACTTGGATGGGGTATAAAGAAGATATTTACAATCATAGTAGACAATGCATCTTCTAATACTATGTTCATCGATTATTTGAGAAAATTTGCCAAACTTAGGGACTACATGGTATTAGACAATGATCTTTTGCATATAAGATGTTGTACACATATTATGAATCTTATTGTCCAAGATGGATTGAAAGAAATTGATGAATTAATTATGAAGATTCGAAATGCACTAAAATATGTGATGTCTTCCCCTGCAAGAATTAAAAAGTTCAAGTCATGCACGGAGAGACAAAATATTTTGGATGGTGGGCCTCTTTGTCTTGATATTCCAACTAGGTAGAACTCAACATATCTAATGTTGAGTGCGGCTCTTAAGTATTATGCGGCGTTTAAGGTGCTTCAAGATGAAGACAATGAGTTTGGCCCATATTTATGTGAGGTTGGATAAGCAATACCAACTTTATGTTATTGGGAAACCATCAAGGCTTTTGTTCGATTTTTGAATATTTTTTATGATATGAAATTGCGGATTTCAGGCTTAGTTTATGCCACTTCAAATTTGTTCATTCAAGAAATAGCTACAATCTATAACCATTTGAACAAATTTTCAATGAGTGAGAGTGATATGTTGACAACCATGTCGGAGAGTATGTTGTTGAAATATGCCGAGTATTGGGAGAATTTTGAGAAATTGAACATATAATGTTGTTTATAGCATCTATGCTTGATCCGCGTTCCAAGTTGGAAGTTTTGGAGTTTTGGTTTAAAAATATTCTTGGCCATGAGCGAGCATCTGAACTTGTTACAAGTTTAAGGAGGATGATTGAGCGGATGTATAAAGAGTATTCAAATCCAATGTAGGTTCAAATAGGGGGCCAATCAAGTGTGAGTGAGACCCAAAGCAACACTTTTTATGATGATGAGGATGATCCCTTCAGTATGTATCACCAATATCAAGCATCAAAAGGTTTGGTAGAGTCTAAATCAGAATTGGATAAGTATCGTTGAATGATTGACACCCTACTTTGATATTCTAATGTAGTGGAAGGTGAAGTCTAGTAAATATCCGATCATTGCCAATATAACTCGAGATGTGTTAGCTATTCCCAAATTTACTGATGCTTCTAAGTTGGCATTTAGCATTGGAGGTCCTGTCTTAGATTCATTTCGTAGCTCATTGGCCCCGACAACAGTTGAAGCTCTTACCTGCACACAAAACTAGTTATGGCTCCCTTTATTAATTATGACTCTCAAGAAGTAATGAAAGATATTGAAAACTACAAGTTAGAAACCGGTATGATTTATACTTGAAGAATATTTTAATATAGTCATTTCAATCAATTATATGTTTAACATAATTTTTTTTCATATAGAGATAACTTTGAAGAATATTTTGAATGAGGGCGATTGAAAATTCCTTGAATTTTCCCTACTTGTTGAACTTACAGTGATTACGAAGGAAATTACGAAGTTCCTTATGGTGTTTTACGAAGTTCCTTACAAAGTTACTTAGTTGGCTAGCTAACTTATTTAACTTGATAATTTTTTCAGGTAAATATAGATTTTTGCATTGAATGATCTTTCCATTGTTTTTATGATGATCGTTTTGAATTTCTGATGTGATGATTTTGACAAGTAAATATGATCTTTCCATTGTAGACTTAGACTTGTGAGAATAAAACGGATGTGATGATTTTGTGATAAATGGAACATGATCGTGGGTTTATTCTTTCGAACCAGGTTCCCCTTAGTGCATCTATTTTTAAGGAAAACATTTAGAAGGCTCACATCATAATATCATTTTACTAGGGTTAGAACTCTTGGAATCACCTCTGTGTGTTTCTCACGTCTCTGCGTCTAGGGTTACTGCATGGTGTCTCAGATGCCAGCGGGGAACCCAAAAAAATCCCTTTCGTATGCCCACGTTGTTTCTAAAGCACCATCTTCATCGTCGTTCAAACTCCCTATGCGTTATCCTGCTGATGTTAATGGTCAATCGAGTTTTGTTTTTGCAAAGGTAGAGATGTCCAAGGCTGCAGAAGATTTTAGATTTGCTTTGGTGTTGAAGTTTCTTCGTTCCCTTCCTTCTATTGATGTAATTCGACTCTCAGTAGTCAAAACGTGGGGCTTGCAAGAAATCCCTACCATTAGTTTTATGGATGCTCACCATGTTTTCATTAATCTGCAATTTGAGAGGGATTTCGTGCATGCTTGGGCAAGAGAAGGGTGGGTCATTGATGGGTGCACATTTTGTTTATTTAGATGGACTAAAGATTTTGATCTTAAGAAGGAGCCATCTACAACGTCACAATGGATATTTTTGCCAGGTTTACCGATGCATATGTATAGAGTTGATTGTCTTCAGATATTGGCAACGAGGTTTGGCAGATTCATGGGGACTGATAATGCAACTTTGAATAAGATTAGGGCATCAGGTGTGTGAATTTGTGTGGAGATTGATCTCCTAGAGGAGCCTGTTCAAAGTTTTCTCATTGTTGTTTCCGCTCATCAGAAAATTTGGCAAGAAGCGCGATATGAGAAGCAGGTTTCTTATTGACAAAAATGTCGCCATCAGGGTCATACAGAAGTGGTTTGTAGGGTTGGGTTGAAGGATTTTAAATTGGAGAATCGAGTGATGCAAAAAGTTGATAAGAAAGAAAAAAAAAAAACTAAGTGTGGAAGGTTAAAGGTTAAAGTGCAAATAAGGAGAAGGAAGTAAGAAAAGATCTAGTTATTAGTGAGAAGGAAGACCTAGATGTGGATCAAAATATTATTGTTGAAGAGCCAGAGAACGTGCAAAATGAAGGCTCTCAGGGTTGGGACCAGGAAATGCAAGTGAGAAATGAACTGGTTGTTGGTGAGTGAAATGTAGTAATTGTATATGAGGATGTAAATGGGGTTGATACAGGGAAGAAGGTGGTAGATATGGAGCCAGCTGTTAGCGAAGAGGAGAAAGATGTATTGCATGAAGATGGCTCCTTGAGTCATAATGTTGTGGCTGAGGAGAATGGGAATCATGTTTTAAAGTTTTGAAGTGTTGAAAAAGATATGGCAGTGTAGGAGTTTTTTGCTTGTGAGAGGCTAAATGATGAAAGCATGCAATATGATATTTTATTCGAAATTCTGGAAATGGAAGCATTTTGGCATTAGAGGATGATGTGCACTGCTCGGATCAGGAAGAAAATGGTAATTCACAAAATCTAGCAAGTGAGAAAGGGTATAGATCAAACTCGGAATTGATTACTCTGGCATCATGTGTGGAGAAAGCTACAAGTTATAATCTGAGACATTCTAGACGGGTTGCTTCCCGTCCTGAGAAATTAAATTTATGATAGACAAAATCTTGTTGTGGAACGTGCATGGTTTGGGCACATCTAAAAGAAGATTAAAGAGTTCGGTAAGGAAGTACAAGCCTCTTGTTTTGCTTATTTTTGAACCTTTTACGGGAGAGGTGTTTATGGTTTATTGGGCTGATTATCTTGGGTTTTCTTCTTATTGCACTAATGAAGCTATGGGAGGAAAACTTTGGATATTTCTGAATCTATCCATGATGCTGCAGTGGTGTATTTTGAGGATTTTCTTCAAGAGCATCCAGGCAATCCTGTCCTTGATCTATCGGGATTAACTCAGCTTGAGGTGGTGGAGGAGGAAAATCAAATACTTTGCGGAGTTCCATATAAGAAAGAAATAAAAAGAGCTTTGTGATTTTTCCAACATTGCTGGGAATTGGTGAAGTTTGATTTGAGGGAGGCAGTTTGTGATTTTTTTAGGGGTTCTCTCCTCTTCCCAGGTTTTATACTTCCTCTTTTGTTGTTTTAGTGTCCAAAGTTTCAAGTCCCTTGTCCTTTGAAAAATTAGGCCTATTAGCCTTTGCTCTGTGGTGTATAAAATCTGCTCTAAAATCTTAGTCGCTCAATTAACTCCGGTATTGAGTCATATTATTTCTTTGGAGCAAGGTGCTTTCCTCCCTAGAAGAAGTTTTTTCGAAAACATAAGTCTAACTCAAGAGTTAGTGCATGATTTAAATAAGCCAGTTCGTGGGGGCAATATACTGACGGAAGTAGACATTGCCAAGGCATATGATACGATTGATTGGAAGTTTTTATTTCATGTGTTAAGTGCTTTTGGATTCTCGGCAAAAGTATGTCAACTAGTCTTCAAATGTCTTACAACGCCATGGTTTTCAGTGCTTGTGAATGGGACGGCTAAAGGGTTTTTCAAGGGTGGTAAGGGCTTCGTCAAGGGGATCTCCTTTCTCCTTATTTGTTCATTCTTGTAGAGGAAGTTTTTTCTCGGCTTCTCAAACAAGGATTTGAGGGAGGAAAAATTGGTGGTTTTACTCATCCAAGAAATGGGCCATTCATTTTCCATTTGCTCTATGCGAATGATATGATGATATTTGCAAATGGTAGTAAAAAGTCGGTTCAGGAGATTAAAGCTATGCTTGGTTTATACGCATCGTGGTCGGAACAGAAAGTGAATGAAACAAAGTCCTCAATTTTTTTCTCTCAGAAAATTTCGGTATGCAGGCACCGTGAACTTTTGGCTTTAACGAGTTTCTCGGAAGGAAAATTTCAGCTAAGTACTTAGGGGTGCCTATTATTTCTAGAAGGATGAAGGGAATTTACTTTGAGGAGTTGGTGCAATAGATATGCCAAAGGATTGAAGGATGGAAAGTTAAATTTTTTTTCTTCAGGCGCTTGGCTTATTTTATTGAAACATGTTCTATCTAGTATGCCGGTGCATTTGTTGGCTATCCTTCAGGTTCTGAAGTCGGTTATTGAAACGTTACACAAGTTGTTTAGCTCCTTCTTCTGGGGCTCGGTTGATGGTAAATCTAAAAGAAAATGGGTTTATTGGGAAAAGCTGTGTAAACCAGTTGATGAGGGGGGGCACTAGTTTGAGGAATTTGAATGGGGTCCAAAGTCATTGCATTTGAAGTTTGCATGGAATCTGGTTACTACAGACTCTTTGTGGACAAGGTTTTTTAAGTCAAAGTATGTTAAAGGCCAGCATATTCGTTAGTATCCCATTCTAAATAGTTGGTTAAAGAAGGAAATATATCATTTTGGCAGGACAAATGGGTGGACTCTGGTCCATTATGTGACTAACAGATGATTGTGGAATGCCCAATGTTAGTTGTGAAACAATGCATGGTGGGTAATAGCTAGGACATGAATTATTTAGTGCAGCTTGTGGGCCAAGAAAAAACGGACTTAATATTTTCAAAGGTTTGTGGTACGAGACAAGGTTAGGACCAACTGGTTTGGCTGGGCACTTTGGATGGTTGTTTTACGTCCAAGAGTGCATGAAATTTTGCTCATGTTGTGGCTCCAAAATCACAATGATCTGAGTGGATTTGGCATGCTGCAATGCCAAATAAATTTTCGATTATTGCAAAATAAACTTGTTCTAATTACATTAAGAATCAATTGAATGATTGATAGTATGTCGCATTTTAATCTTTTGACCTTAATTATTACCTTAACGCGTTTTAAGTGGTCCATTCTCATCTTTTTGAAGAATAGAACACCTTTTCGGAAAAAAGAAAATAAGAAAACAAATATTGGAGACAGATGAAGGCTAAAGCCCCCATTCAACATGCCACAGTCAAGTCCATAAGAGTTGGAAATGTGTGTTGATAACTTGATTGGAAGCTTCCCAGAAGTCTCTGAGTCGAGTCAACGAAAAAGCAGGTCAAGTCTTTGAGCCAATTTCGTCCGTTGGATCGTCTTTATCATTAATGGCTTGAAATTGACAAGAGTCTACCCGGATAAGTACCAGGTCCCTGCCAAAAGTCGGTCTTGCAATAGATGAGAAATTAATAGGGCCGCAATTTTATATATCCAATTATTATTACGTGGTATTAGCCATTTAATAATTAAAATAGTAATTTTAATTTATACTAGATATATTTTTATTATATTTATATAATATATAATAAAAAAATGATTAAAAAAATAAAAATAATATTAAAAAAATATATTTTAATAAGATTTTATTCAATTTTTAAATATTAATTTCAATTAAAATTAACATATTTTATTTCATCTATAAAAATAAACGGTGCCTTACGAACATACATACCGATAAAAAGATATAATGTACAAGAGAGCACGTATTTCATTTTACAATAAATTATAAAATCTTTTTAGGCCAGTTGGGATAAGGGTTAATAAATTGGTTAGTGATACGCTTACCACCCTATTATTATTTGTCTACTATCCAAGTTTATTTTAAATTTTTTTTATTTTTTATCATTTTATTTTAAATATTTTTTTAACATTTTTAATCATTAAAAAAAATTAAAAAAATATATAACTTTATTAATATTTATTTTCTTAATCTAAGTAAAATTAAAAATTAAAAAAAATTAAATATAAAAAAATAATAAATAGATGATAATAGAGTAATAATTCTGTCATTATTATTCTAATAAATTATCACATGCTTTTTGGACGTGCAGGGCCTACATAATTAATGGCTTGAAATTGACAGGATCTACACGGATAGGTACCAGGTCCCTGCCAAACGTACTCGGTCTTGCAATAGATGAGAAATTGAGAGGGCCGCAATGTTATATATCCAATTATTATTACGTGGTATTAGCCATTTAATAATTAAAATAGTAATTTTAATTTATATTGGATATATTTTTATTATATTTTTATAATATATATTAAAGAAATAATATTTACAAACTAAAATATACAAATCTCGCACATTTATATTTAAAAAAATAGATAAATTTAAGACTTATATAAAAAAAAATTAATTTGTAATAATAGATTCTACTTTTTTTAAAGAGAGTACATAAAACTTGAACAATCTTTAACTGTATTTAGTATTACTCAATTATCAAATAGATGAATTGTATAATAACTATATAAAAAGTTGTATTATTCTCTTTATTTTTTTCCACGTAATTAATATTAGAAATTTTCTTACATTACTTAGTTGCAATTTTGGAACAGTGTTCCTTTGAGTTTTTGGCAGGAATTCCCTTCACTGTGTATAACGTGATTTAAGCTGCCTGTTTTTATTTGATTCTCTCTTCTACAACTCCATCCAATTAATCATGTATACCTGTTTACTTCGCATTATATATACACACGTTTCTTAAAGAACCATATAAAGAAAACTCAAGCTGCTTGTATTGATACATATTTTTCGCTGTTTTGCGTTGAATAAAAATTCTAACTCATCCTAATTAGTCTTGCTAAAGCTACGTACCTAACTGACTTCTACAGAGAAGAGGTAATTTAAAGAAATAATAATAGGGTTACTGTTTTATTACTACTCATTTATTATTTAAATTGTATTTGATTTTTTTTTTAATTTTTAATTTTATTTAATAATTAAGAAAGTAAATATTAATAAAATTATATATTTTCTTATTTTTTTTAATTATTAAGGATAGTAAAAAAATACTTAAAAAAAATAATAAAAAAATAAAAAAATTTAAAATATACTTAGATAGTAGGTAGGTAGGTAGTAGAGGGATAATAACTCTATCCCTACCCAATTTAAAGCTGTCTGCAGCACAAAGAAAGCAGAGTATCTGTGAGAATCTTTTTCTTTGCCAGTCATAAATTAACGGAAAATACTATTATATCCACTCATTTTCACACAACCATTTAATTGCAGGTTAAAATCTTTTTTTATTTATTTAATAATTAAGAAAATAATTTTAAATTATTTGATATATATTTTTTATTTTTTAAATATATTTAAATATGTTAAAAATATATATATTAAATATTGCTCAGTTAATTGCATTTATTTTATAGCACTCCACGTGAATTATTTGGGGAATTAGCTTTCTCTTTTTGAGTTTATTTTGCAAACCTCTGGGGTCAAATAATTTGCACCCGTACGTGTTTCCAATAATTAGAAACGTCAAGAAGTCCGTTCACACTTGTCCACGGTGGAAGAAAGGCACTTTCCAGCTACCAGCTACCAGCTACACAAATTTCTAGAGATCTCTTATATTAATACTGATGAATTAAAATTAGTTTGACTCTTAATAATTTAGTTTTAACTGTTCAAACTATATATAATTATGTCACAGGGTTTTTTTTATTTATAATTTTTATAATTAGATGATATAATGTGCCATATTATTGATAATTAATAGCATCAAATGTAAACATTAATTAAGGATCATGCTTGGAGAATGAGATGTGTTGAGAATTTTGTAAGTAGTAGCTAGTAAAATGAATTCTGAATAGTAGTGAAATAACTTAAGTATTTATTATGTTTTGAAAAATGAGTGAGAAAAAATTAAATAAAAAATGTTATAAAGTTTAAATATTGTTAAAATATCAATTTTGTTTTGATATTTGAAAAATTTGAAATGTCTTTTGGATTTTGTTTTGGAAGTTTGAGAAACTAACTGTAATTATTAGTTTGAAAATATTTATATTTGAATGATGTTGAGAAATAAAATGATATGAAATGGAATGAGATAAAAACTATTTCCAAACAACCCATGAATAATTTGACTTGCCAAAAAAGATCTATAGCTTAATTTGGAATGGTCGGCCCCCTTAGCTAGAACCACGAACGTACCAAGAGGAAAAAAAAAACATAACTTGGTAATTCGATAGAGGAGATCACAAGTCTATATATGTATATCTTTCTTCTTTAAAGAAGAATATATATTGTTTCAAGTTCCTAAGAAAGGCGTAGAGCAAATGAATGATCAAGAAAAAGCGGGGCAGCTGAAGGAAGTGGCTAATAATTCTATATATTGTGCTCAAGTGGGCAGTGTGTTCCAAGTTTTTAATTTATTTGTGAATTATGGGTAGATTAATTAATATAACGTAAATATTAGTGCATGCTTGGTGGCAAAAGAATTTATACTTCAAGAAAAAAAACCACTTTTTATCCAAAGATGATTAAGCACAAAAACAAAAGTACATGTTAATTTTTCCATTCGTCTTTGTTTAAAAAAAAAAAACCATCTCTTAAAAATTCTTAATTTTCTCAAAACATATTTCCGAACAGCCCCAAGATGGATTGGGACTTGCATGACTAATATCACTGAGAATTAGGGAAAAGCATTCAGGGACAAAAAGCTAATCACAACACAGATCACGAGAGGGAGCAATTGCTTAGTTAGTAATATAAGTCTGTGCAATCTTTAAGTAATGTTAGCACTGGCTATTGGTCGACAGGTACCTTTGACAAGTCCACTTTTTGTCTTAAACTTTGTTTAAGTACGAAAAAACAAAACCATCTCTTCATCAGCACTCTCAGGTTGCGTTTAGACGTTGAGATAAGTTGAAATAAGTTAAATTTTTTATAAATATATAGTAGTGAGTTGAGATTATTGAATGAGTTTAGTGGAGTCTACTTAAAATGAGTTTAAAATATGTTTAGATGTTAAGATGAGTTTAGATATATTTATGAGAAGTTTAAAAAAAAATCCCACCATTATTTTATACTATTTATATCACAGTAAAAAGGGAATCATTTCCGTAGCGAACGCCAAATGCTTCAGGAAAAATATCAAATAAATGGGCACTGTAGCTTATACGGCAAGAGAACATGCAAGCAGAAATAACTTTTGGATGCCATCGTTTTTTTTTTTTTTAATAGTATGCACTATTCACAGATTTGTACTATTTGAAGTTGTTATTCACAGATTTGCACTGTCGCGTCCTGCATCTGTACGTAAAAATGAGTTTACGGATTAAAGCTTCACGTGTGTTTGGGGGCAGAGCTCAGCCACAAATTTTTCTTCAGCATCTTTAATGACCCCACTCCTCCAAATAATTCCAAAATTTCAAAACAATTCCGGCCATTAATATTAAGTTTGACCGTTCCAATAGTTGGACTAGCCCTTTTTAGAAGTTTGACCGTTCCAATACTATAGGCCTAATTTTCACACTAGCTAACATCTCTAATTTTTCTATTTTTCTATTCAAAGATCGATGATAAAAATGTCATTTTTATATAATAAAAATTAATGATTCCTTCTAGTTGATTAATCTTACAGAAATATTTTGAATAACCTCAAGAAGGGGAATTACAAGACAAATTACAAAACACGACTTTAAAAGGCAGTTGACTTGTGAAATTATTTTTGCATTTTTTTTCGGTAGGTTCATTTCTATCTCTCCCTCTGTGTTTTTCGGTAATTGAGATATTGAGAAAAGATAATCCCAGCTTATCTTATATATGATGGATAAAGAAATTTCTTAGTCCGATGGCTCAAAGACAGTGAATGCAGAGAATTTTCAAGCCCAACACATCTGGTTTACATGGCTCGCTACAAAACTATTACACCACCCCTTGGAGTCGATAATTATGTTATTTGAAAACACAGAAAATTAGAGTAAGTTCCATATGCAGCAATTAGCAAACAGTTCTTACAAATTGACATGTAAAATTGATATTTTATAATTGAAAGATATATATGGTTTAATGCGATATGTTGGATCTCTATGCAGACGAAACTTATATAATTGAGTAAATTTCTTATAACAAGGCCAAACATTTCTCTTCCTAGAAAGTTAAAGATAAATAGTTGGAAGACCAAAAATATAAGAAAAATATACAACCAAATAGAACTCATATCAACACAACAATTTACAATTATTTTACAATTATTTTTAGGATTCATATACTTTTTTTATTCAAAAAGAGATATTTAAATTATAAAGAAATTTTATAAAAATAAACTCATAAATTAATATGGTATCTTAGATTGTAAAATTATTTTTATTATAAAATAAATTTAATGTATTATATTATATCATGTCCATTTATAAGCTTATTTATATGAGATATTTATCTTTGCGTTATCTTGTTTTCAAAAAGTCAAGATATGATGGGATTGGGGAATGTTTTGATTTTCTAAAGTTAAAATCATTGCTTTCTTTCTTGACTCCTTCCTACTTTTTTTTTTTCTTTTGTATAAGAAATAATATTTTGTTGAACCAAGACTAAAAAACACTTAACTTGGTTCGATAGAGGATCAGACAAGTCTATATATGTATCTCTTTCTTCTTTAAAAAAAAATAGATTGTTTCAAAGTTCTTAAGAAAGGTAGAGCAAATGAAGGGAAAGCGGGACAGCTGAAGGAAGTGGCCGCTAATAATCCTATTGTGCTCAAGTGGGAGAGGTGAGGTTCATAGATCTACTATCAAGGAACCTAGCTATCTTCTTCTCATGCAATTTAATTTTCCCTTTACTGCTCAAGAAAGAAAATGACTTTTACTTCCCTGAAAATGGACATAAAAATAACAAACCTAAAGGCTAATTAAAACTCTATTCGGAACAGTGTTCCTTTCAGTTTTTGGCAGGAATTCCCTTCTCTGTGTCTAACGCAATTATAGCTGGCTGTTTTTATTTGTTTCTCTCTTCTACAACTCGAGCAGCATGTATTTTGTCAACGCCATACGGTTGTTCTTTCCCAATTTCCATCCAATTAATCATGTTGCTGCTTGTTTGTGGTGCTGCATACTATACTTGAGTTATGATGTTGTACTGTTCATATGTTACATATTCTCATTTGGTGCCGGTGAATGGACTGTTCTGGTTTTATGGATTAATGTACATGACCTGTTTACTTCGCTATTTATATATCATGTTTCTTAACGAACCATGTAAAGAAAACTCAAGCTGCTTGTATTGATTCATATTTCTTGCTGTTTTGCGTTGAATAAAAACTCTAACTCATCCTAATTAGTCTCGCTAAAGCTACGTTATACCTAATTGACTTCTACAGAGAAGAGGCCATTTAAAGCTGTCTGCAGCACAAAGTAAGCAGAGTACTTGTGGGTATCTTTTGCTCTGCTTACTTATACGTACCTAACATGACGGCATTCATTTTTTTTTTTTTTTACTACTTTTATCTTTGGATAATATATCTTTAATTTTTTTGATCATCAATTGCTTAATTTCTCTATTTTCGTTATTGCTTAATTTTTACACTTTATACTCGAGATTATTAATTAATACTAATATATCGTTATTGCTTCTACTCGACCGCCATTAATGTGTACACCTCACATTTTTTTTTTATTGATGTTCTTAGCGGCTGAAGTTCGATACGTATAATTAAAGGCTATATTTTTTAATTTTGATAATTTGAGACATAAAGAATAAAACATTCCATAATTGGAGTATAAATGTGTATTGGCTTCACCTTAAATATTGCTTAGTTAATTGCATTTACTTTATAGTACTCCACATGAATTATTTGGGGAATTAGCTTCTCTTTTTGAGTTTATTTTGCTAGCTTTTGCAAACCTCTGGGGTCAAAAAAAAATATTTCATTTACTTTATAGTCTACAATTATAGTCTACAATTATTTGGGGAATTAGCTTTCTCTTTTTGAGCTTATTTTGCATTTTGGACCCGTGTTTTCATTTTCTGTTATTTTTCCCCCTTTTTCCACGTGGTTTCCAATAATTAGAAACGTCAAGAAGTCCCTTCACACTTGTCCACAGTGGAAGAAAGGCACTTTCCAGCTACCAGCTACACAAATGTCTAGAGATCTCTAATATTAATACTAGTACTAATGAATTAAAATTAGGTTGACTCTTAATAATTTAGTTTTAACTGTTCAAACTATATATAATCAATGAATAAATCTTCACAACTTCCTCATACTTCACATTTTACATTTTTTTTTTAGTTTTTATTATTTTTTTCTTTTATCAAATATTTATTATATAAATAATAAATAGAAAATTTGAAATAATTTAAAAAGAAAAAACTCAAAAAAAAAATTTAAAAAAATATTAAAAAATTTAAAAATTTTAAAAAATGTAAAGTGTGGAATGTGATGGAGGTTGTGTAGCAAAACTCATATATAATTATGTCACAGGGTTTTTTTGTTTCTAATTTTTATAATTAGATGATATAATGTGCCATATTATTGATAATTAATAGCATCAAATGTAAAACATTAATAGATGCTTGGAGAATGAGATGTGTTGAAAATTTTGTAAGTAGTAGCTAGTAAAATGAATTGTAAATAGTAATGAGATAGTTTGAATTAAGTATTTATTAAATTTTGAAAAATGAGTGAGAAAAAATTGAATAAAAAATATTATAAAGTTCAAATATTGTTAAAATATTAATTTTGTTTTGATATTTAAAAAACTTGAAAGGTCTTTTGGATTTTGTTATGAAAGTTTGAGAAACTTGTAATTATTGGTTTGAAAATGTTTGTATTTGAATAATGTCTAGAAAATAATTTGACGTGCGTAAAAAGATCTATAGCTTAATTTGGAATGGCCGTCGGCCCCATTAGCTAGAACCACGAACGTACCAAGAGGGAAAAAAAACATAACTTGGTATTCGATAGAGGAGACCACAAGTCTATGTATGTATATCTTTCTTCTTTAAAGAAGAATATATATTGTTTCAAGTTCTTAAGAAAGGCGTACGTAGAGCAAATGATCAAGAGAAAGCGAGGCAGCTGAAGGAAGTGGCTAATAATTCTATGGCAATGCGTATTCATAGACCTACTATCAAGAAACCCATCTTCTTCTCAGATAATTTTCCCTGAAAATGGAGACTAATTAAAACTGTATTTGAAACTGAACTGTTCCTTGGAGTTTTTGGCAGCTTCCTTTCTGTGTCTAACGTGTATAACTGCCTGTGTTTTTATTTGTTTCTGGTGATCTCATGATCTACAACTCGAGCTGCATGTTTGTTCTTTCCCAATTATCATCCAATTAATCATGTTGCTACGTACGTCCAATTAATCATGTGTTAATGCTGCTATAATTAATGGAGTTATGCTGTTGTCTTAGTACTGTGTTATCCTGATTTGGTTTTATGTATTAATGTACATGCATGGTCTGTTTGCTTTGCTATATATGTTTTGTTCGATGTACGTACAGGCCGCTCCTTCTTAGTACTCTTCGCCATTAGTCTCTATATCATATGTTAATTATGTCTGTCTAGGCTCTCTGGTTAGAGATCTTAAGAAAGCTCGGTGCCTTTATGTGGGCTGGCTTTCAAGTTCCAATTGCTTGTACAATATACTTGGCTATTAAATCATTATTAATATATGTATTCATATATTTCAAGATGCTTGTATGGACACATGTATTTCTTGCGTTTTTGCGTTGGATGAGAACTCTAAGTACTCATCCCAAGTCTCGCTAATGGTACCTAATTCACTCCTACAGAGGAGATCATTTACAGTTGTATACAGCGCAAACAGCAGAGTCCCGGAAAAGAAAGCCATGGATTTGCGTGGAAAGCTTCTGCAACTACTGCTACTTGGGTTCGTAATTTTAGCAGCAACAGCAGCATCTATTCCGAACTCAAACTGCGAACGTATGTGTGGAGAAGTAGAAATCCCCTACCCGTTTGGAACAAGCGAGGGCTGTTACCTTGACAAACCTTTTCTCATCACGTGTAACCACACGTTCTCTCCTCCAAAACCATTTCTGGACGTTGATTTATCTGTTGTGGACATATCAGTACCAAAAGGTGAACTCCGAGTCTCAAACCGCATAGCCTTCCTCTGCAAACGTTATAATCCAATTACTGCTAATGCAAAGAATCGTAATAAGCCAGCTGTATCATCTTGCGGTAGGCTTAGATATAGTTCTTGCTTGCCAAGTACTGTGGACTACACACGCATCTCTGCCTTGCTTAATTTGTCAAGTTTTCGCATCTCCGAAACGAGAAACAAGATCACTGCTGTTGGTTGTGATATTTATTCGTATATTCAAGGTTCAGAGGGACAGAAGGGCTTCACCACTGGATGCTTATCACTCTGTGACCAAAATTTCAACGTGGTTAACGGGTCTTGCTCTGGCATTGGCTGCTGCCAGACTTCTATCCCAAAAGGAGCAACGGGGTATATTTTGAACGTTCGGAGCTTGAACAACGACACCTTACCTGGTGGCAAACAGCAATGTGGTTACGGCTTTATAGTGGATGAACAAGCATACAAATTTTCCTCCTTAGATTTCAGAAACTTAAATAATAGGACGACTGTACCCGTGGTGCTTGATTGGGCAATTGGAAATAAGACATGCAAAGATGCTAAGAAAAATAAGACAAGCTATGCATGTAAGGCAACGCATAGTTATTGTTACGATTCCACCAACGGCCCTGGTTATCGTTGCAAATGCTCCTCAGGTTATCACGGGAACCCATACCTTCCTGATGGACAAGATGATAGTTGCCAAGGTAAATGATGCCATCCTTTATCTAAGTCTTATTATTCCTAATCGTAGTTTTTGGTACAACACATTTCAAGTGGTCTTAATTACATCCGCATAATTTTTTTTTTTTTTTTAATTTTGTATGGAGACATTGAAATTTCTTGTGACGGCCGGCTATATATATTTACTGTGTTTCAGATATTGATGAGTGCAACCTGGGCAATTGGAAACTAGCTTGCAATGCCACTACAACATGCATCAATACTGATGGAAATTACTCATGTACTTGTCCCAAGGGATACGAAGGCGATGGGAGGATAAACGGAACAGATTGTAGGCCTATAGTTGGCCAATCTAATAATAAGATCATCAGCATTGCATTGGGTACGTACGTACGTACATTTATAAGAATTTTATTTCCCAAGCGCGCTCACTGATTTCTACTTTGAAAGCTACAATATTATGGAATCACTAATTATATACTTTCCCAGTACTGCGTAGATCATTTGCTTGACAAACATTCATGTATTTCAAATCTTGGTTGACTCATGATCTTAATATAATACATATTAGGTTCGTAACCTTCTCGATAGAGATACGAAACTTTCTAGCTAATTGGCCGAAGTGTATTTTATAACTTTGAATATGCAAATACAGGTGTCAGCATAAGCCTCTTAGTGCTTCTTGTGGGAACCTCCTGGGTATATTGGGGACTCAAGAAAAGAAAACTCATTAAACTCAAAGAGAAGTGGTTTCAGCAAAATGGGGGCTTAATGTTACAGCAACGACTCCAACATCACACTGGATCTATGGATACAACAAAAATCTATAGTGCAGGAGAACTTAAAAAGGCAACCGACAATTACAACAAAAGTAATATCCTTGGTCAAGGAGGTTATGGAACTGTTTACAAAGGAGTGTTGCCAAATAACAAAGTGGTTGCTATTAAAAAGTCCAAAATTGGTGATCAAAGTCAAATAGAGCAATTCATAAACGAGGTAGTTGTGCTTACTCAGATCAACCATCGGAATGTTGTCAAATTGCTAGGTTGTTGTTTGGAAACAGAAGTTCCCTTACTAGTCTATGAGTTCATCACAAATGGGACACTTTCTGACCATATTCATGATAAAAGTCGGTCATCCTTACTCTCATGGGACAAGCGTTTGAAGATAGCTGCAGAAACTGCAGGAGCCCTTGCATATTTACATTGTGAAGCTTCTATGCCAATTATACATAGAGATGTGAAAACTGCAAATATACTTTTGGATGGTAACCACACAGCAAAAGTATCAGACTTTGGAGCTTCAAGACTTGTTCCTCTGGATCAGACACAATTAACTACGTTGGTGCAAGGAACGTTTGGGTATTTGGATCCAGAATACTTCCGTACTAGCCATTTGACGGAAAAAAGTGATGTCTATAGTTTTGGTGTTGTTTTAGCAGAATTATTGACAAGTAAGAAAGTAATTTCTTTTGTTAGGCCTGAAAGTGAGAGAAATTTGGCAACGTATTTTGTTTCTATGGTAGAAGAGGATCGCCTATTGGAAATTCTTGATGATCACATCTGCAATGGGAGTAATGCTGAGGAACTAAAAAAAGTTGCTAATGTTGCAAAAAGAAGCCTTAGTGTTAAAGGAGACGATAGGCCTACTATGAAAGAAGTGGCAGTCGAACTGGATGGATTGAGAATTAAGGAAAAACATTCAAGGAAAGAAAGTTAATCACAACACAGATAACGGGAGTGAGTATTTTCTTCATCCGTCCACACACTCTTCAAGCATCGATGTTAGCACTGGTTATTCTTCCAAAAGTACCATTGATAGCATGGGAAATCAAGCACTAACACCGACAAATGATGGCAGATAATCCATTTTTCCTTTAAGCCACAATCAGGTAGCATGTTCCTCTAAGTCAACGGATGATGGTTGATTTTGGTCTCTTTGCACGCAGTGTTTAAGTTATCTCCATATAGATCTTTTTGTATGTAAAAATTTTTCTCTCATGGTCTGCTTTGTATTATTGGGAGCTTTTGTACGTAAGAGTGAGCAAGTCTAGTACTGCTCAATTAGGTGTGTGCTTTGAGGATCCTTTCATCATGTGTTCTAAGTTTTTATTTGTGAATTATGGGTAGATTAATTAATGTAACTTAAATATTTGTGCATGCTTGGTGGTAAAAGAATTTATACTTCAAGAAAAAAAACCACATTTTATCCAAAGATGATTAAGCACAAAAAAAAAAAGAACATGTTAATTTTTCCATTAGTCTTTGTTTTAAAAAAAATTCCCTTAAAAATTCTTAATTTTCTCAAAACATATTTCCTAACAGCCCCAAGATGGGCGATTGGGACTTGCATGAGTAATATTAAATGCACACATGTGAGATTATTCAAGAAGTGGCTGTGGAACTGGATGGATTGAGAATTAAGGAAAAGCATTCAAAGATCACGAGCGTGAGCAATTGCTATTGGTCAACAGGTACCTTTGATAAGTCCACTTTTCATCTTAAACTTTGTGTTAAGTACTAAGAAGTTCAGATAAGTGGGGTTCCTATGCTAGACTTTGCATAAAAATAAAATGAATTGAGGTCATTTTAAAAAAAATATGCATGTTTTATTATGAAAAGAAATTTGAAACGACTTTAATTATTTGTTCTTCATTACTCATAAAATTCTGTATAAGAATAAGATATTTTCTAGTATGACTGGTGTAGACATGAGCTTATTTTTGACATTCTGTTTCTGAACTGTGAAGAAAATGAGTGAATATGAAAGTTTGATAAATTTGCATGTGACGTGAAGATGTTCTGAATCTATTTTGGAAAACGTGAAATGATCTGAATTTCAGTACTCTATTTCGATATGATTTGGCATCTAAAAAACTTTTGGCGTGACTTTCTGATTTTGTTCTGACTCTGATTCTGATTCTGAATCTGTTTTGCTCTGATATGTGGCCCTGTCACGGGATATAATAGTAACCTTTGGCCCTGTCACAAGATACAATAGTGACCTCTGGCCCTGTCACGGGATACAATAGTGACCTCAGGCCCTACCACGGGATATAATAGTGGATTTCTGTTCTGAGTGCAATCATTTTGATATTCATGGTGATTTATGTTCTACTTGGCTTTCCACAGAATGCACAACTCTACCACGGGGGTTAAACATGGCCTCTGTTCTTATATGATAGAATAAGATGAAGATGTTCAGTCATGTTGTGCTAAAGGAGTCTTTGAATATGAAAAGTAGTTGTTTCTGAGTATGAAATGTTTGAAATATCGCTCTAGATTTCTGATAATATGTATTTTTGAGATATGCATATTGAGAATTGAAATGTTTTGTTTCTGCATTCTGAACTTTGTGAAAATGCTCATGTTTACATACTAGCATATATTCTCTACTTACTGAGTTGTTGATAACTCACCCCTTTT
This sequence comes from Juglans regia, assembly GCF_001411555.2. Taxonomy (NCBI): domain Eukaryota; kingdom Viridiplantae; phylum Streptophyta; class Magnoliopsida; order Fagales; family Juglandaceae; genus Juglans; species Juglans regia. The sequence goes on along the minus strand of NC_049906.1, from coordinate 3,527,199 downwards.
ATCTTCACAATATTTTCAGATGATTTTGGATTTTTCAGCTGAGGATCAAGACTATGAAGCATTAGGTGAGATGACTTAAGAATAGTGGACTAAGAATAGAAAGTTTTCGATGAGTATTGGTGATTTTTGTTAATTATATTGTTGAAATGTGAGTTTAAGTGAGCGTAGAGAAGTTGATATTTTCTTGTGGTTACTGTATTGAGGATTTGACATATGAGTTTGTGGTTAATTAAATTTGAAGTGTTTATGCTTGATTTGGAGCTTTTGGGAGTGTATTAGCAATGTTGGAGTTGATTATCAGGTAATATGAGTTAACTCTCTGGACCTTCGGGGATGGGGTGTTACAGATTATGGGTCCACCCACTTTCGAGAATCAGTTCTTCCGGGCTTAAATAGAACCCGCATGGGGCCATTAATATAAGATTCTCATCAATCATTAGCCCTACAACTCGACTGTACACTACAAGAAATTAGACTTTTTCCAACGATTTTAAGATCATCGCAAAAAAAAAATTGCCGCTAAAAGTACTTATTTGCGGCGATTATCAAATCGCCGCTGAATTTCAGTGCAAAGTTGACGAATGCGGAGGGAGAGTTTCTTGCTTATTTTTCGACGATTTAAAAATCATCACTTTAGATACTTTTCCCAGCGAATATCGTCGCTGCAAAAGTAATTTTCTTATTAAAGGTGAATTTGTAGCTCCAGAAAAAACTAATAAAATTAAAAACCCCGCGTTTTCCCCTCATTCGTCTAATTCCCTCCAACCGTCTCCTCCCCACTCCCGTCTCTTCCCAATCCCTATTCTCCACCGATTCCCACTCTTCATGCCTCCACGCAGTAGCTACTGCAAGCCGCCATCGACCCACCATCATTGTCCACCTCCACCGTCGCTGGCGAACCCAGCCAAGCCCCTCCCTTGCGGTTTCTCTCTCCCACAGTTCTCTCTCGCTCTTCACGATCGAACTCCTTTCTCCCTCGGGTTCCCTGTGCTGTCGCGTCCTCAGCCACCACACCACTTCCATATACCGACGTAGCTACCCCGCAAGGGTCCACAGCCCCTCCACCGAAGCTTTCCCTTTCTGTCACCATCGATCTTCTCTCCTCCTCATAGATCTTGCACAAGCTCCTCGTACAAGTCTAGCCACCATCCTCCACGATCGCAGGACCACCCCCATGCTCCATTGCCTCCCCTTCAATGCCGTAAGCCAACCTAGAATAGAGCAGTATTTTGGAAAGTAGCTTTTATCTCAAATTAAGCGAAATTCTTAATTAGTTTGGAGAAATTCTTAACTGTTTACAGATTTTGTATCTCCCATTTTACTCAAGTTGTTGATAGCAAGTGATGACTGATATTGTCGTGGAATTGTGTTTCTCCATGTGTCTCCCATGTGTTTGTGTATGTATAATGTAGTTGTGGCCATATAGTGTAAATTAAAAAGATCTAGCTTCTCACTTTATTTCCTTCATTGCTTTCCTAGATCTTCTTTTGATTTGTTTAGAGGAAAGCATGCAAGGAAAAACAGAACAAGTACTAGGATCATTAAGGATAAACACATTATTTTGCGTGCACTCGACCTAGCTAGGTAAATAATAGGGTAAGAAGTTTGGAGAATTGAAGTGCTAAGGAAATTTTCATTTCTTGTGCAAACTGTGTTAATAAAACTGCTTAGGGAATTGAAGTGCTAAGGAAACTTCTACAACTGCACCAGACAATGAAACTCCGTTTTGTTGCAACCATTGAAAAATAAGCATATAATGAGTATCAAGTAAAGTGTCATGTTCCTATAAAAAAAAAAAAAAAAGTAAAATGTCATGAGGTACTTCGGCTACATCTTTTTCCATCAATAGAGTTTTATTCTTACTTATAAAAAATGTCATCATAAGCAAATAAGTCCAGAAACTAACGATAACAAAAATTTCTATAGTTACATAACATCAAATCAAGTCTACGCTACCAAATACTGAACCAAATAATAATCATGAAAGCATAATGCAATAATCTTAGTAAGATAAATCATTTGGCTCTCGGGCACTTGTATTATCAACTCTTCAATATTTCATAAAAACTCTAGTCAACAGGATCTTGATATGTGGAATTATCTAACAAACATAAGAGAGAATTTTAATGAACCAACTTTGTAAGTTAAATTAATCCAGATTAAATCTTGGGATCTGTTTAAAGAAGATCCAAAGAATATACATTCCTCATTTCTTCATGCCCATGAAATTTAAGTTCTACAGAAAGTACTAAATGGATTTTAGTTCGATAAAAATAGAATAGCAAAGCCATTAGGTAATAATTTGCAGTAAGCAACAAATCATTCAACTACTCTCTTGAATGGAAATATATTCTTCTTGTTGGGTTGGAATTATTTCACTAATATGATGACTTAATATATTTCATTACAATATATTCTTCTGTTGTGCTAAATGTTCAATTATAAAAAGAAAAGATTATGTGCTAAATGTTTAAAACATGTTATCATCTATATATTCCTTGTGTGCTAGGGTGTTGTCTTTTTTGTAGATGAGTTTATGTGGGATGAGCTGCATGGTATGAAATTTCAATATCTTCATAATCTTGTATGATACTTGGATAAAAAAAAACTTTGTATTTGCTAGGCAGTCGCTCAAGGATTGTTCTGGATGTCATGCTTTTCAGAGAGATGATTAGGTACTTTAATTTCTCACAGAATTTTCAAAGCCTACACTTCAAGTTATTTACTCTATTATCATTAGCTATTGGAATAGATCTCAGAATTAGCGGCGATCTGTTTTATTTTTCGCGACGACTATAATTCGCCGTAGGTAATCCAATACCAGCGATGTTATGATCGCTACAATTGAGTTCACAAAACCAATAACTCAATTGCAGCGATTTTTAAATCGCTGGTATTGATTTATACCAGTGCATTTTAATCGCCGCAATTATTATTTCAAAACCATTTAGTCAATTGCGGCGATTTCATAAAATCGCTGGTAAAGTATATTTTCGGCGATTTTCTTACTTTTAGCAACAATATTAAATCGCTAGAATTAATCTTTCCTAACGATTAACAACTGACTCGTATCCTACAATTGCGGCGATAAAATATACTATTTGTGGCGGAAAAAAATCGCCGGTAAAGAAAATATTTCGCCGACGATTTTTGGCTTCTGTTGGAGTAGATTAAAAGTGGGGCTTTAATACCGGTGAACCTATAGCGATTTATAAATCGCTGGGAAAGGTGATAGGCGGCGATTTTATTGGTCTTTCCAGCAAATTAAATGAATCGCCGGGAAAGGTGATTCCCCTTGTAGTGGTTGCAACCAACACTACTAAATCATTTCACATCCGATATTCAAAATTGACAATTGTTGTTACAACTTTGGAAATTTGATACAAGTTTGATGACGAACATAACTCGTTTAATTCTATGAAATGGGTTAGAATTGATTCATATACGACACAATCCAACTCGACACAACTGACAGCCCCAGTTCTAGGATAACTATACTAGTCTATTAGTCTGTTTCAAATATATTGGAATGAGGGGAAAAACATTGGGAAAAAAACCGTTGATGTTATGCCTTAAAGCAGGACCATTTTGTGAAGTTAAAGCACATAAAGCTTTCATTCGTGGAAACTAACATTAAACCAACATCCAGCAAAAGACACCATTAAACCAACATGTATTATAGATATATATATATATATATCGATTTGTCCTTCCATTTGTGGAAACTAAGGTGCCTAACAGCACTAGTACTAGTACTAGTCTTGGTCTGTAGTGCTCATATGGCACGGAGGAACTATTGCGTAAAAAAAGTGCTAAATCGTATTATCAGTTGTTTCTTAAGGACTGTATAGTGTCTATAGGTCTAGGTGATACGAGACCACAGAGGGAATGCGTCGAGATTATTTCAACTTGAAAACCATTAAGGAAGACAGTTTGAAATCTCTGCCTGATGTATTAGCATTCCTTTATTGTTTAAATACTTTCTAGACTTCCCACTCTGTAATTTAGAAAAAAAAAATAAAAAATCTTCTGTAAATACATTCTTATATAAAAAATTTATAAACATTACTTGCCTTTCCATTCTATAATTTAGAAACATTTTCCCTTCTAGAAATACATTCTTACATACAAATTAAAAGTTCACTGCATTACTTGCTTCCCACAGTTTATTTATCCGCACTAACATGTTAGTATTACAGTTTCTCCACCTCTCCGTGTCTTCGTACTGTTTTTGCTTCTGTGCGTGGAAGATTACATGTTGAACCTTGACCACAGTAATCCATCCTGTCTGGATTTGATTCAAGAGCTGCATATTTTATATTGTTTGGAATTGCTCGTTGAATAGGGATTGTTTGTGGAAGTCAAACATTTGGTTGTCAAAAAATATATAAAATTGAAAAGTGAGATGAGATAGCTGAAAAGTACTATATATAATGGTTTGAATTAAGAGAGAAATATATAGCTGAAAAGTATTTTGTGCTAAGTTCAAGTTTTGGTTGGTCAAGTTTTGCTTCTAGGAATTTGTGTTGTTGTAAATAGTATTAGTTATTCCTTGTCCAAAGAAAAAAAAAATGAAATTCACGAGGAGAATTTTCGTTGGAAAATGTATGAGCTGCAATAGTCTAAACTTCATCGAAAAATGCATTAGTAAGCTTATCATTTCTTGACAAATTTGGAATTAAAGATGTTTTTTATTGTTCTCAATTATACATTCATTTGTTACGAGTTGAAGAATTAAAAATATTAGTTAAAGGCAGTATTGAAACTCAAGTTTCAGCCTTCTGCTAGCTCTTGCTTTAAACTGGCCCATTAAAAAAAACAAAAAAATAGAATCTTATGCTATTGCTTTATCTCACACCGCAATTGAAACTTATAGAACCTACTGTTACTATGCACTTTGTAACACTCGGATTCAACTAAGCTCAATTTTTTATTTATTTATTTATTTTGTTTCAGTTTATTCTATTTTATTTTATTATGTTCATTCACACGTTAACTTCCGCATGTTTTATTCTTTGTCTATTTTTTTTTTACCCCTAAGTCTTTCTCTCGTCCACGGCATGCATGATCATACATGTCTCCAGTGTATTTTTATCCACTCCATGCACACACACGACTCAATTTCCGTCCGCACGCACGTCTCCCTCATCTCTCTAGGGTTTTCACATCACATATATTTGCACACGTTCTTCATCTATCGACAAAAACCTAGTTTAACTGTTTTTTTTCCCTCTCCTCTTGTTTTCCCACAGCCGAAACATAGTTGCTGCCCTCCTCAGCCTCCATCCCCACGGATTCTCTCACCCCAAGTCATGCAACACCCCAACCGCGGGCCAAGCCATAACACAACACGGTTGTATTTTCTGTGACGCCGCGGCCCAGACCACGCAAACGTAAGCCTCAACCATCGCCATGTCGTAGCCTACATCCTTGTACGTTCGTAGCAAACTACTTCGCACCGCCACCACCATCTCCAGGTAAAACCGACAACTCGTGCACACTGCATCTCCACTAATTCGCAGCTCCACCTCGCCGTGTGCCACCTCCACTAGACCATCATTGAAGCTCCCCTCCTCTGCCATACACCACTGCACCATCACCATATTGCCGACGACAACCACCTACATAATGAACCGAAAACTCCCTTGTTTTAGCCCCCGAAAACAGAGCAACGCTCAATTGGTGCCATTGTCGTTCAAAGCCACCACACATGATGCCAACGCCTGCACGTCGTTTCCCCCGGCACAGAGAACTCCGACGGTCACTCCACACCACTCCTATCACGCCGCGACCCTACTGGTAAGCTCACAAAGTGTCACGGCCTCCTCGCCATTGTTCCGTTCTCTCTCTCCGTCTCTCTCTTGTTCTACGAGAGGTTTTTCTCTCACTCGTCTCTCTCTCTCTCTTCCAGTGCTCCGCCGAGATCACCACCGCTATGTCGCACGCTGCCGCTTGAATTTCCTCCTTGGGTAAGCCCTGCCATGCATGTTTTGTGTTTTACGCAGGTTTTGCCATTTTGATTGGTTCTCAAAGAATGGAATGAAATTACTTTAATACCCTTCACTACATATTATTTAGATATGAAATTATAGTTTTGCCCTTATTATTAGATGGTTTCAATTTGAAATTTTGTTTGTATTAAATCTGTTTTTACATGGTTTATGTGGGAAGTATAAGAAATTTTACAAAAAATAAATAGGATTTTCAAATTGTACTTTTGGTAGCAAATTATTTTAGTAACTGTGTAATTTATTTTTAAAACATTTAAATTATGATTAAAGCTATTTGTTTATTATTTTTTAACGAAATTTTTACTAGTACTTACCTTAAATGTTGAGTATTATCAAAGAAATTTAGAGAATGAGGATATTTAAGGTTATGAAATTTTAAATATTGAGGAATTAAAATAGGTACTTCAGGTGTAATCTGAGATTTATTTGTTCACTGGAGATTTATTTAAGTTACATGAATTTTTTATAGGTAACGAGTGACAATTATTCAGTACTATTGTGGAGAATTTCTGAATAAGTTAAGAAGTCCAGGTAAGCGGGATTCCTATGCTAGACTTTGCATAAAATAAAATGAACTGAGATCCTTTTTGGAAAATGTGCATGTTTTGCTATGAAAAAAAGCTGAAAACAATCTCATATATTTGTTCTGCATTACTCATGATATTCTGTTTAAGAAAAAAATATTTTCTGTCATGACTGGTGTAGACATAGGTTTATTTTTGACATTCTGTTTTTGAACTTTGAAAAAGAGAGCGAATATGAATTTTTGTGCATAAATTATGTTTTGTGATCTGATTTTATTCTGTTCTAAAGATGTTCTATAATTTGTTATGATGTGGCATCTGAAAAACCTTTGGCATGACTTTCTGATTCTGCTCTGACTCTAATTATGATATGGAGATTTTGATTCTGTTTGCTCTGATATGTGGCCCTGTCATGGGATACAATAGTGACCACTGGCCCTGTCACGGGAGATAATAGTGACCTCTGGACCTGTCACGGGATATAATAGTGACCTCTGACCCTGTCACGGGAGATAATAGTGACATTTGGCCCTGTCACGGGATACAATAGTGACCTCTAGCCCTGTCACGGGATACGATAGTAACCTTTGACCCGCCACGGGATATAATAGTGGCTTTCTGTTCTGAGTGCAATCGCTTTGGTAACATGGTGATTTATGTTCTGCTTGGCTTTCCGCAGGATGCACAACCCTACTACGGGGGTTAAACATGGTCTCTGTTCTGATATGATATGATAAGACGAAGATGTTCAGTCATGTTGTGCCAAATGAGTCTTTGAATATGAAAAGTTGGTTTCTGAATATGAAATATTTGAAAAGTCGCTTTGATTTTTCTGATAATATGTATTTTTGAGATTTGCATATTGATACTGAAATGTTTTGTTTCTGCATTTTGAACTCTGTGAAAATGCTCATATTTACACACTAGTATATGTCCTCTGCTTACCGAGTTGTTGATAACTCACTCTTTATCTCCATATATATTTTCAGATGATTTTGAATAATCCAACTAAGGATCGAGATTATGGAGCATCAGTGAGATGATTATTTAAGCATAGTGGATTACTCATTGAAGATTTCTGAGAGGTGGCAGATTTTATTAAGAAATTTTGTAGTATTCTGATGACTTTATATTTTGGAATCTAACTATATTGATGAATTGTGAGTTTTAAGTTATAGGGAGTAACTTATATTGTAGTATTCCCCTTGATCCCTGCGGGACCAGGGCGTTACAGACTCTGCCTCCAATTTTGGACAGCTCTCTGCCTATATTTGCCCTCATATCACAAGAAAATGGGGCAAATCAGATGTATGACAACACTTTACTAATATTGACGACGTCAAGGATCCCAATGAGCCCAAAGCCACATGCGATTATTGTGGTAAGGTTTTGTTATGTCATCCAAAAAAAAAGATACTTCATCATTGAAATACCATAATCAAACATGTAAAGCCTTTATTGCTATTTAGGTTGGAAGGGATTGTAACATCCCGTATTTTGGTGTATTTTAATTAAATAGTTATTTTTATTAATTTAAATATTGGTTCTCTTGTTTTATGTTTATCAGATCTTTCTTTGGTTTATTTTTTATGATTTTTAAGTTGTGAAATTTATTTTGATATGCTTTCTTAAAATTAATTATTGTTATGCATTTAAATTGATCTTTATTTTAAATTAGTTTATTGTTGGATTTAATTATTTTATTTTCATTTAATCGCTATGTTTAAATTATTTTATTTAACTTGTTGTTTTGAAATTTTTTTCGTTAGATCATTTTTATGACCCAAGATGTAAGGATTGGACCTCATTTCTTTCCCTCACTTTTTTTTTTCTTTTTGCTCTTTTTCTTTTCTTCTTCTCTTTATTTCTTTTTATCCTCTCTCTCTCTTCTCCCGCACGTGACTTCTTCCTTTCTCCGCCGTCTATGCGTAGTCCTCCACAGTGCTGATGTGCTCCACCCATTGCCATCACTACCCCTCCCAACCGTCTCCCCAATGGCCGGCGACCTCAACCCCCCAGTTTCCAGCTTCTCTCGCTTCGCCGTGAGCCCCCACGCACGGCTTCAAGCCGCGAAACCCTTTGTGGTCGCATGCAATTTTCATGCCACCATTGGCCACCCCTTCTTCACCACGTCACTGGCGACTCCCTAGCTACCTAGCCCACCCATCCTCAGCTCTGATCCGCCTCCGGTGTAGTCCATCCTTCTCCATTTCCGATTTGAGCTTTTTGGACTACAACCATCGCCTACGCTGCGACCCACAGCCAACCACCACCACCATTAGCTTCACCAACATCCCTAAGCCCTTCCCTAGTAATCTCAAGTCTTCGTTTGTCTCCGTTCAAAATCTAGCATTTTGAGACCCAAGACCTTGTGCATTTTCTCACTGTTTCATTGCAGTGTTGCCACTTCTAGCACCTCCGTGATCCTTTGAAAATTATATTATAGCACTGTAAGTATTTTTCCAAAGAACTTTTGTGGTTTAAATATATTTTTGCACTAACCCATTTTTACTGTGAATTGGTTGGTTGTGCCGAACTGAGTTCGAGGAGTAAAGGGGTCGGTTGGATTGGAGGATGTAGTTGTTTGCATGACTGGACTATGTTGTGATTTGTTGGCTGTTGGATGTTGTGTCGTATCATGTACATTGCATATTTGCACGCATGTTCATGTGTATTTGAAAAAAGGGTTTTCATATGAGAAATGGTTTTTGGGTTCGTGTGTATCACGACCTCAAGTCGAGATGGGGCATTATCTCGGTGGAGCACTTCTAGTCACTCGAGAGCGGAATATACTAAGTGACATCCCTTGAGTTGTCGTTGGGCAACAACAGGATCAGACTGGATGGTAACGTTCTCGTGCCGACTCTGTGGCCCCCTCTGCTGGCCGGGGCTAGAGGATGATTGGCCACGAACGCGCTAGGCGCGGAACTGGGCAGCGCTCGTTATGAAGTCACTCGCATAGTCGTTACCCGTGGTATGACGAAGGGAGCCAGGGTGTGCGGATGATCCTTAGGGGAGATCATGGTGCATACGGTTAATATGGACATTGGACCATTTTCTGGGAAAATTGTGGATTATTAATTTGGTCCATTTTCTGGAAAAATGATGGGAAAATGTTTAATGGAAATATTTCGGGCCAAAAAGATGGGATTTTGGTGTGCGTTGGAAAATATTAATTTTCAGGGAAAATGTTGTTTTGGGTCTAATGCATATTTCATCATATGCATGCATAATTGTTGGTTGCATTAAAGCATTTTTATTCTCAATGGTTGTTTGGATTATTACTTACCTACAGTACCGTTTTATGGTAACGTAGATTTTGTTGCAGATGATGCTGAGGGTGAGCCTGAGGACTCGACTTTGCCAGAAGAGTGATATGGGATCACTCGTTTATATATTTGTACTTGTATTATATTTTTTAGGGATAACTGTACAACACTTTTTAAACATTTTACTATGTAAATTTTTATTAAACAATTCTGGTACTTAGTCGACTTACTTAAACTATCCGCTACGTTATTCACTGTACAATGTTGCTTGTACACACACTTGGCATTATCGATGGGATGCGTGACCGTGTTGTCATCATTCGGGCGTCTCGATTGTCAAGTTTCCGTACATGGGGGTCGAAGGTGCCACAGGTGTTTTCAAAGCCGTTCGGCTTTGAGTAAAACCACATGTCCCTTAGTTGAGGTACCAGAAATTTTTTGAACTTGTAAATTGAAATTATTTATTTAAATTATGTCATATTATGGGTTTATTTCTATTTTAATATATGTTGTATTATTTTATTGTACCTTTTATTTTACATTTGGTTGTGTTTGATTTTGTCCTAAGTTTTAAGTGGGTTAAAGGTTGCTCTATGAAAGGAAGATGGTAAGACCAAGAAGGCCAACCAATGAGCCCGAGGATGAATTACCGAGAGGCGATGGGAATTACGCCATGGCAAGGGCGTTAAATCGGATGACGGAGTTCCTCCAACAGAATTTTTGACCGTCGCAAAGAGATCCAAATAGAGCAGTTCAAGCCGGGTGCACCTACGGGCGCTTCCTAGTGCATAGGACTCGTACCTTTACTGGTGAAGAGGATCCACTTCGGGCTAGAAGGTGGATTGAACACCTTGAAAGGACATTTGAAGTATGTGGATGTGTAACACCCCGTATTTTAGTGTATTTTTACTGAAGGATTTTTTCTATTTATTCAAAAATTATTTCTCTTGCTTCATAATTATAAAATTTTAGTTGGGTTATTTTTATGATTTTTAGTTTGCGAAAATTATTTTTTTAGCGCTTTCTTAAATTAATTATTGTTGTTTGTTTAAATTTCTACTCGAATTAAATTAAATTATTATCGGGTTTAATTAATTATTTTAATTATAATCATTGTGTTTGAAATATTTTATTTCACTAGCTGTTTTAAAACCGTTTCTGTTGGATCATTTTTGTGACCTAAGATGTGAGGATTGAACCTCATTTCTTTCTTTTTCTCTTTTTTTTTTTCTTTTCTTTTCTCCTTTTTCCCTTTTTCCTTTTTCTTTCTTTTCTTTTTTTTTTCTTTTTTCTTCTTCTTCTGGTCTTCTCCCGCGCTCTCTCTCTCTCTCTCTCTCTCTCTCTCTCTCTCTCTCTCTCTCTCTCTCTCTCTCTCTCTCTCTCTCTCTCTCTTCCACATTAGCGCCGGTAGCCCAGCATTGGTAGGTGATTGGCCACCATCCCACCCCATTGTGTTCCCCTGCAGCCGGCGACCTCACCTCCATTCGCCCCGCCGTTAAACACCAGCAGCCCTTCAAAGCCGCGGTGCCACTTTCGCTCCAGCGCTACCGTCGCGCCACCTCCGGCCAACATCTTCTCACCACTTCATCCTCAACCTCTTAGCAACCCAATGGACCCAACCCCACCTCCAATCCGTCACCGGTGAAGCACATCCAACTCCATTTTCGTTTTGGGTATTTTTGGCCTTAAAACACCTCTTGCGCCGCCACCCACGGCCAACCACCCTACCCTATCAATCTCGGGTCTTCGTTTGCACCCGTTGAAAAGTTGGTAATTGTGACCCACGGCCACAGTGTATTTTACACTGTGGTGTTGCTCAGATGTCGCCTTTTTCAATTTCGTGATCCTTCGGAAATTGATATATTGCACTGTAAGTATTTCTCCAAAGAACTTTGGTAATTTAAATGTATTTTTGTACTAACTCATTTCATTATGTTTATTTGACATGCCGGACTGAGTCCGAGGAGTTCGGGAGTCAGATGGATTTGTGATTGGAGTTGTTTGGTTGGTTTGATTGAATTGGTTATTGGTTGTTGATTGTTATGGATCAGTGTTGGTGCATGTACATATCATTATTTCATGCATGATCATGTTTGTAAAGAAAATTGGGTTTTCGTGTATTGCATTCATGTGCATGTGTGATTTGGAAAAATTATGATTTCATGTGTGAGAAATGATTTGAATATGTTGAAGTGTTTGGATTGATTGATTTGAGAAAAAAGGGAAAGAGACTGTAGGGATGGTGGTAAGCAGGGACGGTGGTAGAGTCCCGCCTGCGATTCCTGCCTACGATGCATGCAGTAGGGATGGTGGTTGTGTCCCGCCTGTGATTCCCGCCTACGGTGCATGCAGTAGGGATGGTGGTAAATAGGGATGGTGGTTGTGTCCCTCCTGTGATTCCCGCCTACGGTGCATGCAGTAGGGATGGTGGTAAGCAGGGACGGTGGTAGAGTCCCTCCTGTGATTCCCGCCTACGGTGCACGCGGTAGGGATGGTGGTAAGCAGGGATGGTGGTTGTGTCCCGCCTGTGATTCCCACCTACGGTGCACGCGGTAGGGATGCTGGTAAGCAGGGATGGTGGTATAGTCCCGCCTGTGAGTCCTGCCTAAAGTGTCCGATAAATGGTTGGGATTCGTGTAAATCATTTTTCTGGGAAAATATTTTACGGATAATTTGGACCGAATGAGATTTTGGCGTTTGTTGGAAATAATCATTTTCGGGGAAAATGATGTTTTGAGAGAAATGTATATTCTTTTTATGCATACATGTTGGTCGCATTTAATGTATTTTTATTACGTAGTTATTTGGGTTATACTTACTTGCGGTACCGTTTTATGGTATCGCAGCTTTTGATGCAGATGAGGATGATGAGTCTTAGGCTTTGGCTTCATTGGGAGAGCGATCTGGGATTGCTCTCGTGCACACACTTGGGCACATTTCGTTGGGATGCGTGACCGTGTTGTCACCATCCGGGGGTCTTGATCCCTGTGTATTTATATAAGAGGGGTTGGGGGCGCGACAGGTGGTATCAGAGCAGTTCGGCACTGGATAAAACCATATGTCCCTTAGGATAGTACCAGAAATTATTTTCTTATTTTAAAATAATTTTGTAAGTGTTGTAAGTTAAATTAATTATTTTATATTATGAGTTTATGGTTATTTCTTTTTTTATGTTAAATAACCTTATTTATTTTATTGTATACTAATTTGCTTGTTTATTTATTTTATTGTATGTTGTTTATCTTATTTGTTTTATTTTTGGTAGGTTATTTTATTGTTTTAATTATCTTATTGTGAACTACTTCATTGATTTTATTCATCTGGTCGTAAGTTATTTTATTTACAGAAATTTATTTTATTTTGCTTGGATCGTGTTTGAATTGTTTGGGAAATTAAGCGGGGTTGAGAATTACTCTTGACAGGAAGAATGGTGAGACCAAGAAGGCCAACTGATGTGCCCGAAGATGAGTTACCAAGGGGTGATGGGAACTACGCCATGGCTAGGGCATTAAATAGGATGATGGAGTTCCTCCAACAGAATTTTCGGCCACAGCAAGGAGAACAGTACAGGGCAATGCAGGCCGGGTGCACCTATGAGCGCTTCTTAGCGCATAGGACCCCTGCCTTTACTGGTGAAGAGGATCCATTATGGGCTAGAAGGTGGATTCAAGATCTGGAAAGAACGTTGAAGTGTGTGGATGGACTGAGGCCCAGAGGGTATTATATGGAAGCTATATGCTGTAAGGTGAAGCGGCAAATTGGTGGGAGACCAAGCGGTCACTCTTAGAAATGGAGTTGGGATCCTTGGTTGCTGTGTCTTGGCAGCGTTTTAAGAAAGAATTTGATGACCGATTCTTCCTTGTTTCGGTGAGATGGTAAATGGCTCGGGAGTTCAATAATTTAGTTCAAGGAGACATGACTGTCGAGCAGTATGCAAGGAAATTTATGGAGCTTGGACGGTTCGCTCCTCACCTCATTGCTACTGAAGAGATGCGGGCTGAACGTTTCCAAGAAGGGTTGCGCCCTCAAATCCGCAGGCAGGTCGCATGCCTGGAAATCCAGAACTTTCAGAGGTTGGTCGATGTGGCCTCTATTGCTGAGCAAGAGTGAGGTGTTGTGGTAGGCTCCCCTCCGGGTAAGAAACGACTTAACGTTGATGGTGAAGGGAGCAGCTCCGAGTCGCCACAAAAGTTTGTGCAAAGGACTGGGGCCCGAGTGCAGGCAGCCACCAGTATACGTATGGGGGGCCGAGCTCCAGTTTGTGGCAGATGTAACAGAGCTCACGAGGGTGAGTTCCGTCAGGGTAGGAACCAGTGTTTTGAGTGTGGCCAAACGGGACACTTTTATCGTGAGTGCCCTAGTCGGACCCAAGGGAATCAGGGTGGTCATCAAGCTGGTAGAACTAAACAGAGACAAGTAGTTCAAGCTCGGATGAATGCAGTGACTCCTGGTAGTGCTGACGACGAGATTCCAGAGACTCAGGGGACGCTGGAGTTATGGCAAGTATGGGCCTAATCTTACCTTTTGTAATGGATGCCATGTGTGGTTTATTCTTGGGTTTTTAAAAAGTTATACAAGCGGTACCCATGTTCGTTGGGTGTTAGAGGTTGTGTGATTCTATTAAGTGTGTTCTGGTTGCATCTGGTATCCTGTTCTGGCGTGATGATTGGCTCTACAAATTTCGAGGACGAAATTTTATTTTAAGGGGGGAGGATGTAACATCCCGTATTTTAGTGTATTTTTACTGAAGGATTTTTTCTATTTATTCAAAAATTATTTCTCTTGCTTCATAATTATTAAATTTTAGTTGGGTTATTTTTATGATTTTTAGTTTGCGAAAATTATTTTTTTAGCACTTTCTTAAATTAATTATTGTTGTTTGTTTAAATTTCTACTCGAATTAAATTAAATTATTATCGGGTTTAATTAATTATTTTAATTATAATCATTGTGTTTGAAATATTTTATTTCATTAGCTGTTTTAAAACTGTTTCCGTTGGATCATTTTTGTGACCCAAGATGTGAGGATTGAACCTCATTTCTTTCCTAACATTTTTTCCTTTTTCTCTTTTTTTTTTCTTTTCTCCTTTTTCTTTTTTCCCTTTTTCTTCTTCTTCTGGTCTTCTCCCGCGCGATCTCTCTCTCTCTCTCTCTCCGTCCGTCGCCTTCAACGCCAACGCCGCCGTGAGCCGGCGGTGGCCTTCACCGCCCACCCCATTGTGTTCCCCTGCAGCCGGCGACCTCACCCCACCAACCTCACCTCCATTCGCGTCGCCGTTAACCACCAGCAGCCCTTCAAAGCCGCGGCGCCACTTTCGCTCCAACGCCGCCGTCGCGCCACCTCCGGCCACCATCTTCTCAACACTTCATCCTCGACCTCTTAGCAACCCAATGGACCCAACCCCACCTCCGATCCGTCACCGGGGAAGCACATCCAACTCCATTTTCGTTTTGGGAATTTTTGGCCTTAAAACACCTCTTGCGCCGCCACCCATGGCCAACCACCACCACCACTTGCTTCACCGACCTCCCTAGGCCCTATCCAATCAATCTCGGGTCTTCGTTTGTACCCGTTGAAAAGTTGGTAATTGTGACCCACGGCCACAGTGTATTTTACACTGTGGTGTTGCTCAGACGTCGCCTTTTTCAACTTCGTGATCCTTCGAAAATTGCTATATTGCACTGTAAGTATTTCTCCAAAGAACTTTCGTAATTTAAATGTATTTTTGCACTAACTCATTTTACTGTGTTTATTTGACATGCCGGACTGAGTCCGAGGAGTTCGGGAGTTGGATGGATTTGTGATTGGAGTTGTTTGGTTAGTTTGATTGAATTGGTTATTGGTTGTTGATTGTTATGGATCAGTGTTGGTGCATGTACATATCATTATTTCATGCATGATCATGTTTGTAAAGAAAACTGGGTTTTTGTGTATTGCATTCATGTGCATGTGTGATTTGGAAAAATTATGATTTCATGTGTGAGAAATGATTTGAATATGTTGAAGTGTTTGGATTGATTGATTTGAGAAAAAAGGGAAAGAGACTGTAGGGATGGTGGTAAGTAGGGACGGTGGTAGAGTCCCGCCTGCGATTCCCGCCTACAGTGCATGCAGTAGGGATGGTGGTAAACAGGGATGGTGGTTGTGTCTCGCCTGTGATTCCCGCCTACGGTTCATGTAGTAGGGATGGTGGTAAGTAGGGACGGTGGTAGAGTCCCGCTTGTGATTCCCGCCTACGGTGCACGCGGTAGGGATGGTGGTTGTATCCCGCCTGTGATTCCCGCCTACGGTGCACGCGGTAGGGATTGTGGTAAGCAGGGATGGTGGTATAGTCCCGCTTGTAAGTCCCGCCAACAGTGTCCGATAAATGGTTGGGATTCGTGTAAATCATTTTTCTGGGAAAATATTTTACGGATAATTTGGACCGAATGAGATTTTGGCGTGTGTTGGAAATAATCATTTTCGAGGAAAATGATGTTTTGAGAGAAATGTATATTCTTTTTATGCATGCATGTTGGTCGCATTTAATGTATTTTTATTACGTGGTTATTTGGGTTATACTTAACTGCGGTACCATTTTATGGTATCACAGCTTTTGATGCAGATGAGGATGATGAGTCTTAGGCTTTGGCTCCATTGGGAGAGCGATCTGGGATTGCTCTCGTGCATCGATATTTATTATCCTAGTCTTTTATATATTTATCTTTTGTAATATATTTGGGATGACTGTATAAATTTTTAAAGATAAATTATTTTGGATAGCTATATTTAAATTTCTGGTACTTAGTTGACCTATTATATTATCCGCTATTAATTTTGTTGTGCACTTTGTATGTTGCACACACTTGGGCACATTTCGTTGGGATGTGTGACCGTATTGTCACCATCCGGGCGTCTCGATCCCCGTGTATTTATATAAGGGGGGTTGGGGGCGCCACAGGATGCACGGAGGGCCATATGGTGTTGTATGGGAGTTTCCTGCTGCAAGGTGAACCAGCAAACTGGTGGAGGACTAAGCAGCAACTCCTAGAGATGGAGTTGGGATCTTTTGCTGCTGTGTCTTTGTAGCGCTTCAAGAAAAAGTTCGATGACCGTTTCTTCCCTGTTTTTGTGAGACGGCAGAAGGCACGGGAACTCAATAACTTGGTCCAAGGCGATATGACTATTGAGCAATATGCCAAAAAATTTATGGAGCTCGAGCGATTTGCTACCCACCTCATTGCCTCTGAGGAGTTGTGAGCCGAACATTTTTAAGACGGTCTGCAACATGAGATATGCAGACAAGTAGCTTGTCACTAGATCTCAAACTTTCAGAGGTTGGTGGATATGGCCACTATTGCAGAACGTGAAAATAGTTTTGCGGAAGGCTCCCATTTGGGTCATAAGAGGCGGAGTTTTGTTGGTGAGCAGAGTAGTTTTGGGTCGCCACAAAAATTTGTGCGGAGGACTAGGGTTCGATCGCAGTATGTAATAGGTGTAATAGAGCCCACGACGGCAACTGCGGTCAGAGGGGGATCCAGTATTTCAGATGTGGCCAGCCAAGGCACTTTGCTCGTGAGTTTCCTAAACAAGCTCAAGGAGGTTGATGTGGTGGGATGAACAACCAGAGGCAGTTGTTGCAAGCTCGGGTCTATGCTGTGACTCCTAGAGATGTTGATTACGAGGCTCTAGAGACTCTGGATGCCAGGGTGATTACTGGTATGCATTTAGTTTAACCTTTGGATTTGATGTTGGTGTGGGTTGATTTTTTTTTAATTTCACTGGTGTATGTGTTTGCCTCAAGTAGAGTTCGTCTGTATGATTTTTATGCCTATACTTTATTTGACTCTGGGGCATCTCAGTCTTTTGTGTCTGCCACTTTTGCACGGATGTGCAATCTAGTCACGAAGCCTTTATCACAATCTTTGGTAGTGACTCTTCCAAATGGTGAGATTGTGTGGTGCTCTAAAGTCACTTTAGGCTGTCCTTTGGATTTTGGTGGGAGGACACTTGAGGCCGATTTAATTGTATTCAAGTTGCTTGGGTTTGACATAATTCTGGGAATGGCTAGGATGCATCGGTATTCTACAAACATTAATTGTAGAAGTCGGGTAATCGATTTTCAAATTTCGAAAGGAGACTACTTGGAATTTGTGGAAAGCAAGTTGAAAGCGAGACCAATAGTTATAACAGTAATTCAAGCAAAGAGAGACATAGCTTGTGGAGCAGATGCATTTTTAGTTCAATTGGTGTCTAAGCCATTTGTGAAGAAGTCTTTAATGCATATTCCAGTTGTGGAAGAATTTCCTGACATGTTCGTGGATGAGTTGCCCGGATTGCCTCCAGTTCGCGAGATGGAATTTGTTAGCGATTTGGAACCTGGAGTGGCTCTTGTGCATAAGGCTCCATACCGTATGGCACCGGCTGAGTTAGGAGAGTTTAAAACTCAATTGCAAGAACTGGTTGATAAGAGATTTATTTAGCCTAGTATTTCACCTTGGGGAGTGCCTGTTTTATTTGTCAGGAAGAAGGTCGGTACTCTCAAGATGTGTATAGACTGTCGAGAACTTAATAAGGTGACTATCAAGAATAAGTACCCTCTTCCTCGGATCGATGATTTGTTTGACCAGTTTCAAGGAGCAGCTGTCTTCTCGAAGATTGACTTGAGATTGGGGTACTACCAGTTGAGAATAAGAGATAAGGATGTGCACAAGACTGTTTTTAGGACGAGGTATGTGCATTATGAATTTAAAGTGATGTCTTTTGGGTTAGCTAATGCCCCTGCCACCTTTATGGTTTTGATGAATCGGGTGTTTCGACCTTATTTGGATTTATTTGTGGTGGTGTTCCTTGATGACATTTTGATTTATTCACGAGATTTGGAAGAGCATGCTTGTCACCTTCATCTGGCGCTTGGGAAGGTAAGAGAACATCGGGTTTATGCTAAGCTAAGTAAATGTGAATTATGGTTGGAAGAAATTAAGATTCTTGGACACGTGATTTCCCGAGAGGGAGTGGCCATAGATCCTAGCAAGGTGGAAGCTGTTTTGTTGTGGCCTCACCCTTCAACAGTGAGTGAGATACGAAGTTTCTTGGGACTTGCTGGGTATTATCGAAGATTTGAGGGAGGATTTTCTCGACTATCTGGACCTCTCAATGCTTTGATTAGGAAGAATACTGAATTTGTATGGTCAAATAGATGCGAGAGAAGTTTCAAAGAGTTGAAGAGGAGATTGACAACAACACCTGTTTTGGCACTCCCGGAGCCACACAAGCTGTTTGTGATTTTTAGCGATGCATCCAAGTTTGGGTTAGGATGCATTCTTATGCAGGAGGGACGAGTTGTTGCTTATGCATCTCGTCAGTTGAAAATTCATGAGAGGAATTATCCCATGCATGATTTGGAATTGGCGGCTATAGTTTTTGCACTCAAGATTTGGCGACATTATTTATATGGAGAAGTCTGTAAAGTTTACACTGACCAGAAGAGCTTGAAATATCTGTTTTCACAGAAGAATCTCAATATGAGACAAAGGTGATGGTTAGGGTTGATTAGCGACTACCAATGTGAGATCAAGTATCATCTAGGAAGCGAATCTAGTCGCTGATACTTTGAGTAGGAAGTCTCAATTGGTGGACGAGGCAGAGTCATCAGGTTTGGACTCTCTCCTTTGTGGGATGAGAAGACTTTTTATTGAGAGCTCTCAAGAAGAAGAATTGTTATCTTCGGTTTTGGATGTCCGAGTATTTGATTTTGAAGAATTGAAGACTCTCCAAAGAAGGGATCCAAGGTTGTTTGCCATCAGGAAAAGAGTCAGGAAGTCTAGGGGACCCTTGTATTATAGTTTAAAGAGCGTATTTTGTCAGACGCTCATGCGGCTCGTAGTTCTATTCATCCTGGAAGCACAAAGATGTAACGAGATTTAAAGAGAAATTTCTGGTGGGAAGGGATGAAGATGGATATCGCCAGGTTTATTGAGAAATGTGACACATGGTGTCAAGTTAAGGCAGAGCATAAAAAACTTGCTGGTAAACTTCAACGTCTTCCTATTCCTAAGTGGAAGTGGGATGACATTTCTATGGATTTTGTAGTGGGTTTGCCGAGGACCCCTGGTGGAAAGAACTCGGTTTGGGTGATTGTTGATCGGTTGACCAAGAGTGCCCATTTCTTGCCTATCAATAATACCAACTCTTTGGGAAAGCTAACTCGGTTGTATGCCAAAGAGATAGTGCGTTTGCACAGAGTACCCAAGAGTATTGTGTCAGATCGGGACCCGTGGTTCACATCCCATTTTTGGAAGAGTTTGCATGCAGCTTTAGGCATTAAGTTGAAGTTTAGTAATGCATATCACCCTCAAACTGACGGTCAATCAGAGCGCACTATTTAGACTCTTGGGAATATGTTGCGGGCATGAGTCATGGAATTTTAGGGAGGTTGGGAAAATCACTTGCCGCTAATAGAGTTTGCTTATAATAACAGTTTTCATGCCTCCATTTAGATGGCCCCTTATGAAGCTTTGTATGGAAGGAAATGTAGATCACCTATGTGTTGGGATGAAGTTGGCGATAGTAAATTAATTGGGCCTAAGATAATTCAAGGAATGAAAGATCAAGTTCTGGTTATAAGGACTAAAATGGCGGAAGCACAAAGTCGTTAGAAGAGTTACGCAGATACGAGGAGAATAGACTTATCGTTTGAGGTAGGTGATTGGGTTTACTTCAAAGTCTCTCCTATGAAAGGCGTTAAGCGCTTTGGTAAGAATGGAAAGCTTAGTCCGAGGTATGTTGGCCCTTTTCAGATTGTAGAGAAGGTTAGGTTTGTTGCTTATAGTGTTGCATTGCCGGACTATTTTGGGGAAGTTCACGATGTGTTCCATGTGTCATCATTGAAGATGAGTTTTGGACAACAAGAACCACGTTTTGTCGACCCAGAATGCATTCAACTTCAGCCTAATCTTACTTATGAAGTTGTCCCAACGCAGATTGTGGATTGGAAAGAGCAAAGGTTAAGGTCCAAGACAATATCTTTGGTGAAAGTGTCATGGGGTGATCCGTTGGCTCAAGTTTTCTCTTGGGAGATTGAAGCCAACATGAGGGAGCAATATCCGTATTTGTTTGATTGATCCTGGCAGTATGTTTGTTCAGTCTGCTCTTAGTTGAATCTTATTCCTATCCTACCTTAAATCTTAAAGCTTGCCAATTTCAAAGACGAAATTTTATTTAAGGGGGAAGGATGTAACACCCCATATTTTAGTGTATTTTAATTGAATAGTTATTTTTATTAATTTAAATATTAATGGATCTTTTGTTTTAAATTTATCAGATTTTTTGTTGGTTTATTTTTTATGATTTTTAAGTTGTGATTTTTATTTTGATATGCTTTCTTAAGATTAATTATTGTTATGCATTTAAATTGCTCTTTATTTTAAATTAGTTTATTGTTGGATTTAATTATTTTATTTTCATCTAATCACTTCGTTTAAATTATTTTATTTCACTTGTTGTTTTGAAATCTTTTTCGTTGGATTATTTTTGTGACCCAAGATGTGAGGATTGAACCTCATTTATTTCCCTCACTTTTTTCTTTTTCTTTTTTTTTTCTTTTTCCTCTTTTTCTTTTCTTCTTCTTTTCTTTTTCTCTTCATTTCTTTTTCTCCTCTCTCTCTCTCTTCTCCCGCTTGTGACTTCTCCCTCTCTCCCCCGTCCGTGTGTCATCCTCCACAGCGCCGCCGTGTGCCACCCATTGCCGTCAGTGCCCCTCCCAACCGTCTCCCCACTGACTGGCAACCTCACCCCCCAGTTTCTAGATCCTCTCGCATCGTCGTGAGCCCCCACGCACGGCTTCAAGCCACAACACCCAGTGTGCTCGCACGCCGTTGTCATGCCACCATCTCTTCACCACATCACCGGTGACCCCACAGCTACCTAACCCACCCATCCTCAACTCCGATCCGCCACCGCTAAAGTCCATCCATCTCCATTTTTTATTTGAGCTTTTTAGACTTCAACCGCCGCCTACGCTGCCACTCACAGCCAATCACCACTACGATTAGCTTCACCAACATCTAGGGGTGGTACCCGCCTCCTACGAGGCGGGGGCACCCCTTCCCTGCACCCCGCCCCGCATTCACCCTCGCACCCCGTATATGTTCTCTGCTTATTGAATTGTTGATAAC
Source organism: Juglans regia (assembly GCF_001411555.2). Lineage (NCBI taxonomy): Eukaryota > Viridiplantae > Streptophyta > Magnoliopsida > Fagales > Juglandaceae > Juglans > Juglans regia. Next base: position 3,505,239 of record NC_049906.1, on the reverse strand, counting down.
TCACCCCCTCTTATCTCTAATATTTTTAGATGATTTTTGGATATTTCAGCTGAGGTTTAGGACTGAAAAATTGGGTGAGATGACTTAAGAATAGTAGATTAAGAATAGAAAGTTTTCGATAAATATTGGTATTTTTTATAATTATATTGTTGAAATGTGAGTTTAAGTGACATGTAGATAAGTTGGTAATTTTTGGGTTACTGTATTGAGGATTTTATATACGAGTATGTGTGGTTAATTAAATTTGAAGTGTTTACGTAGCCCAATTCACCATTTCTAAAACCAAAAATCAGTTCACCATTCTTGGCCGTTGTGACACTAATACTGGAATTATCTTTGGGTACCAAATGGGAGAAAGGTATTGGACCGGGTGCGGATCTAAGTGTTGTTGGTGCAAAAGGGGCTGTAAAACATAAAATAGTGAGAGAAGTTTGTTTCAAGGCTTATGGTTAGAATATAGACCCAAACTATTATAAACGTTTTAACTTTCCATAACTTATCTTTTTCCAAGATAATTCACAACTTCTGAAATCAAAGCCCCAAAATATTAATAATAATAAATATTATATATATTATTTTGAAAATATTTTAAACAATCCTCCACCATTTTCAAAATATATCCCGGTTAGAATAGGAAAATTTATACATAAATGAAGGTGTCTTTTGGACTTGAACCTTCACATAGTGAAAATACATCAAAGTTAACCAAAGGGTTATAGTAGAGATGCTTTGAACTAGCGATTCTATACGATTAGCCGGATATATCTCACCTATAAATTTTCTTCTCTTTGGGTAGTTCATAAAAGTCGACACGTGGATTGACCTTGTGCCTATATCTTGGTTTCATGAGCACTCTAGAGACAAAGCCTAATTCGCATAGGAGGCTGCACCACCCCCGACACTCATATAGGTAGACTTATCGAAAGTGTTATTTAACTAAACACTTTAACATAACCATGTTATAAGTCTATTAAGAGCTTATTGCTCAATATCTCCTTTTCATTTCAGTAGTACCAAGCACTTAAAACCATGGGATGGTAAATTAGTTTGAAAAATAATTTTAATATCATAATGCTTGCAATGTAACACCCGAGCCCAGCACCAAGCCCGCTTTCTAAAATCCTTAATAGAGATATTTTTTTTTTTTTGGGCTTGATTTTTAGGGTAAAATATTTAATGGACTAAGTGAGATTTTTATTTGTTTTTTACTCGAAAAATTTGCAGGATTAATTGAACTATTTTTTGTAGTTGTTTTCGTGGACTGCTTTAATCGACCTATTTAATTTTAGACCCAGACTCCGTTCCTCTAGTCAGATCCAGCATCCAAAACTTTTATAAACTCCCCACAACGCGCGACTCTACCCCATGCTCATGCACGTTCCTTCTGCCCTCGACTCTAGGTTTTTCTTATCACCTATAAATACACATATCTCTCTCTTATATTCCAAAATTTGCCCACTGCCCAACCTCTTCCCCTCCGTAGCCCACTTCTCCTCCACACTGTGAGCTCTCCCCCACAACGTAGCCATGTAGCACCCCCAACCACTGCCACAAACAAGCCAAGCCTGTAACGCAACACGGTGTTCCATCCCGTGGTGCCGCTGCACAGATCACCCACTGCACCATAGTGCAATGCGAAGACAGTCACGCTGCCATAGAAACCACCCAACAAACCACCACCACCACCCTTGATTCTTCACGCCTCAGCCACCAGAGTTGCACCGCACAACAAGCTCTGTTTTTCCCACCCAAAAACAAAGCAGCCCACGTCCACGCCTTCAACCCCGTTTCCTCCACACCTCAACCACTCGGGCCCCCGTTTGCGCTCCTCAAAACAAAGCCAAACGCCGCCAGCAACGGAAGCTGCCACCCCTTGCCCTGACTGCTCATTGTAAGTCGTAAGCCATTGTCTCTTTCTCTCCCTATCTCTCGGGTTCTCTCTTTTTCTCTCACTCTCATCACGTTATCTCCCTATATCAATCCTGTGCCGCCTCACCCAGCCACCTTCTGCTGCTCGTGCTTCCCTTGGTAAATCTCTACCACCCTCTACCCTCAATGAACAGTTGGGTTGTGCTTAAGTAAAATGAACGAGATCAAATTAAGCTTTCCTGTAAAATAATTTACGCATGGTAGTGAACTTTTGTTTAGACTTAAGCCCCTGTAAGTCACAAGTGCTTTGCATTGGAGATTTTTGGGTTGGGCCTGATTTTAATGATGGGCCTCAGTTGGATGCCACCTTCTGCTGCTCGTGCTTCCCTTGGTAAATCTCTACCACCCTCTACCCTCAATGAACAGTTGGGTTGTGCTTAAGTAAAATGAACGAGATCAAATTAAGCTTTCCTGTAAAATAATTTACGCATGGTAGTGAACTTTTGTTTAGACTTAAGCCCCTGTAAGTCACAAGTGCTTTGCATTGGAGATTTTTGGGTTGGGCCTGATTTTAATGATGGGCCTCAGTTGGATTACAGAAGTTATTATGCTATTTTACGTGGGCTTCGTCTCACTTTAAATTCATCCAAAAAATTGTTTAATAGAAAATATTAAGTGAAGATGTATTTTGCATGAGTATAATTTTAATGGAGTACAAATGTAGACATACAAGTTATTTTATAGAAATAATTTAGATTTTAATGTATTAGTAGTAGACATTTAGTGAATATCGATGAATTTGAGAAGTAGTGAGATTTTAGGGTTATGAGAATTTTAGATTTTGAGGAATTAAAATAAGACGATTTTTTTTAGTATTTTATATTTAAATATCGAAAATACATGAATTGGAAATTTACTGAAGTTACGTGACTATTTGTTATAGGTGATTTTTTTTTTCGTTCAGCCCTATTGTGAGTAAATTCTAAAAAGCTAAAAAGTCCAAGTAAGCGGAATTTCTATGCTAGACTTAGTGGTAGCGAGCGAAGATGAGACAATGTGTCACTCGGTACTTCTCTAGAGAGAGATAAGTTATAAGACACAAAAGATATGTCGCCTTAGTAGGAGCTAAGATGAGGTCTATCATATTTAAAAAGATTGTGCAAGGTTATCCAAAATCCATGTAGCACATAGTTTAGCCAGATGCGAAAACCTCTTTGACACTTTGGGTAGCGAGCAAATGGAGGAATTCGGATTAGGTGCTGAAATAACGACTAGATGAAGATCTGTACGGTAAATTAGATATAAGGTCTTTTTTGAATTGAGATTAGAAATACGTTTAATAATTGATGATCTTAATTTATTTATGCCCTTAACAAACTTTTGACTATGTTCCGGCTACTTCTTGTCGCCAAAAAAAACCATATTTCTTGTAGGATCTTTTTAGAAGTTCCAGAATTTTGAAAAAAGAAATTAATGTAATCGAACAATCCCATGATATTGTCTCGGTGGATATATGTACGTAACCACTTGATTCAAGTGTGCAACTCCTCAATGGCCGGCCTCCTTCTTCACGTACAACACAAATTTCTAATGTTTTTATGATCGATTACCCAAACATATCACAAAAGTACTTATAGTCATTAATTTTTGTCCACAATTATCACTTACTAATAAACAAGGAACTTAGTTTATAACTAAGAAATTATTATGGCCACAAAAACATTTGACAAAAATAATCGACAAACTAATATGATTGACTTCATATGATACATTTAATTTACTAATTTACAATAAAAATAACTTTATATTTTAACATACTACACACTACAAGAAAAACTATGTTTTCCAGCACCAATAATCGTCGCAAATAATTTATAATATCACCGCATTTAATCTTTCTCAACGATTTCTATTGCGCCGAACGTTCGTCGTAATTGTTTATTTAATTATAAGTTGAACCAATGATAGGCAAAACTCGTTGAGAAAAATTACTTTTTCCGACAATTTTTAGTCGTCGCAAAAACATAAAAAAGGCCGGAATTGGTGTGATCCATTTACAACTAAATCGTTGAGAAATGTCATTCGCAATGAAAAATTTTGTCACAAATACTCAATAAATCGTTGCAAATGGCTAGATCTTTTTTCCAGCGATCATGAATTATCGTCGCTATTATGTATTCTCAACAGGTAATTTTCGAAATAGAACTTTTGTGGCGATCATAGATCGCCTCAAATATGTTTAATGGATGAAAAAAATATTTCCGGAGAATTATACTCGCCGGAAAAATGTTTTTCACAAAATAAAAAAAAAGCACAAAAACAGAATACATAAATTATTTGAACTTTCCAACTCACACCCAAAAAGGTGATTATGATCCAACAACACATGCAACACCTCTTCAACTGAGAAATATACCCATGCAACCACTTCAATATATATCTTCCCTCAAAGATTCTAAACTGAACCCTAACCTCATTGTCAGCATTCATAATCGGTACCTGAATTACATGTCCTCAAATACTAATTCCATACTTCTCATTCTATTTGCTCCATCAAAAAATCGAATAAGGGAAGCAAAGTATAACCTAAAAGCAGCCAAGATATGGCCCCAACAGAAATATAAAAAGAAATAATTTTTTTTTTATAGCAAAGTCAACATAAATATCAATTATACTACAGCTAGGGGCAGAACAAAAAAATCTGGTTTGGGAGGGTCAAGTTAAAATTAAAAAAAAAAAAAAATTGGAGGGGCTAAATATTAATTTTTATATAGTCTACTTTATAAATTAAACACCTTTCAAAACTTAATTTTCATCAAATTTTGAAATTGTGGGGGCCCAAAGCACTAGAGTTAGATTTTGGATTGCTTTGGCTTCCTAGACCAACCATTATATAGGAGGCCAAGGTAATACTGGGGTCATCCCACCCCCTGCCCCCGCTAGGTCCTCTCTATGCAGGGCGGGGGACCCCGCCCCCGCATGGGCGGAGCGGGGTAGCCCGCCCATCCATACGGAGGCGGGGCGGAAACGGGGCGGGGCAGCGGGGGCGGGCCCCCGCTGACCCCTACAAAGCACCCGTGCCCAAGCCTCTTAGTAGTTCCGCCCCTGACTACAGCCTTGAGTTTACTTTCCTGTGCTAAATAGATTTGTTCAGAAGCATCTTCTTTTGGCTCGCCGTCCTTACCACACTCTGTTTTTTGCTTCCGTTGCTTACAATAATTAATGAAGGTAGAAAAAGGTAATGGAACCTAGAAAAAGAAAAACAGAGAAAGCAATTGGAGCTAGCATTAGCCATAAGAGAGAGCAATCAAAAGCTTCCAGAATGTTACAAAATGTTACAAAACTATATAGAATGATTACCTTCTCGTGACTTCTCAGATCACCATAAAGACAGGCGCAGATCTGGAAGAAAGAACACGCTTTCAGATTCACATTGTAAAAAAATTATTCTACTTCCAACACCAACAAGAATATATATTTAAGAGAGAGAAGTAAATAAAATTAATCCAGCGAATGTAGAGGCTCGTGGGATAATCTAAAACAATTAGAGCATTTACCCATCAACAACAATGCAGGCCAGAGTAAATACATGCTCCAATCTCTTATTAGATTGAGATCTTCCGTTCATCTCCTTTTGACTTACCTGTATAACAACACGTAAAGTTATACACGAGTACCAATAGGACTAGTAATAAGTGCATAAAAAATTACAGAAAGGCCGAAACTTACATGCTTCAGGATGTATGGGTTAAGCGATGTTGAGAAGCACTACTGCAGCACAACTACATGGCATTGGGCATGTAGAGAAGCAGAAGATGGGAGTGTAAACAGATCAAAATATAGGTATAAACACACACTATACGGTTACATAGATAAGCTTACTTGCTACTGGCATTGTTAGTTTTGCTGATCCAGCATCATACGATCAAGAAGAGGACTTGTATTTTTCATTACTATTCTTCTTGAGCCCAAATTCATAGCAAATCATGATTGCAGCCACCTACAAGTTAGATTAATAAATCTATTTAGAAGCTTCTCTATTTATGTACCAAACACACTTGTGATATGTGGAAGCCTGACACAACAACTTATATAAAAGGTGTTGGTATTTTTGACTTTTTTTTTTATAAATATAAAATATAATGGCCCCAGACATCACCAGGTAAGGAAAGAAGATTTGAGAAAAAAATAGAACCATATAGCATCGACTGCACAAAGGTCCTAATTGCACAAAGAAGTAGCTTCAGAACAGAAAAAGAAATCACAGCAAATTACAGAGAACAACTTCATTGCTTTTAAAGAACTGTGTAGATTTAACCAGAACAAGATTATGGAGAATAATAGATTGACATACCGAATATGCTGGGATTGTGTTGGAACTTGAAGAATATAAGGAAGAAGCCAAAGAATGTTCAAGCGGTGGAAGTTCCTCCCCCTCGGAAAATTCCCTTTTGAAGCATAAAACCAAACACTCCAAAGGGTCCCCAACCAACATTTTGCCTGCATTTTAAAAAGTTATGTTAATAAATTCTGACCATTTAAAAAGAATTAAAAATAATAGCGCTCTGTCTCTCCCTCTCTGCAATCTAATTATCCTAATAGCTAATCTTTTATCAAAACAGACAGCATATAAACGGATACCCATTCAACCGCTGTTATCCACCCCTAAGAAATACACGTGCAGAGTCAAAAGCAGAGCTTCAACATATAATAAGAAACATAAAAATACATAAGCAGAGTATTTGTCATTTACATTCTAAATGAGATAAAAACTCCTCAGTAAACAAATTAATGAAGCTGATATAGTTGCTAAAGGCATAAAAATTACACACTAAATTTTAAATTAGGCTGTTAGCAAAGATTCCACATGTCATGAAACTCAATCAAAGTTAAAGAAATAAAAGCCTGGAAATCATATACAATTAGTTCACAGACCAAACAAGGAAGTAGAAGCATTGAAAATCAAACAAAAGATACTTAAATTACTTCACGGCTGCTGTGACAAGGTCAGGCAAAAACCAAAATGCAATTCCTTCGACCTTCAACATATATACCTATAATTCGGAAACAGAAAAGAACAAAAATTATATTTCAGAAAATGAATCTAACAATGAATATAAATATCCGAGAAACCAAAACAGCTGCTAGATTTATGAGTTATATTCACAACTATCTACCAAACCCACCATCAAGGCGCTACTAAGGATCTAATGCATTCTCACAAGAAATATATTTTATATCTGGAAAACAAAAATTACAAGACAAGGCAATATTAGGTAATTACCTATTGCAAAACAAAAATTACAAGACAAAACATAATAACAAAGCTACTAGACTTTACAAATTTAATATATGACATTTTGAATCCATCCAAATGCACAATTTAATTAGTTTCAACTAACTCCAGGCAGGGGTAGGTGCAATAGCAGCTTCAACATTAGTGCAACCATGCAAGAACAGGAACTCTCTAAACAATGATAACCATGTGATATCCCATATGATATGGATAAGGGTAGGTGGTGTATGGGATCCCACATTGTTTGGGAAGGAGAAGTTATTGCTCTTTACAAGGTCTCAATGGGGCTCCAATTGTATCATTGACTAGTCCTTTTGGAGTATAGGCCATGTGGTTTGAGCCTTCCAATGGGACGTTACAAATGGTATCAGAGCCTATCCCAACCAGAAATGTGGGACTTGAGCCGTGCCACCTATAATGGATAGGCCCGACGAGGACGTTGGGAATTTAAGGGGGGTAGATTGTGATACCCCATATGATATGGATAAGGGTAGGTGGTGTATGGGATCCCACATTGCTTGGGAATGAGAAGTTCTTGCTCTTTATAAGGTTCCAATGGGACTCCAATTGTATCATTGACTAGTCATTTTGGAGTATAAGCCATGTGGTTTAGGCCTTCTATTGGGGCGTTACAAATGGTATTAGAGTCTATCTCAACCAGAAATGTGGGACTTGAGCCATGCCACCTATAATGGACAGGCCCGACGAGAACGTCGAGAATTTAAGGGGGGTAGATTGTGATACCCCATATGATATGGATAAGGGTAGGTGGTGTATGGGATCCCACATTACTTGGGAATGAGAAGTTCTTGCTCTTTATAAGGTTTCAATGGGGCTTTAATTGTATCATTGACTAGTCCTTTTGAAGTATAGGCCATGTGGTTTGGGCCTTCCATTGGGACGTTACACACCAAATGTATTTTTTGGACAGCAATACTCTGGACTGCGTCTATTCGACCACCTTCAAAGGGAGGTGGGACATAATCAAACTTAAAACAGAAAACCCCTTGTCTACTTTTTTTTTTTTTAAAGCTTAGTGTTATTACATCATGCGTTGCATGATATCTCCAAATAACATTTCCTTTTACGTAATTTTGAATACTCATAGTACTCGTTCTTCGTTTGAATAATTTATTTTAATAGGTACCCTTCCTTAATTAATATTGTTAGTACAACAAGAAAAAAAAAATATATATATATATATATTTATATGATCTCTTCCTAGCTAGCTACTCAACAATATGGGGCATGCAGGAAGTGTAACGTCCCAATGGAAGGTCCAAACCGCATGACCTATACTCCAAAATGACTAGTCAATGATACAATTGGAGTCCCATTGAGACCTTATAAAGAGTAAGAACTTCTCATTCTCAAGCAATGTGGGATCTCATACACTACCTACGTACCATTATCCATATCATATGAGATATCACAATCTACCCCCCTTAAATTTCCAACGTCCTCGTCGGGCCTGTCTATTATAGGTGACACGGTTCAAATCCTACATTTCTGGTTGGGATAGGCTCTGATACCATTTGTAACGTCTTAATAGGAGGCCTAAACCACATGACCTATACTCCAAAAGGACTAGTCAATGATACAATCGGAACCCCATTAAGACCTTATAAAGAGTAAGAACTTCTCATTCCCAAGCAATATGAGATCCCATACACCACCTACGTACTATTATCCATATCATATGGAGTATCATATGAAGAGATTTTTATTCATTGATAAAGATTTTATCGTTTTTTCCAGTTGGATCGCATTGGCTCACTGATTACATGATCTATGTCCTACTTGAACTCTGAAAATTTCGATAAAAGTTATAGAAATCTCAGAAAAGACCATAGAAGCGCTAGTGGGAGACTTATTTGAAAAGAAAAGAAAGACTTTAGTCATTCCATATGATTGAGCTGATATTAAATTATTGTTGATCTTAAATTATTGTTGCGGGAATCTTTCGCTTTGTCAGTCATAAATTAACATGATGACATTCAACTGCTTGAATTTTTCTTCGTTACTTTTATCTTTGGATAAGATATCTTTTGTCAAATCAACTGCTTGAATTTTTGTTTGTTATTGCTACTTTTGAAGACCTTTCTTATAATTTGCGTTTTATTCCACCTGCATGTCTTTCCTTTTCCCTGTTTTGGTTTTTTTTTTTGCTCTCTTTTTTCACATTGGAAATACTTGTTTTGTATATTTTAAATAGTACTACTACAAGTTTTACACTTTATACTCTACTAGTTAAAGGCAACGTGCGCTGCACGTATGCCCAGTTGTCTACTATTAAATATTGTAAGATGTATAATAGGCAGTAAAATATGATCAATTTCAGATAGAATCATCATGTAAAGCAAATCATCATATTATCACAAGCAGCATATGAATAAGGATTTTTAACTAAATCATTTCCCTTTTTATCTCATATTATAAACCCTAATATCAATGCTTATATCCAATAGTATTTTTACGAGTTCTAGATAAAATAACATATATGAGAATCTTGGATCTTGTTAGGCAGCAAACTCAAGAATTGAATGCATTTAAATGAAATGTAACATCCATAAGCAAATTAAGATTATTTCTTTTACTAAAAATAAAATATTGTTTGGTTAACCTTACCAAAATCTATTGTTTAAAAGACTAATGTTTCTATAATATTAAAAAATAATATTCTAACAATATTTTATTTAACTTGTAATTTTCATTTCAACTAATCTCATCTCAATTAGGATCTAAGCTATCAAAAAAGAAAAAAAAAAACCTCAGTATCCAAACTCACCTAATCGGCAAAAGAGCAAAAACATAAGAGAACCGGATTTGATGAGAAAAAAGGAAAAAAGAGAGAGAGAGAAATTGATAAGAACACTGTTCATCCCTTACTTATTTTCAAATAAAAGTCTATTTGAAAATAGATTTTATTCCAAAATTTTCATATCATATCCTATCTCCTTTTTAAACATAACTGAAATACAAAATTTTAAAAATAATCATTACAACTTTCTCAAAATTTCAAATTTCAAATAAAATATAATTTATCTTTTAATTTTATAAAATATTATAAAATAAAAATAATATTATAAAATTATAATCTAAGTGTCTGATAATATTTTAATTTTATAATATTTTTATTTAACTCTTTCTCTCTTTCAATTATTTTTTATAAAATTTCATCTCATCTAACTCTCTCCAACATTATATAAATTTTCAGAGAAGGAAAAAATTAAAAATGTTCTAATATATATTAACATATTCTAGACCATATTATTTAACACTACAAATAATGTTAAATTATTACGTTAGTTCAAAGGCAGTTTAGCTTTTAATTTAAAAATGCAAACAAGATCATCTTAATTTATTTCAAAAGTTTTCATAACTCTTTTTAATATTATTAAAACAGAAACACTATAAAAAATAATAACAATAAAAAGCATTAATTTATTTAACATTTTCACATTTGGCTAAATAAAATAGTAATAATGACATATTATATTTTTAAATTATTAAGAAGTTATAATTTATTTCCTTATGAAAATTTGTAATTATACTAACCAATCTACTATTATTACTCTTAATAATTATAGTTGGATGCGCATGTTGTATATTTGTTATTTTCAAAATAAATATATAATGTGTCAGTTTTAAAATTCAAAACTACAGTGATAAGTATTAAATATTTAATTATATATTTTATAAAGTCTCATCCTTTACATTTAAAAAAAGGTAATGATAGGGTTACTACCCTATTACTACCCAATTACTACTCATAGTTAATTTCAAATTTTTTATTTTTTTATCATTTTCTTTGAAATACTTTTTTAACATCCTTAATCGAAAAAATGAAAAAAATATATAATTTTAATAATAATCACTTCCTTAACCATTAAGTAAAATAAAAAATTTAAAAAAAAATCAAATATAAAAAGAGTAGTAAATGAGTAGTAGGAGAGTAGTAACCCTATCATTTTCCTTTAAAAAAAATTAAACAAACTATAGTACATTAAAAATTATAGATCTATCTCAAATAGTGTAATTAATTTCAAGTTAATTAATAAACAAAAATGAAAAAAAAATATTTAAGTTTATTTCTTAAAAAATCATTAAACAAAAACCATTAATAAAAGAAAAAAATTAGATTTATACTGAAACTGTAACAATTCAATTCAATATTTACATAATTGAAAATTAAAGGAAATAAAACACAATAAAGACACAACGCTCCTATCAATAAAATAAAATTTAAAAAATCAAAAAAAAAAAAGTCAAAAAAAAAAAAAAACAGTGCCGCGGCGGCTTGGATTCCTCGTGGCTGTTAACGGCGGCACGATAGGAGCTGATATTGGAAGGGGAGGAATGCCGGACGGAGGGGAAGAGAATGGGTGGGGCGGTGTTAGCCACGCCGACGTGCGGTGGAGCACTAGAGGCGACGAAGAATCGGACGGGCCGCGGCTTCGATTCGCTCGTGGCGGTCAACGGCGGCACGAGAGGGGCTGAGATTGGAAGGGAATGGACGCCGGTCGGAGGGGAAGAGACTGAGAGCGGCAGTGTCGAGCACGACGGCGTGCGGCGGCGCACCGTAGCAGATGAAGAAACGAACGGGGGAGAGGGGAGGAGGGGCTCGCGCGCGGGAGAGACAGGGGCAAAATGGGAAAATTTTCAGTGGCAAAATCGTAATTTTGGAATAAAAGTAGGGGCAAAATTGGAAACGAAAATATTAGACGAAAACACTGTTCATAGGCGATTCGCACATTTTATATATATAGAAATTATATATTAATATGATACATTATTATATATATATATATATATATATATATATATAGGAAAACATCAATGTCATTAATCGCATAAAAGCATTATAAATTGTTCTTATCAAGCCAAATAGCTTGGGAAACAGATATTGGGACATGGTCCCACCACATTTCAGTATCTACGACATTCAAACCATGCCTAGCCAATCTATGTGCAGCTTCATTTTCCAATTTGTGAACATGTAGACTATACACTCTTGGAAATAGCTCAACAATCTCTGTATTTCTTGCAGCAAATGTCCAAGAGGTGTTAAATTTTCACCGGATGATTGAAGCCCATTAACATTGCTAAAGAGAGCTACAGTAACAATATTTTGTTGTGACGAAAAAAATCGCCGCAATAAGTATAAAAGTCGCCGTAAAAAGTCAACAGTAAATCTCTCTCCCAGCATTTTCCACTTTTGCGATGAAATTCTGCGGCGACTGAAAAATCGCCGCAAATAATGACCTTTTGCGACGATTTTTTTTGCGGCGATCTTAAAATCACTGGGAATGACCCATTTTCTTGTAGTGTGTCACTAGTGGGACGTCATTCGATGCTTGATCAACAAATATGGGCCGATTGATGGTGGGAAGGAGGACAATAAATATTACTGGTGGCTTGCAAACAAGTGGCCAATTGACGGAGAGAAGTGATATATCTCTTCACTCTACTCAGCGTGGGGTAGGAAGAGAGATTGAAATTGAAAGTTGAGATGAGATGAGATGCTCCGTTTGGTTACATAGATAAGATGAGATAAAATTTGAAAGTTGAATAAAATATTATTAGAATATAATTTTTTAATATAATTTCTATTTTGAGATTTGAAAAAATTTAATTATTTATTATATTTGTGGTGAAAGTTTAAAAAAATTATAGTGATAAAATGAGATGAGATGAAATGAGTCTCATTTCCCAAACCAAAGGAGGCCAATTCATAGAGATTTTATCCTTTTTTTCCAGTCGGACTAGTGGTTACATGTATCTTTGGGCCTACTACTTGAACTCTTAAAAACCATAAAAGTGCTAGTGGGAGACTTCTAATTACTTCTTAGAAAATAAAAGAAAGGCTTCTTTTACGAGCATTCCATGATTGAGCTCTTAAATTATTTGTGTTTTCTTTTCTCTCTTTTCACTTCGAGAAATATTTGTTTTGTATATTTTAAATAGTATCAGAAGTTTTACACTTTTTCCATGATAACTTGCATGGATAGCTACTTTGTAGTAGTCCACAATGATGAAATTGGAGAATCTTTTACTTTTCCAAAATTAAAAGTATTGCTTTAATCGATCATACTTTTCTTTTGAATAAGAGACTATATTTTGTTAGACTATTAATTTTCTCTTTTTTAACTTCTTTTGCTAGCTTTTGCAGACGGCCTGTGGACACTGCAAATTTGACCATTAATTTTTATAAAGTTTGTAATATTGTTGGGTTACTGTAATGATCATGTTGTTCCCGTCTTGTGTCTTGTCACTAGGCAGTAGGAGATAATATATTTTTAGTTAAAATCACCTTGTTTTTTTTTTTTTGTTTTTAAAGACATAGATAAATAATGTATTAACATTAATTATAATTAATGAAATCACCTTGTTATTAATTAACATTAATTATCACCGTTTAACAAAACAAAATTTCAAGGTAGAAGACAGAGATAAATAATGTAGGCTATGTAGTCATTTGCTAGTGGTCACTGGAACTTTTGCAATAATATGAAAAACGAATTATTAGCAAGCTAATTGACCTTAAAACATTTCCATCTATGATGAGAAAATAGAATACTTTTCTTCCCCCACCCCACACATCTTTTTTATTATTATTATTATTTATCGATCAAATTTACAAACCTATTAGCAAGCGAATAATTATAAACAAAATTAGTAATTTAAAAACCCAATTAGCATTTTTATTTAATTAAATTTTCTTATAAATTTTCTTTTTAGAGAGAGAGAGAGAGAGAGATCAGGAAAAATGGGTCGGGTCGGGTTGGAACACCCGATTCTGCGGAAATAAGTTTCAAATTAGGTAATCGGCTAATCGGTATATATGGGTTGGATTGGAACATGGTAATCGGCTAATCGAGTTTTGACGTGCATTGACGGAACAGCAAATAATTAATGCTCGCAATATAGATATAGATACTCTAATATAATATAATCTTCACCAGACACTGGAAAGTCATGTCAGAATCTAATTCTAGAAAATTGCACAATACCCAAAAGCCTGATCATGTACTCACGAAGAAGGAATTAATGGAATAGGCCGTTGGGCATGATTAGATATTGTTGAAAAAAATTCACTGTATGAGAAACTTAGGACACGAGACACCAATGATCATATATTTGGTTATAAAAAATTTTAAGAAAGTTTTAATATATTTTTAAAAATTAAGTTTTGTATTGTTTGTGAATGTGGAATCTTATATATATTCAAGTAAAGTTGAAAACTTCTTTGACTATTATTTTTTAAAATAGATTTTAATTTGGTGATGATAAAAATTGTTTTAATTTTTTTTTTTTTTTTTATTTGGATAATGATTCGATGAAAAGTGAAAACGTTATATTTCTAAAGATTTTTTTGAAGATATTTGGTATAAAGTTTCAAACTCTTTTAGAAGTTCCAGAATTTTGAAAAAAGAAATTAATGTAATCGCGCGAACAATCCCACGATATACCGTCTTGGTGGATCTATGTACGTAGCCACGTGATTCCAGCGTGCAGCTCCTCAAACGGCCGGCCTCCTTCTTCACGTCTAATGTGAATTTTATGATCAATGATCCAAACATACCACAAAAGTACTTATAGTCATTAATTTTTGTCCACAAGTCAGTTACCAATATACAAGGAACTTAATTTGTTTATAACTAACAAAATTATTACAGTGATAAAAATATTCTATAAAAATAAATTGATAAATTGATTTATTTATTTAGAAAGTAATTTTACAATAAAAGTAATTTTACAGTTTAACGTACCACATCAAATTACTCCACTTTGTGAATTTATTTTTGTGGAATATTATTTTTATAACTAAAACATTTATCCAAACTAAAATGATGAATAAATAAGCTGATGATCTCGCGCGTCAGTTCACTTTTTTTTAACATGATGCATTTACTCATTTTTTCGATCGACTATAATCCAGCTTTAATTTGAAATAATAAAACCGCTGGCCTAATTTTTTTTTTAAAGCTTACTCATTTGTTTTTTAAAGCGTGCGGCAAGAGGTGGGGTATTTATTACATCATGTGTTGCATGACATCTGCAAATAACATGATTTCCTTTTACGTAATTTTGAATACTCATAGTACTCGTTTTTCGTTTGAATAATTTATTTTAATAGGTATCCTTCCTTAATTAATATTGTTAGTCCAACAAGGACTTATATAAATATATATATATATATATATATATATATATTATATCTTCCTAGGTACTCAACAAATATGGGCCACGCAGGAAGAGATTTTTATTCATTGATAAAGATTTTATCGTTTTTTCCAGTTGGATCGCATTGGCTCACTGATTACATCTATGTCCTACTCGAACTCTAAATATTTCGATAAAAATTTTAGAAATCTCAGAAAAGACCATACAAACGCTAGTGGAAGACTTGTTGGAAAAGAAAAGAAAGACTTGAGTCATTCCATATGATTGATCTGATCTTAAATTATTGTTGATCTTAAATTATTGTTGCGGAAATCTTTCGCTTTATCAATCATAAATTTACATGATGATATTCATTTTTCTTTGCTACTTTTATCTTTGGATAAGATATCTTTTGTCAAATCAACTGCTTGAATTTTTGTTTGTTATTTTGCTACTTTTGAAGACCTATCTTATAATTTGCGTTTTATTCCACCTGCATGTCTTTCATCTTCCCTATTTTGGTTTTTTTTTTGCTCTCTTTTTCCACACTGGAAATACTTGTTTTGTATATTTTAAATAGTACTACTACAAGTTTTACACTTTATACTCTAAATTATTAATACTGATACATACATTATATATATATATATATATAGGAAAACATCAATGTCATTAAACGCATAAAAGCATTACAAATTGTTCTTATCAAGCCAAATAGCTTGGGAAACAGACATTGGGACATGGTCCCACCACATATTTCCGTTTTTTATAATTTATAAAGCCTATATGTTTTAGTTTAATAATTTGATACATAAAGGATAGGGTATAAATGTATTGGCTTCACCTTAATTGCTTAAACTGGTTCCACCTTCTTGGTGCTTGCTGCATGCATAGGATTCTTTATAAACCACAATCATATCATGGGATTGGCGAATCTTTTGCTTATCCAAAGTTAAAAGCATTGCTTTCGTCCTTCCTACTTTTCTTTTGAATAAGAGATCATACTTTGTTGAACACAACTTGGTTCGATAGAGAATCAGATAAGTCTATATTATATGTATCTCTTTCTTCTTTAAAGAAGAATAGATTGTTTCAAAGTTCTTAAGAAAGGTAGAGCAAATGAAGGGAAAGTGGGGCAGCTGAAGGCGGTGGCTAATAATCCTATTGTGCTCAAGTGGGAGAGGTGAGGTTCATAGATACTATCAAGAAACCTATCTTCTTCCCATGCAATTTTCCCCTCTACTGCTCAAGAAAGAAAACTCGAGCAGCAAGCATTTTGTCAACGCCATACGGTTGTTCTTTCCCAATTTCCATCCAATTAATCATGTTGCTGCATGTTTGTGGTGCTGCATACTATACTCGAGTTATGATGTTGTACTGTTAATATGTTATATATTCTCATTTGGTGCCGGTGAATGGACTGTTCTGGTTTTATGGATTAATATACATGACCTGTTTACTTCGCTATATATATATATATATATATATATATATGTTTCTTAACGAACCATATAAAGAAAACTCAAGCTGCTTGTATTGATACATATTTCTTGTTGTTTTGCGTTGAATAAAAATTCTAACTCATCCTAATTAGTCTCGCTAAAGGTACGTACCTAATTGACTTCTACAGAGAAGAGGCCATTTAAAGCTGTCTGCAGCACAAAGAAAGCAGAGTGCAGGAAAGGAAAGCCATGGATATGGTTGGAAAACTTCTACAACAACTGCTACTTGGGGTCATAATTTTAGCAGCAACAACAGCATCTATTCCGAACTCAAACTGCGAACGTATGTGTGGAGAAGTAGAAATCCCCTACCCGTTTGGAACAAGCGAGGGCTGTTACCTTGACAAACCTTTTCTCATCACGTGTAACCACACGTTCCCTCCTCCAAAACCATTTCTGGACATTGATTTACCTGTCGTGGACATATCAGTACCAAATGGTGAACTGCGAGTCTCAAACCCCGTAGCCCTCCTTTGCAAACGTGGCTATAGTACCTACAAGAGAAACATCGCAACTGTGGACTACACACGCATCTCTGCCTTGCTTAATTTGTCAAGTTTTCGCATCTCAGAAACGAGGAACAAGATCACTGCTGTTGGTTGTGATGTTTATACGTATATTCAAGGTTTAGATCATGGACAGAAGGGCTTCACCACTGGATGCTTATCACTCTGTGACCAAAATCTCAGCGTGGCTAACGGGCCTTGCTCTGGCGTTGGCTGCTGCCAGACTTCAATACCAAAAGGAGCAACGGGATATATTTTGAACGTTCGGAGCTTGAGCAACGACACCTTACCTGGTGGCAAACATCAATGTGGTTACGGCTTTATAATTGAGGAACAAGCATACAAATTTTCCTCCTTAGATTTCAGAAACTTAAAGAATAGGACGACTGTACCCCTGGTGCTTGATTGGGCAATTGGAAATAAGACATGCAAAGATGCTCAGAAAAATAAGACAAGCTATGCATGTAAGGCAACGCAAAGTTATTGTTACGATTCCACCAACGGCCCTGGTTATCGTTGCATATGCTCCTCAGGTTATCACGGGAACCCATACCTTCCTGATGGACAAGATGATAGTTGCCAAGGTAAATGATGCCATCCTTTATCTAAGTCTTATTATTCCTAGTCATATTTTTTGGTACAGCACATTCCAAGTGGTCATAATTACATCCGCATAATTTTTTTTTTTTTTAAGTTTGTATGGAAACATTGAAATTTCTTGTGACGGCCGGCTATATATATTTACTGTGTTTCAGATATTGATGAGTGCAAGCTGGGCCATTGGAAACTAGCTTGCAATGCCACTACAACATGCATCAACACTGATGGAAATTACACATGTACTTGTCCCAAGGGATACGAAGGCGATGGGAGGATAGACGGAACAGATTGCAGGCCTATAGTTGGCCAATCTAATAATAAGATCATCAGCATTGCATTGGGTATGTATGTACGTACATTTATAAGAATTTTATTTCCCAGGCTCACTGATTTCTACTTTGAAAACTACAATATTAAGGAATCACTAATTATATACTTTCCCAGTGCATAGATCATTTGCTTGACAGACATTCATGTATTTCAAATCATGGTTGACTCATCTTAATATAATACATATTATTAGGTTCGTAACCTTCTCGATAGAGATACGAAAGTTTCTAGCTAATTGGCCAAAGTGCATTTTATAACTTTGAATATGCAAATACAGGTGTCAGCATAAGCCTTTTAGTGCTCCTCGTGGGAACCTCCTGGGTATATTGGGGACTCAAGAAAAGAAAACTCATTAAACTCAAAGAGAAGTGGTTTCAGCAAAATGGGGGCTTAATGTTACAACAACGACTCCAACATCACACAGGATCTATGGATACAACAAAAATCTACAGTGCAGAAGAACTTAAAAAGGCAACCGACAATTACAACAAAAGTAATATCCTCGGTCAAGGAGGTTATGGAACTGTTTACAAAGGAGTGTTGGCAGATAACAAAGTTGTTGCTATTAAAAAGTCCAAAATTGGTGATCAAAGTCAGATAGAGCAATTCATAAACGAGGTAGTTGTGCTTACTCAAATAAACCACCGGAATGTCGTCAAATTGTTAGGTTGTTGTTTGGAAACAGAAGTTCCCTTACTAGTCTATGAGTTCATCACAAATGGGACGCTTTCTGACCATATTCATAATAAAAGTCGGTCATCCTTGCTCTCATGGGACAAGCGTCTGAAGATAGCTAAAGAAACAGCAGGAGCCCTTGCATATTTACATTGTGAAGCTTCTATGCCAATTATACATAGAGATGTGAAAACTGCAAATATACTTTTGGATGGTAACCACATAGCAAAGGTATCAGACTTTGGAGCTTCAAGACTTGTTCCTCTGGATCAGACACAATTAACTACGTTGGTGCAAGGAACATTTGTGTAACACCCCGACTCCGAGGGTCCGGAGAGTTAACTCATAAAACCTGATAATCAACTCTAACAAGGCTAGAGTACTTCCAAATTCAAGAATTTATCCATTTTCCCAAACCTCAAATCTGACGTATATACTTCAATTAAATAAATCAAATAAACTCATCTATCCAATATTCAATCCAACAACCCAAATAAAATCAACTCTTCTTCATGTCTCAAATAACAACTAGAAATAATATAACATTAACATAAGTATCCATAAACCGTCTAAATCCATTGAAGCAAACTTAAGAAAAATAATTAACCTCCAACACCAACACTAATATCATGAGATACCCAACAACAAAACAATGCTAATCTTCTCCATAGACTCTAATACTGATCTTCAGCTGAGCCATCGATGTCATCTGAAATATTATGAAGATTAACGGGGTGAGTTATCAACAACTCAGTAAGCAGAGAGCATATACTAGCATGTAAACATAAGCATTTATAACATTTGATAAGCCGAACAGAACATTTACTTTCAGAATGAAGAAACAAAACTTGTACAAAAACATTAGAGCGAAATTTTCAGAAAAATGAACTTATTCCAAAAAGAACTTCCGTTGACATTTCTAAACTGAAACATTATAATCTTATCTTCATTTAATATCACATCGGGACAATACCATGTTTAACCCCCGTGGTAGGGTTATAAACCACCATTATACCCGTGGCTGGGCCATATTCCATGTTTCACCCCCATGGTAGGGTTATAAACCACCATTATACCCGTGGCTGGGCCATTTTCCATGTTTCACCCCCGTGGTAGGGTTATAAACCACCATTATACCCGTGGCTGGGCCATTTTCCATGTTTCACCCCGTGGTAGGGTTATAAACCACCATTATACCCGTGGCTGGGCCTTAACAGAAACAGAACGGATTTCATCGAAAATCCGATTACAATCATATACAGAATCAGAACTTCATGCCAAGATTTTCAGATGACACATCATATCAAAACAAAACACTGAAAAGCTTCAGATAATTTCACATGTTGGAGATAAACATAAACAAAATATCCTCATTTGTTCATAACAAAACTTCCAGATTTTCATATTCGCTCTTTTACATAGTTCAGAAATAAAGTACACAAAACTAGCTCATGTCTACACCAGTCATGACAGAAAAATACTTTCTCTTATATTGAATTTATGCATATGCAGAATAAACATCTGAGGTTATTTTCAGCTCATTTCTTTTCAAAAACAAACACGTTTATTTTCAAAGTCAACCTCATTTTATTTCTTTTATGCAAAACTAGTATATGAACCCCGCTTACCTGGACTTCTTAGCTTTTCAGAAATTTCTTCAAAAAATGTTGAGTCGACTAATAATCGTCACCTATAAAAAAATAATCACACAATTTCCGTAAGTTTTCAACCAATTACGGATTTCCATATTTAAGCCTAAACTTCTAAAATAATCTATCTTAATTTCTCAAAACTTAAAAATCCTCATAATCCCAAAGTATATCATTACTTCATAAAATCACCAATATCCACCACAACCCACGTCATACACAAAACACCAATATTTAAACCCGAACAACCAACAAATCTCATAGTCTAAACCAATCATACTAACAACTCCATCACCCAATCCAATCAACCCCGTTACTCCTCGGACTCAGTCCGGCAAAACCAACCAGCAATTAAAATACAGTGTAATGTGCTAGTGCAAAAATACATTAAATTCACGAGAATTCTTTGAAAAAAAATACTTACATTGCTATATAATGATTTCCGAAGGATCACGAAACTGAAAAAGGCGACGTCTGAGCAACACCACAGTGTAAAATACACTGTGGCCGTGGGTCACAAATACCCACTTTTCAACGGAGACAAACGAAGACCCCAAAATGATAGGGTAGGGCCTAGAGAGGTCGGTGAAGCCAATGGTGGTGGTGGTTTGCCGTGGAAGACGGCGCACATGGTGGTTTAAGGCCAAAAGTATACAAATCGGAAATGGACTTGGTGGGGCTTCACCGGTGACGGATCGGAGCCGGGGTTGGGTCCAAAGGATTGCCAAGAGGTTGGGGATGAAGTGGTAGGAAGATGGTGGCCGGTGGTGGAACGACGGCGGCGCAGCGGCGGAAAGAGTGCCGCGGCTTCGTGGGTCTCATGGTGGCTAACGGCGGCACAAGGGAGGCTAAAAATGGAGGGGTAGCTTCGTCGGCGGCAGGGGAAGCGGAGGGGCTGGGAGGTGTCGACCACCGCCGGCGGACGACGGTGCTGGGAGGGAGAGAAGGAAACGGGCGGAGGAGAGGAGAGAGAGAGATCGCGCGGGAGAGAAGAAACCAAAGGAAAATAAGGAGAAAAGAAAAAAGAGAAAAAGAAAAGGAGAGGAAAGAAAAAGAGGGGAAAAAAAATGAGGTCCAAACCTCATAACTTGGGTCACGAAAATGATCCAACGGAAACGATTTTAAAACCACAAATTAAATAAAATAATTTAAACGTAATGGTAAAGTCAAATTGAAATAATTAAATCACCCAGTGATTAATTTAAATATTATAAGCAATTTAAATGCATAACAATAAATAAATATCAAGAAAGCACACAATAAAATAATTTTCACCAAATTAACAAATTAAAATCATAGAAATAAACTCACTAAAAATCCAACCAATTTTAAAATAAGAGGATAAATTTTTGAATAAATAATAAAAATCCTTCAGTAAAAATTACACTAAAATACAGGGTGTTACAATTTGGGTATTTGGATCCAGAATACTTTCGTACTAGTCATTTGACGGAAAAAAGTGATGTCTATAGTTTTGGTGTTGTTTTAGCAGAATTATTGACAAGTGAGAAAGTAATTTCTTTCGTTAGGCCTGAAAGTGAGAGAAATTTGGCAACATACTTTGTTTCTATGGTAGAAGAGGATCGCCTATTGGAAATTCTTGATGATCACATCTACAATGGGAGTAATGCTGAGGAACTAAAAAATGTTGCTAATGTTGCAAAAAGAAGCCTTAGTGTTAAAGGAGACGATAGGCCTACTATGAAAGAGGTGGCAGTGGAACTGGATGGATTGAGAAATAAGGAAAAGCATTCAAGGAAAAAAAGCTAATCGCAACACAGATCATGAGAGTGAGTATTTTCTTCATCCATCCACACATTCTTCAAGCTTCGATGTTAGCACTGGCTATTCTTCCACAAGTACCATTGATCACATGGGAAATCGAGCACTAACACCAATAGATGATGGCAGATAATCCATTTTTCCTTTAAGCCCAGGCAGCATATTCCTCCAAGTAAACTGATGATGGTAGATTTCGGTCTCTTTGCATGTAGTGTTTTTTTTTGTTTTTGATAGAAAAGATAGTTTCATTATCTTTGCATGTAGTGTTTAAGTTATCTCCATATAGATCTTTTTCTATGTTAAAATTTTTCTCTCATGGTCTGCTTTGTATTATTGGGAGCTTTTGTAAGTAAGAGTGAGCAAGTCCAGTACTGCTCAATTAGGTGTGTGCTTTGAGGGTCCTTTCATCGTGTGTTCTAAGTTTTAATTTGTGAATTATGGGTAGATTAATTAATGTAACTTAAATATTAGTGCATGCTTGGTTGCAAAAGACTTTATACTCCAAGAAAAAAAACCACTTTTTATCCAAAGATGATTAAGCACCAAAAAAAAAAAAAAAGAACATATTAATTTTTCCATTGGTCTTCGTTTAAAATAATAATAATAATAATAATAAAAGCATCTCTAAAAAATTCTTAATTTTCTCAAAACATATTTCCTAACAGCCCCAAGATTAGCGGGTGAGGATTCTCCCGGTGGGCCGAACCGTGCAGGAAGACGGCCACCGAAGAAGCTCGGATCAACTTTTCTTCCTTATTTGGCCTGAAAAACAAAAAAAAACCAGGGAAGAGCCGAAAGAAAAGAGGGAGGGGGAGGAGGAGGAGGTAGGAAAGGAGAGGAGGAGCCGAAGCTGCAAAGTTTTCTAGAGAGTGGAAATGAGAGTTGGCTTGCATGAGTAATATCATTGAATGCACACATTTGAGAGCATTCAAGAAGTCGCAGTGGAACTGGATGGATTGAGAATTAAGGAAAAGCATTCAAGAAAAAAAGTTAATCACAACACAAATCACGAGAGTGAGTAATTGCTTAGTTAGTAATATAAGTCTGTGCAATCTTTAAGTATTGATGTTAGCACTGGCTATTGGTCGACTAGTGCCTTCTTTTTTTATTTTTTCCTTCCAAACTATGAGATCTCCATTGAAAAGAAACTGCAAATAGAATTCAGTTATAGAAATATATCTAGACTATTACCACCATTCTAAACAAAACCCAAAGAATTAAACTAAGGCAATTACAGAACTTAATAGTGGATCTTTCCCATTGTGAAAATCCAGCATATACTCTGGCAACTTGATGAGGGGTATATCTCCAAAAATAGCATTTGAAGAAGCCCATTGCGCCATTGTGTGCACGCATCGGTTCTGATCCCGATGTATTTTGACAGTCTTCCAACTCTCAAGATTGTTTACCATTAGTATGGTATCTCTTATCCATCCTTCAATGAGCCAATTTGAGTTATGAAGAGGTTGGTGTAGAGCTGAAATTACCACCTATGAGTCACCTAGAATGATGTTTGTCCATTGGTTCCTTGTTGCCATTTTGACACAGATGAAAGCTACTAAGGCTTCTCCGCAATTTGGATTTGGATTACAACTAGAGGTAAACTCAGTCATACAACCCACTATATTTCCTAAATAGTCTCTTCCTACTGCTGACGCTGTGTCACCTGTCTGTCTTACTACTACATCAAAGGATACTGAAATTTTTCCTATTTCAGGGGGTTCCCAGATTGTGTTGCCTTGGGAGAGTTTAACACTTCTACTTTCTAGATAAGTCCACTTTTTATCTTAAACTTTGTTGTAAGTACTAAAAACAAAACCATCTGATCTTCATTAGTACCCTCAGTTTAGAAACATGATATTCATGATTAAAACCCCTATTACAAAAGTAAGAAAAATAATAATAATAATTTCAGGAAAATAATTTTATGGTCCGGCATAATTTTATGATCTTTTCCCAAAAGTATTTTTGAATTGTTTCGATTAATGCAATTTTAGCTTCTTTTAAAAATTCAAAAATTTTGAAAGGAAAAGTTGTAATCAAGTGCATGATACTCTCTTGGTGGGTCTATTTAAAAAAAAAAATGCAATGTTTTTGTGATCAATCACCCAACCTGCATATCACAAAACTTTATAGTCATAAATAATTTTTGCCCACGACCGATTGAGATTAATTATATTACGTCTTTGTTAATTTTTAATTTGGCTTATATTTAGTAAAAAAAAAATCAGTAAATATATTAATTATGTTAGGTAAATGAATTGGCGATATATTTTATATATATCAAAATGATGAATAAAATAGTTGATCTCGTTGTTTATTTTTTAACATGATATATTTACTCATTTTTTCGACCATAATCAAGCGCTGGAAGATCTAACACTTTTACCAGTGATTATGTATCGTTGGCTATACCCACAAAATCGCTGGCATACATCTAGCCCAGCGATTTTTAAGTCGCTGGAAGATCGCCAGTATTAACGCCCCACTTTAGATCTAGTCCAACGGAAGCCAAGAATCGCCAGGAAATATTTTCTTTACCAGCGAATAAAATTCGCCGCAAATAGTACCTTTTATCGTCGCAATTGCAAGGTTCAATTCAGTTGTTAATCGTTGGGAAAGTTCAATTCCAGCGATTTAATATTGTCGCTAAAAGATGAAAAATCACCGGCAATACCATTTGCAAGCGATTTTTCAAATCGCTGCAATAGACTAAATGGTTTTGAAATAACAATTGCGACGATAAAAATTTGCCGGTATACATCAATACTAGCGATTTTTAAAACGTTGCAATTGAGTTATTGATTTTGTGAACTCAGTTGCAGCGATCATTACATCACTGGTATTAATCTATACCGGAAAATTGCAGTTGTCGCGAAAAATAAAATAAATTGCCGCTTAATAAAATCGGTGGGAAAACTTGTAATATTCGCTGCAAATACTCTAAAATGCCGTAAAAGTTATTTCCTGCGATATATAGTCGCCGCAAATAATAAGTTTAGTATCAAAAATTATTTTCAGCGAAGTTTAATCGCCGGAAAAGATATTTCACAAAAAAAAAAATCCACAAATTAAATGAACACAGGAACTCATTAAATGACAGGAGCAAAAACTAATTGAAACTAGCCCAGTTTTAAAACTGGTTCTTGACTCACGAGACCCATTTGCTGCCTCAGCCACTTCACTTGAAACTTCTGAATTTCAATTCCATCAAGTTTAATATGAGCAGAATCAGGTTCCTAAAACCTTTGCAGCAATGAGATGACTATGGATTTCCCACTCCCACTTTCTCCAACCAAGGCAACTGTCTGAGAAAAAAAAAAAAAAAATTAGTACCAATGTGAACAACTTGTTCGAGTTTTTTGTGCTAGTTGTTGAAAACACCAAAAGTACTGAGCCATATGAACCTTGTTAGAATGGATAGTCAAGCTGAGGTCATGGAAAATCTGAACATCTGGCCTGCATGGATACTTAAAGCTTACATGACGAAACTCAATTCCTCCTTTGAAATTGTCTAAAGTTATACCAGACTCATCACTTGCATCTATCTTCGATTGCTGGTCTATTATTGCAAATATGGAAGAAACAGCATTCTTGGCTTTGCCAGTATCTGGACCCATGGAACTTGTTTGAGAAACTCCCGTGGCTACCATGGTCAAAGCAAAGAAAACCTGAAAACAAAGCATCCACCATTATTTTACTTAACAAGGTCTCAAGAGTTCATGCCCTTGTTTGATTTCTTGTATTACTGTTCAAATCGTTGGAAAGCCTGTTAAAAGCAGAGAAGGAATTCATACTTGGAAAACATCTGAGGATGTTGCTTTCCCTGCCTCAACCAGTTGAGCTCTTGCATAGAAAAAGGTAGCATAGGCAAGAAACAACAAGCCAAAAGATGTCCCATATCCTGTTCCAGTGATCAAGCCTTGCTTTATCCCTGCCTTCCTTGGGCCTTCACATTTGCTTCTGTATAGATTCATCACCTTCTCTTCAGCACAGAAAGAAGCAACA
Source organism: Juglans regia (assembly GCF_001411555.2). Classification (NCBI taxonomy): domain Eukaryota; kingdom Viridiplantae; phylum Streptophyta; class Magnoliopsida; order Fagales; family Juglandaceae; genus Juglans; species Juglans regia. The sequence goes on along the minus strand of NC_049906.1, from coordinate 3,478,856 downwards.
GTTCTTATACTCCCAACTGCATCATTGGCAACTTGGCTTGCTTCCATATACATTATCTTCAACCATACAATTGAGATTTTGAGGGATCAACTTTCCAAATAATATACTTAAAGAGTGATGAAAAATTAGAGATATATATATATATATATATATATATATACTCAAGAGTTTTATTTATTTATTTTAAATCTCAATTGTATACAAAAAATTGATTTAAGAAAGGGAAATGCTTTGCATCTACGCTGAATGCTTTCATCTCTGTAGTCACCAAAACAAAAAGAGATAAAAAGGAGATGATTAGTTTTAGAGCAGACCTTTGCATCTGCACTGAATCCTTTCATGAACTTTAATTGAGCATATGCATTGATACCAATCATGACACCAACTTCAACTTTAGCTATACCAACACATGACAACATAACATTTGGTGCTCCCAATCATCACACCAAGTTCAACACAGACTTACAAATTTACTCTGTTTCTCACATCAAACTTGAAACAGGAAACAACAAACAAATAAATATAAATGACAAACTTACAAAAACAACAAACAAGAAATGAACAAAGCATATCGATCTGTTAAAAAACCTAAGGTTAATATAACACACTTGTCATCTTCAAGTTATATGGGGTAATTACTTAAACAAAGAGCAAACACCTTTTCCCCATGCAGGTGTGTTAATATGCGTGCATGTGATCAACTCATGAGTTGGATATAGATCAATATATAAATCTTTTCCCCATGCAACTCCGTAATTAATTACATGCATGGATATTAAATCATCTCATGCATAATAAGCTGGCCGGGTGATCTTCAGTGAAACTAACAACTGATCCTAATTGCCTAGTTGTGATTTAAATGCATGCATGATTTTTGGTTGTCAAGAAGGCAAAAGATCAGAGCTCCTTACCTTGAACAGTGGACGTCGCGCATCAGAAATCTCCTCGTGCTTCAAGCATTCGCAGTTTAAAGCCTTTTCAAAATCTCCCTAGAGATATATATATATATATATATGTCCAAATAGCTAGTGAGAAAATCATGTGCATGCTAGATTTGTATAACCATGCATGTAAGAAGCCTTTATATACATCCATAAGAGAGAAAAAGGGGCCGGGAAAAAGGAAGAAAAATGGTTAATGACTTATTTACAAACTAATGTTAATTTGTATATGAGTTTCTTGTATAAAATTTCTGTATAGACCTACTACGCGCGTACTTATCCCATGAACAAATTTAAGCTATGTTGTATGTGTAGCTTATGAACTTGAGATTTTTCGTCTATGCTCTTAGAGTTTCATCTCTACAAAATTTTGTATTTTTTCATTATCTATAGAGTTTGTAAAAATATTGTTAATTATTTTACAGTTTTCACATAGATTTTGGTTTTGCTTTTTGTATAATCTATTTGATAATTGGATTGAAAAGTCAAAATGGCAATATTGTGATTGAGATAATTTATTAAATTGGTCATAATTAGCATAAAATTAATATATATTGAACCCTTCTAGGTTTATATACCTGGTCTATCCTAGAGTTTTCAATAGGTATCAAAGGTGATGTTATGGTACTTTTCAATAATTAGTATCAAGCTAGGTGGGATTCACTCACTTTGGATTAATTTTCTAAGTGACCCTAGCTAGGCTTAAGATCATCACTTCATATGGATAAACTCAATCTCTCGCATCAAGACCCTGTTTTGATGGTAACAGTTATGCCTATTGGAAAGTTTGCATGAAAATATCAAAGAATTAGGTGTCAGGAGTAGTCTAGAGGGAAAAGGCTCAATAAGTGGGATAGAGTCAAACTCAGATGATTTTTTTCTCAACCAAGTTCAATATCGGTGCTAGCAGCTAGGGTTTCAAAGGATAAAACGTTCTTTCGTGTGTGAAATTATAGATTAGATCAAAGTTTCGTGAGCTACATTAATATGGGAAGAAATGTAATAGACAGCTGCATCATGGAACCCATAGATGTCTTTATTTAGTAACCTCTCCCAGCAATACCCCGCCTAAATCCTATCTTAATGCACAGTAGCATAAGCCCACAAGAGGGCGGAGGAAAGAGCTTCCATGAAAAACACATGTGAATTGCAGGTAGACTTGCCAAATGCATGAAGAAACATAGCTGAAGAGTCAAAGCTCAATGTCTCTCTGCCACAATATCTGTTCCCCACTTTTCCAAATAAAAAAAAAAACCCTCCCTTTCTTTCCTTAGATCACAGAGAAGTAAGAGAATGAAAAAAAAAAGCACAAGAATGATACACAAATTATCTTCTCCCTTTAATCATAAATATAAAATTTAAACGCACCCCGGGTATTAACTCTGATAATTCCATTGTATATCAAACAAATAAAAACTCAAGGTTGAGCCAGTTTCCTGTATGATCATATAGCAAATACATATAACAAAACAAACTCACCCTCTTTCAAAATATAAAATATATAGTTTTAAATACACCATATATAAACTTGTAACAAAGTTAGCATCTAAAAAAGGGAATGGCACTCGCAAACTAGAAATCACGTTACATTTTTCATTTCTACGTACTTTCCCAAATAATTCATCTGAGTCAATTAGAAACATGCAGCCAAAGGGAAAGGAGAGAGGGGAGGGTTGGGGGTGGGGGCACCATTTTCAGATGCGCTTATTAGGTGAAAAACGATTGGAACTACCACTTATCTAATCCTTATTATTTCACCTATTCCAGGTAAAAGACACAATTTTCCATGTTCCACATCCACTTCTTGGAACCATATTTCATTTACTGCTTGCTAAAAATAAAACATTGAACAACACAACAAAGTAATAAGCATAATTTATGGGTAGACATCGCATAAAAAACAACAAACAAAACAAATAACAAAAAGAATTATAAAGTTCAAATCAATTTCAACCAAAAGCTCTCAAAACCCAAATTCTCAGCTTGTATATACTGACAATATTCATTTTAAGGGCTTGTTAGAATCCACAAAATCATTACCAGCATTTGGCACCGTAAGTTAATTAATTAAACAACGACAAAGTACCTGTCTTGTGCAGAGTAGGTTAGCACATTTCCATTAACATCATCAAACTCGGGCCATTTCAGAGACTCGGACTCAAACAGAACAAAACCAAATTCTGGTTTTCCCCTCCGTATGTACCTAGCCATTTAACATGGGAAGAAATCAAGATAAAGGATACCCCGTACAAAATGTAGGAAAAATCCCTAAAACCCACGGACACGCACGGTTTAAAATTCATTTCACAGAAATTTCATGGGAGTGGAAATTAACTTGAAGTGAATGTGGGTGTATTCGTGAGAAGCAGTGAAGGAGAAGGGCCTTACCACCGATCGACAACTCAGAACTCCAACAATGAACACAAATGCACAGTAGCAAACCCACGAAAAATCTGTAGAGAAGAGGGAGAGAGAGGGTCTACTATGAAGAGAGAGAGAGAGAGAGAGAGAGATGGAGAGAAATACTTGTAGATTTTTTGCACACCGTGTGAGAGACGAAGACGGATTGGGGAGAGAGGGAGGAGCGGATGGAGGGAAATGAACAATGGCAAAAGGTGGGCGAATTCAATTTTAGGGTTTGTATTGCGGCGAGTTATTATCGCCGCAGAAAATAAACTTTCGCCGCCAACATGCGAAGCTCATGCGGCGATTAAGAAAACCGGATGCAAAATTCTTATTTGCGGCGACTAAACTTCGCCGCAAATATCCTATTAAATTCAGTACAAGACTGACGAATTTTACGGCGATTTTTAATTCGCTGCTACAGTAAAAACATTTTGCAACGAAAAAAGTTGCCGCAATAGTTCAAAAAATCGCCGCAATAAATGAACCGTGAATTCCACTTTGAAATGTCTTATGAATTAAGTTGGAACTCAGCGGTGAATTAATAATCGCCGCAAAAAATGACTATTTGCGGCGATTTTTTTTGCAGCGATCTAAAAATCGCGGGAAAATGTCTGATTTCTTGTAGTGAGCATTAATTTGAAAAAGTCAAGCTACGAACAGAAAACCCCTAATTATATTATTTTAAAGCTTATTGTTAGATTTTGTTAAGATATAAAATAAATAATGAAATTTATCTCTTTCCATCAACTTAAACTTTTGGGACAAGTGGTGATTACGCATGGTATCAGAGCTGAGGTCCTGAATTTGAACCCGACTCTACACTCTATCTCATTTAATTAAACATTCCATATGTTGAGACACCCATTGAGGGGACTGACCCACACGTGAGGGGAAGAGAGATTTTTAGTCATTTTATCGTTTTTCCAGTTGGATATATATATCATTGGCTAATGACCTTGATTACATGATCTATATAATTTTCCAGTTGAACTCTTAGGTCCCGTTTGGATGTTAAACTAAGTTGAGATGAGTTCAGTTCTTTATAAATAGTAGTGAGTTGAGATAGTAGAGTGAGTTTTGTAGAACTCATCTAAAATGAGTTTAGATGTGTTTGGATATTAAGATGAGTTTAGATATATTTATAGAAAGTTGAAAAAGATTGTGGGTTCCACGTGTAAAAATGTGTTGTGTTGAAAAAGGTCGTTGGTCCCATATGTAAAGAGGTTTTGAGTTGAGATGAGTTTAGTGATTTGAAAGTTATGTATTTAAATGTAATACTAATTAGCTTAAAATTATACCAAACTAAATGGATCTTAATCCAGTATAAATTCCAAACGGTACATACCTTTAAGATGTTGATAAAATTAATTTAGAAATCTTAAGAACTATAGTGCTAGTGGGAGACTTTAGAAAGAAAAAGAAAGAAAAGAAAGACTTCTTTAGAGTCATTCTATGATTGAGCTCCTAAATTATTGTTGTAGATGAGAATCTTTTGCTTTCCCAGTCAATAAACGTTTATCTTTGGATAACTCACATAGTGGCATTCATTTTTTTGGCCACTTTTATCTTTGGATAAGATATCCTTTTGTCTGATCAATTGCTTGACTTTTTCTTTTTTGTTTTGCTACTTTTGCAACCTGTCTTACAATTGTTTCCACACGGGAAATATTTATTTTGTATTTATTTTGGATACATTATTTTGGAACTATAAAAAAAAAAAAAAAAACGTATAATTTAAATATCTCGCTTAGATTATTTGACCGTCAGCATTGTACATGAACTCACATTTTTTAATTGATCTTAACGGTTGAAATTCGATATCAGTACTATATATATATATATGTCCGTTTTTCAATAATTAAAGGCTCTTTTTTTCAGTTTTAATAATTTGATTCATAAAGGATAAAACATTCAATTGGAGCATAAATGTATTGGCTTCACCTTAATTGCTTAATTAAATTGATTCCACCTTCTTGCATACATTCATGTATTTGAAACTACTAGTAGTAATGAAACGTCCAAAGACGTTTGCCCAGTGGAGAGAAAATATGTGTTAATTATATATATATATGAGCTATATATAGATGAAATATAAATAACACATCTGCATTATATGTAAGATTATATTTTCCTACAAATTTATAAATCACATAGTAAAAGAAAACCAAAATTTAATTAGGAAAAAAATGAAATGTGAAGGAAATAAGAATAACAAATTTCAAAGAAAAGAAAGCAAAAAATATATGCAACAATGATAATAATATATATGCTAACTTACAAAATATAGTTTGATTTAACTTTTTAAGAGGAAATGAAGTTTAGAAAATGATATCATATTATCATCTAATCATGATCAGCATGTTTCTTTTTCTTTTGCAGACTTAATTGATAAAATAATAAAATTTTTGTGGTGTTGTTGTTTCATTTCGTCTAAGTTGATTATCCATTCTTTTCGTGAGATTTATTTGGCCATGCCCAAAAATGGTAGATGGTCCTATAAAAGAATAAAAAACTTATTATAAAAATTTATGTTTTGACTTATAATTCTATTATTTAAATTGAAAGAATTAAAAAAAATGCAATATTATATTACATTGCCAGTATGATTCATAAAATGAATTGCTGAATAATCTAACGTTTTTTCTGCAATTTCACCTAATACTACTGTAGTCCCGTAATATCATCAACTTCAACATACGCTTGACAACTCCTAGCACGGTTAAAAAATTGGAATTATAATTACATGGTAAGTTAACAGAATTTATCTAAATTAATATTTTAATTTAATTTTAAAAGAAATGAGAAGTTATAAGAATTTTTTACCTTTCATCAATAACATATATCTCTTGGATTGTTGTTGGTCCAAATGTTGTCGTTACCTCTTTAGTTGGCTTAATTTTGATTGCAACAGCTAAAATATCTAAATATTCAAATAGAAATGTTAATTTATTGATTATTATTTATAATAAAATTAAAATAAAATTACCTAGCATTTCTCACATTAAGGATTTCTCTCAAAATGCCCTTCTCTTTGTTCTCTTCTGTCATTTCCATCACTCCCTCTGGTGGTTGTTACCGCCGACGAACTCGTCGTAGCCACCCCCACAGCTGGCGTCGCCTCCCGGGCCCGAGAAGAAGGTGTTTTTCCCTCTGATGCACTGCTCTTCCCAACACTTTTCTCTCTTCAAAAAGGTTGGAAGCACCACCACCACCACCACCTCCACCGTTCCTCTTCAAATTCGTTGTCTTTTTCGGTACATCCCGCAAAAAACCCTTAAAAAGCTTCAATCTTTCTCATCCTTTCCCTTGAGTTTACTCAGCAACCAAACAAAACTACAAAAAAAAAAAAAAAAAAAATTTAATTTTTATCTCTTTGGGTCGTGGATCTGAGGTTGGGTCATTCCACAACTGAACGGATCCAAGCCAATTAGATTTCTTCTTACTATCCTTGCGGATCACCGTCTATGTATTGGCCTCGTGCAAATGGTGCTCTTCATTGTCATCATCGGAAGAAGCAGACGACTTTATCGAAAAGAACACCTCGAACACTAGTGGAACATCATTTGAAGTCATCTGCTCCGAACTCTCAGACTGGCCATGCGAGTTGATTTCCGTTGTTGTCCCCGAAAATTGTTGCCGACACACCTCAATAGCTGCACAAACGCAAAAAACGAAAGAAAAAATTGAACTTTATTTAAAGCAAAACTATGGAAGTTGAATGATCGACTTCAAAAAAGTGGATGAGAGGAATGAGTCTCACTTACCAAGAGCGGAGTAGCGGAAGATGATGGATCAGTTTGAGGGAACGGATTTAGACGAACAGTGCTATATTTAACGGAAAAACAAGAAAATTCCGTTAAAATAAAAAAAAAAATTCGTTTTATAGCCTCTTTATATATAAAAAGAGATAAAGAGATATATATAAAAAACGTCTAATGTAAATATCTTGCATGCTTAGATCTGACCTTCAGTACTAAATATTGTACATCTCACATTTTTTATCAATCTTAACTGCATGTACTTGAAATTCGATGTGAGCATTATTTGCCCCTTTTTTATAATTAAACGCATGCATATAGTTTTTATTATTAATAATTTGATTCATGTTAGAATGCACAGCGGAAAAAGTACCTCAAGCTCAGCTTAAAGAATTGCTCCACAAGTTTTCCAGATTGATAAACTCCAAACGTTTCCTCTTAGTGGTGAAAGTGTACTACGTAGTATGAAACTAGAGTAACACTTAACAAATCCACAGTCTAAGTATTTTATCAAGATAGAACAAAAAGAGAGAGAGTCTTTTTCTATTTTTCAGATGGTGCCAAAAACACAATTGAGGAGGACTATATATAGTCCTCCTCTGCACGGTTGGCCTTAAGGGCCAGCCTTCAATTGCCATGTGTAACGGCAGTAACGCATGGCTTTAAGCCATGCGTTACAAGCAAATAACGCATGGCTTAAAGCCATGCGTTACACTGCAGGAGGGGGTCAGCCCCATGTGGGCGCCTCTCCATCTAATATCTCCCACTCGCACACAGTAGGCATGACCCCAGGTCAGCATCTCTCTAATGTTCTCAATCTTGTTCATACAAATAAATAGACCGTGCGACCACCAAGCACATCTGTAGAAATGAGGGAGTACATACACCAAATCTCTCCCAGAGAAGACCAGCATAGTAACATCCCTAACGTGTCTGGTCATGTCCTAGACTTATTCGATCGCATCAAGATCAAGCATTTTCGAACCCTCTTGAGTTTAAAAAACTTAGAACAATACTTGATTACCTCCAAATATTTCAATGTGTTCACAACTTTTAGCCGCTACCAAGATGTAGCGTCATTTGTATGACGTCAGCAAACACTATCGAAGATACGATATTGAATAGTCTTCCCTTTACACTCATATCACTCAATTTTGGTCGAACTGCTTTCCTAACAATGCCTCTTTAGACCGTATCAATCATGGCCATAGACAGCATGCCAAAGTAGCAAACATCACAACCTCCATCTCGTGACATAGTTAAAAGTAAAGGACATTTTTTAAGAAATGAGACTCACACAGTGAGAAAGAGGGAAACACTTTACTCACTTACTCATATGGTCGTATAAGCACATATAGTATGAAACACATGCTACGGTGGATTTCTCATTCTCAAAGAGCATATGGCTATATCAACACCGTACAGATCTTAGTCTAACCGCTCCTTAAGCGTCTAACCCGAATTCCTCAATTTGCACGTCTCCAAGGCGTCAAAGAGGAACTCGCATCTGGCTTACTACAGGCTACATGGATGGTGGGGTAACCCATGCATAGTCCTATCAATGGACCTCATCTTAGCTCCCACTAAGGCGACATAACTTTGTGTCAACCAACTTATCCCTTTGGACAAGTACCTAGGGACACAATGTCTCATCTCTACTCGCTACTTAAGCGCTAGAGGCGATCGCTCGTGTGAGTGAGCCGATCTAAGCCTGTTGACATATCTTATGTGTGTGTATTAAAAACAATACGATAAAGATAAGAACTGAATCATATTGTATTAATATCCCAAAGGAAATGTTACATCTTTATGTCATTTGAAACACAAATTACATTTATAGTCTATGCAGTCCTAGATTCCTAACATGAGCCTCGAAGACATCTTTTGCTATAGGCTTCGTTAAGGGATCAGCAACCATGCGACTCGTAGAAAAATGCGAGAGCTGATGTAGTGATATCTGATATCTATGTGTTTGGTTCTTCCATGATACTTTGAGTCCTTAGCATATGCGAGAGCTGCCATGCTATCACAGAATATTGTCACCGGATCTGATGTATCCGTGCCAATATCTAAATGCTTGAGGAACCTCCGTAACCAAACAGCTTCTTGAACTGCTGCAGAACATGCTATGTATTCTGCCTCCATGGTGGATAACACTATACAGGGTTGTTTCTTGCTGCTCCATGTAATGGCGCCTGGTTGAGCAGAAAGACATACCCAGTGGTTGATTTGCGCTCATCTAGGTCGCTGCCCCAATCGGCATCACTGTAACCTCTTAGCTGCAAATCTGAACCCTGATAGCACAACATATAGTCCGCAGTTCCCTTGAGATATCGTATAATCCTTTTGACCGCTTTCCAGTGAGCTAGTCCGGGGTTTGATTGGAATCTACTCACTAAGCCAACTGCATAGCATATGTCAGGCCGAGTACACATCATTGCGTACATCAGACTACCCACAGCATTAGCATAAGGGACACGGGCCATCTTTTCTTTTTCTTTTTGAGTCTTAGGACACATCACTTTAGACAAGTTATCGCTCCTTGCAACAAGGGTGTCAATGGGTTTACATCCATTCATTAGGAAGCGCTCAAGGACTTTCTTTATGTAAGTCTGTTGAGACAAACACAAAAGTCTCTTTGAGCGATCTCTGTAGATCTTAACTCCGAGAATGTATTCTGCCTCACCCATATCCTTCATCTCAAAATTGAAGGATAACCACTCTTTTGTTGCGACTATCAACCCTTTATTATTTCCAGCTAGTAGTATGTCGTCAACATATAATGACAACATAATGAAACTCTTCTTAGACCTTTTGACATAAACACAATGATCCTCTGTGATCATCGTAAACCCATTCGAGAGAATGGTTCGATGGAATCTGAGGTACCATTGTCTAGATGATTGCTTTAGGCCATATATAGATCGTTTGAGCTTGCACACTTTGCACTCTTGACCTTTGACCACAAAACCCGTTGGTTGATCCATATAGATCTCCTCATCTAGTTCTCCATTGAGAAATGCTGTCTTAACGTCCATCTGGTAGAGTTCCAAATCCATGTTTGCTACTATAGCTAGAATCAGGCGAATTGAGGCAAACCTCACCACTGGTGAAAAAGTCTACTCATAGTCTATACCCTCCTGTTGGGTATATCCTTTCGCCACTAAGCGAGCTTTATACTTATCTATTGATCCATCCGACTTGCGTTTGACCTTAAGAACCCATTTGTTCCCAATAGTCTTACGCCCTATTGGTAGATCAACCAGATCCCAGACCTGGTTAGTCTTCATAGACTCAATCTCATCATTAAGAGCTTTCATCCACTCATCTTTAGTAGAAGATGAGAGAGCATCATAAATTGTCCTAGGCTCGTCATCATCATTCGGAGCTACCATAAAAGCTTCCCCTTCAATCTCAAAACGATGACGGGGAACACTTTCACGTGTGCTTCTACGCGGCTGAGGTTGTTGTGATTGATTGACAAGTGATGTGCTCCCACTCGGATTCAAATAATTTGTAGGAGCTTGAAAAATTTCTTCCTCATTCTCAACTAAATTCCTTGGAGCATTTTCCTCTTGTTCCACAATCTCATGAAGTTCTAAACTCCTATCAACCTCACATCTACTTGGAAACTCATCTTCAATGAAATCTACATCTCGTGACTCAATCTCAGTCACACTTCCATCAGATTGTTCACCTATTAATACATACCCTTTAGAGTGTTCTGAGTACCTTATAAAGATACACTTCTTCCCTCTAGGGCCTAACTTCCCATACTTATGAGAAAAATTGTGAACAAAACCCGTTGAACCCCATGGCCGCAAGTTACTTAAATTGGGTTTCTCGCCGGTCCATAATTCATATGGGGTGGAAGTTACTGATTTAGAGGGCACTCGGTTAAGAATGTAGGAAGCAGTCAAAAGTGCATCCCCCCAAAAAGAAATTGGTAGGTTTGCTTGCGCCATCATTGACCTAACCATCTCAAGTAGTGTTCGATTTCTCCTTTCGGCCACGCCATTTTGCTGCGGTGTACTCGGCATCGTCAACTGTCTTTTGATTCCTTTTTCATCACAGAGCCTTTTAAATTGCTCAGAGAGATATTCTCGTCCTCGGTCAGTTCTTAAAGCTTTTAAACTCTTGTCTAACTGATTCTCAACCATTCTTAGATATCGCCTAAAACATTCCAATGCTTCAGACTTATGGGAGATTAAGTAGACATGATCGTAACGTGAAAAATCATCTATAAATGTGATGAAGTAGACACCTCAGTGTCTTGCCCTCACACTCATTGAACCACAGATGTCTGAGTGGACTAATTGCAGTGGAAAAGATGCCCTTGTGGCTTTTCAAACGGTTTTCTCTTAGCTTTTCCCATTAGACAATGTTCACATGTGGGCAGGATGACCTTAGCGAGATTGCCTATTAGGCCTTCTCTAGCTAACCTAGTCATTCTATCTTGCCCTATATGGCCAAGCCTAGCATGCCATTTATATGAATCCAAATTATCAGATGTAGAAAGAAAAACAATAGACTCATTTATATTTGAATACTCCAAATTCAATATCATAAAACCGTCTTGAAGAAAAGCATTGCCATAAAACACATGGCCCAAATGAAAAGAAACATAATTGTTTTCAAATACAATTTGAAAACCAAGTCTTAATAGAGTGACTACAAAAAGTAAGTTTCGTCGGATCTCGGGAGTGTATAGCACATTGTGAAGGAAAAGAGTGCGGCCACCCCGCTAGTCCAGCTTGTAGGTACCAAGTCCCAGTACCTCCACGCTAGCTTCATTCCCCACCTTGATATCACGACTCCCAGCTGGAATCCGGCGATACTTAACAAATCCGACTCTGTCTCGCGCTATGTGTTTGATCGCTCCTGAATCAACAGTCCACACAGGATAGGAGTGAGCAACCATCACATGGCTGGTTACAAAAACAATGCGAGAAAAGTCAAAGTGTACCTTCTTCGGCTCAGTGCAGTCACGAGCGAAGTGGCCATTCTTTCTACAGTTGAAGCACTCTAATTTCAACTTGTTCTTCCCGCGCTTGCCCCTCTTGTTGCGCTGAGAAGTTCCTGACACCTTCTTAATTTGTCCAGCAGCTATCCCATTCTTGGACTTCTTGCGCTTAGGCCTTGATGCCTTACGCGAACCAGAATCAGCCATATAGGCCGTGTGATTGGGCTTGGCAGCCTCTAGGCGCTCAGCCTCCAATTCCAAGTGACGCGAGACATCATCAAAGTCTTTGATATTCTCGTTATGCGTCAGGTTCTGGCTCATATTCTCCCAAGAATTCGGCAGTGAACTTATCACTGCCTGGACTTGCTGTTCATCAGTCAGGTTGTTTCCTGCTGACTTAAGTTCGTGGATCATGGTTGACAGAGCCCTAAGATGCTGCTTCATCGTGTGGTCAGAGCGCATCTTATAGGAGTCAAACCTCATGGTTAACCCACGCAACCTAGTGGCTGAAGTTCCACCAAACTTCAACTTCAAAGCCTCCCACATGCTTTGGCAGTGTTGTAGATCTCGAACTCACACATTAGATCATTGTGCATGATGCTTAACATTATTATGCGCGCGCACCGACTTTTCTTAGCCCATTGAGTATAGGCTAGTTGATCTATTTTGTGTTGTTCCGAGATCCCTTCCCCGGGCTCAGTAAGGGAGTGAGATAAGAACTCCAAGACCTCTTGCTCATCTAAAACATATTGGATTTTACGATGCCAAATGTAGTAGTTCTCCCCATCCAATTTCTCCCCTTTGTTTAAATCGGCAACTATACTCATGGATGCCATTTCACTACAATACGCAAAGAAGGGATATTACACACACACCTAAGAAATCTGCCGCGTCCATCCAAGTTAGAAAAAAAATAATTGAGACATGTCACAAAATCGAAAAATCGCTAGGCTTCATAATCATCTCTTGCGCCACAATATCCAATTATTAAATTTCTAACCTAATTCCCGCGCAAATTCAAAAAACAAATATGGGAGAATTAATCATAAATCTCAACCATACTCCCACTATCTTAAGTAGTCATCTAGTCCTAGTCACATGTAAAGACATAACCTACTAAAATCGCAGTAACCTTTTAGGCCAGTCTACAAGGACAGCTACTTCAACCATAGTAACCTGTTGGGCCAGTCTACAAAGATGGTTCATATAAGACCATTACAGTCCATTTTTCTTGTTCCATCAGTGCATTTACAGTTCTTACTGGGGTCACTGTGGTCTTTTGGCTATACAATGCATTTACAATTCTTACTGGGGTCACTGCAATTTTTTTTTCAGTCTATCATCTACACTGACATTTCTAATTAAGACTACTTAGTGGGAATTTTTCTATTTTATCAATAAAGACTAATGTATAAACATTCAAGCCTAACATTCATGGATGATAAAATAATCACATATCCACATATTCAATTCACATATACATATAATCACATTTAATATAACAAATTAAATAAAAGATCACATGTAATATAACATAATGGAATAAAAAAAATAGCATGAATATAACTATATATCGTAGCATATATTAAGTCATGCAAAACAATTTTTTTTTTTAATAGAAACAAAAAAAATGTATAATAAATACATTAAAAAAAAACCCCACCTAAACCAAAGGGAAGTCGCAACCCAGTGGTGTGCGCAGCCTTTGACCGGTGGTCCTAGGTTCGAGTCCCAGAGATGCTAATTTTTATCCCCTTCATTTTATTTTCTGTAAAAAAAACAAGGTTGGGCTGTTTTTTTTTTTTTTTTAAACACTGAAGGGCCGAATGGCCCAAACAAATTTGGGCCAAGCCTAGCCCGCTGCCCAAGTCACCTTCAACCTTCAGAATCGGTACGGTTCATGTGAACAGTACCGAGAAAAACACAGTGGCTTGAAGCCACCGTGACAATGCGCCACCGTCCTTGGGCTGGACGGCAGAGCACTCACTGGAGTGCTCTGAACGCCGTGGGCTGCTCCACACGGTGCGCGCGGCACCATGCGGTGCGCGCTGCATCACGCGTTGCGCGCGGCACCGCTGGGTGCAAGCCATACCCGCCAGGTGCTTGCGGCACCGCTGGGTGCGAGGGGCACCTTCGTGGTGTGCGCAGCACCTCGCTGGTGCGCGCAGCACCTCTGTGGTGCGCAGCACCACCGCGTTGGTGCTCGCAGCGCCTTGTGGTGCGCGCAGCATCTTGCGGTGGTGCACGCAGCACCACTGTGTTGGTGCTCGCAGCACCACCTGGTGCGCGGCCATAATTTTTTTTTTTTTAACAGATAAAAAAAAAGGATAAAAAAGACATCTTACAAATTATCAAGCATATGCGAGAAAAATTATAAACTGGAAGCAATTCAAAAAATAGCTATGATACCAATATTAGAATGCACAGCGGAAAAAGTACCGCAAGCTCAGCTTAAAGAATTGCTCTACAAGTTTTTCCAGATTGATAAACTCCAAACGTTTCCTCTTAGTGGTGAAAGTGTACTACGTAGTATGAAACTAGAGTAACACTTAACAAATCCACAGTCTAAGTATTTTATCAAGAGAGAACAAAAAGAAAGAGAGTCTTTTTCTATTTTTCAGATGGTGCCAAAAACACAATTGTCCTCCTCTGCACGGCTGGCCTTAAAGGCCAGCCTTCAATTGCCATGTGTAACGGCAGTAACTACAAGCAAATAACGCATGGCTGAAAGCCATGCGTTACACTGCAGGAGGGGGTCAGCCACATGTGGGCGCCCCTCCATCTAATAATTCATAAAGGATAAAGCATTCTATAATTGGAGTTTAAATGTATTGGCTAGATTTCCTATATATAATTTGGTGTGTAATTAACACATCAATACTTGTAGTGATCAGATCGATCCATTATAACTTAAAAATTCAAAAACACCAATCATTTGTAATAGGCCGTTTTTTTTAAAAACTTTTGCTTTGCCATGATGCATGATAAACATGATGCATTCATTTTTTTGCTACTTAATTTTATCTTTGGATAAGATATCTTTTGTCTGACCAATTGCTTGTATTTGCGTTTTATTCCACCTGCATGTGTTTCCATAATTAAGTTTCCCAATTTAGTGCAAATTAATTGCTTATATTGATTATTCCATCTTTTTGGTAATTCTACAATGATGGGATTAGGGAATCTTTTGCTTATCCAAAATTAAAAATATTGCTTTCGATCATCCTACTTTTCTTTCAATAAGGGATCATAAAGCTCATGTAGGGTCAAGATAATTCCACAATGGGGTAGCAAGAGAGATAGAAATTGAAAGATGAGATGAGATGAAATGTTTCGTCTGATTACATAGATAAGATAAGATAAAATTTAAAAGTTAAATAAAATATTATTAAAATATTTTTTAATATATTTTCTATTTTGAAATTTGAAAAATTTTTAATTATTTATTATATTTAAAATTAAAATTTTAAAAAATTATAATAATAGTTATGCATGAATATTATGCTTAATTAGAAGAAATCGAATATTGACGTGCATTGACGGAGCAGCAAATAATTAATGCTCGCTATATAGATATAGATACTCTAATATAATATAAACTTCACCAAACACTGGAAAGTTATGTCAGAATCTAAGTCCAGAAAACTGCACAATACCCAAAAGCCTGATCATGTACTCACGAAGAAGGAATTAATGGAATAGGCCGTTGGGCATGATTAGACATTGTTGAAAAAAAATCACTGACGTTATCACTACTGTATGAGAAACTAAGGCCTCTTTGTTTTTAGATATTTTTTTAAAAAAAATTGAAGGTGTTTGGTATAAAGTTTAAAACTCTTTTTAAGGCATCTTTATTTTAACAACTCATTTCATTTTTTTTTTTTTTTTTTTGATAATAAGAACTTCATTCCAGACTACAAACCAGAGTGCTTACAAATTATAAAGATCTAGCCAAATATATACTGAGATAGAAAAGCAGGGAAAGACCCCATCCATATTTCCACATCTGAGATGGTCCATGCATGTCTTGCAAGGAAATGAGCAACCTGGTTTCCACCACGAAGCACATGTTGAACTTGGTGATCTTCGAAACGACCCAGCAAATTTCTGACTTCCTTGAGTAAGTTCCCTTGAATTGAAAGTGATTCTTCATTGAGTCTCATCTGCAAAAAAAATCGAGACCTAGAAGTTTCAGAATTTTGAAAATAGAAATTAATGTAATCGCGCGAACAATCCCATGATACCGTCTTGGTGGATCTATGTACGTAGCCACGTGATTCCAGCGTGCAGCTCCTCAAACGGCCGGCCTCCTTCACGTCTAATGTTAATTTTATGATCAATGATCCAAACATACCACAAAAGTACTTATAGTCATTAATTTTTGTCCACAAGTCAGTTACCAATAAACAAGGAACTTAATTAATTTAGAAAAACTCTAGAGTCAGTCGGCTGGTGCAAGCGCCGTGTAAGCGCGGCTGATGTGGCAAAATAAAAAAACGCACCGTTTTGAGCAATTTTCATTTCCCTCCCTGTTTGCGTTTTCATTTCCTCTCTCGAAGCCGAAGTCCCCACACCTTCCCTCCCTCTGTGTTTCCATTTCCCTCCCTCGAAGCGCCTCCCTCCCTCGAAGCCCTCCCAAGAAGCCTCTCTCCCTCCTTTGTGGTTGTCGTTAACCCTAGAAGAAGGTGATCAAGGACTCTAGCAATCAATGAGTTTCTTACACTGGTAATTTAAATTTATTTATTTTTTGTTTTATTTTTGTTTTTGGTTAAACTATATGTTAGCGCGGTCCTTAAAATCGCCTTCCTTAGTGAAACAATCATGGAAACATGTCGAGTCATAGTCGCCTTAAATCATCACGTTCGGTTCTCTCTAGGGTTTTCCTTTTGAGTCCACTTTTCCCACTTGAGTCGTCTTATCCTTGAGGCATTTCCCTTTGCCATTGGATCTGTCACTTCCTTAATTTTCTTTGGAGATTAATTGGAGGATTTCAGCTCCATTGGTATGTTTTCAGTGTCTCATTCTATGGCGGGGAACATTTACTGCTATTCTTTCAATATTATCAGCTCTACTAAAGATTATCAGCTAAGTTAATGTTTCTTCATTTTTTTTGTTAGTAATCAACATCTACTTCCTTTAAAAAAAAAAAAAAAAAACAGTTGATATCACATTTGTGGGTTCATTATTTGTTTGTACCCAAGCCGGGTTGCTAGAACTTCTACGCCAATATTTTAGTTTAATGATCCATCATTTTAATATTTCACCAAATTAAATAGGAACAATTAGATCTTCTTGGCCCAGCTGGGAAGTTTGATGAAGTAAAGGCCATAAGAATATGGAAGTCGGACCATTTGAGGTTCTTTTCTTGAAGATTGTTCTATTCATGGCGTGTTGAACTGGGTGAATATGTTGCAGAGCATCTCTTTGACTTGGATACTGAAAACTCAGGGGTTTATGTGCACTGCTGTTATAAAAATATATATGAAGAAAGTTCCTGGATGTACTTCAAATTGAGGTGGATGTTGTTGTTTATTATTATTTATAATCAATTATCAAAAAAGGAAAAAGAAAAAGCAATTACTCTCATTCGTTAATGTTTTGAATGGATCAATTTGAAATTAAATTCTTATTATGTAATGTATAATAGGAATTATGACAATATTTTTGCTGGATGAAAAAAATTGGCATGAATACATGATATAAAGTTTCAATTCTGTATTTCATAATCTGCTTGATGTTTATTAATACAATTCAGTTCTTGATGATTGGCATCTTGTGCTTAAAAGCAGAAACTTGGCAAGCCGGCATTGAGTACAAGTGTAGAAGATTAAACCTTCACTTGATTCTGAAGACATTTATAGCAGGAGCTCACATAGACATTTGTTTGTAGCTGATGATCTACAATGTATTATCTAAACTATTCCAGTTATACATTTGTATAAGTGTGACTCCTGTAACACTCATTTCCAAGATTATATAGCAGCTAACATGTAATGAATGTAATTCATGTATTGGACACTCAAACTATTGGGGCAGGGTTTGCATTTTTAATAGTTTTATGTATTTGCAAGTTTATATATATATATATATATATATATATATATATATATAAACTTCTGTTTGTTTGAGGAAATGCAAGTGACTGTGTGTGTTTTTGGGTTTAGTTCAAGCTACAGCTTTTATGATTATGGAGGTGTACTGGGAGTGCAAATCAATAAAGGTACATTGGTAGTGAACCTGTAATGGTGGTTGTTGGTTTTTGTAGTGGGAGAAAATGAACAATAGAAAAGACACCTACAAATTGAAATGGGACCAAGCATTTTTCTTTATATAAACACACCTGCAGATTGAAATGAGACTCGTGTCCTGCAATTATCCCTATTGCAATCACCAAGCATTCAACTAAAATACAAAAACTCAAAAAATGGCATTTTCGTTACTTAAAACTTGTATTCCAACTGAAGGATAAGAGTACCACTTGAAGGTCTGATTCAAGAAAAAAACAATGGAGACAAAACCTAAGGACTAACTCCAACATAAATAAATCTACCTATCTGTTTTGACCATACAAAACCACAAGACTCATAACATTTTATCTTAGTGCCAAACGGCACAAACTATAATAAGAGAGACTAATTAACAGTACATGGGAATAACTCATTTTCCCACTTCTATTCTGGCCAGTTTGGGAATGAAGCTAAATTACATATACAATTAAACATAAATGCATTTGCTCAAAGTGTGGCTACTCTCCATTGTAGCTTCAACATGTCCTAAGCAGCACAACCTCCATAGACAATACTCCTGCAGTTAAAATAAGAATATTTAAAGAGAAGTCATATCTAATAGACGATTTTTATGTACATACTTATTATGACATCATGCCATATATTGAGTCCATGATTGGGTTGGGTGTTCAACCCCCCCACCTCCCGAGAAAAAAAAATCATCTACATCCATAAAGTTTTAAAAAAAAAATTTGCAGAAATTAAAATTCAACCATATCATTGCACCGAGCGTGATCTAATGCCCTGTACACGTTGTTCAATATCCAAGGTCAGTCTTTGAGAAGAATATAATATTAGAAACATGCTAGCCCAAAGAAATGAAGTATGAAGTATGAGTATAATATTTTAAATCTGAATTTTGAAGCTTCTGAGAGGAAGAACGAGATTGAGACCTTTTTAGAATTAGTCCCTTGAAGGGACTCCCATTAGTACTCTTAAATTCCTGCATTTTCATGATTTGTCTTTAGGTATGTATGCCCAAGTGAAACAAAATTTCTTAACGATACTTAAGTTTAGCTGTATTACTATAATGACATAATAACTGCAACATTAATAAGCATTAGCGGTTTCTTACCTTGAAGGGAAGGGGTACCTACAGGCATAAAAAGATGGTGGCTCTCCTTGGCTTTCAAGTATTTGTTTGCAAACAACTGCACAGAGGTGTTTGAATAGCATCCATTAATTAATCAATTAATTGATCGATTAATTAATGCCACCCTCATTATTTCTCTCCTTTGTACATTGACTGTACCCTAGATGTTTGTGTTTTGTTTTCGGCTTGTGAATTTAGCTCCTAGTACCCCACCAATTTCCAATTGAAAGACTGGCTTATGTTCAATTGTTTAAGCATAATGACTCAATGAGACATTTCTACCGAAAGAAGTTTGTGGTCCTTAATTCTCTGTTTTCAGATCTTTTTACTTAAGTCGAAAAATTAACACTCCTTTACTTCAAATAGTTAACTCCATCCGAACTATGATTATGTGAATTATAGCTTAATTTCGACTAACTTCTTTGTAGATTTTGGAGTATACTTTAACATAAGATGTTACAAGACAATATATAGAAACCCATAACAAATTTTCATACTATAATAACTAATTAGTAGAATTCATTCATTCCTACAGCTCCAAGTTAGAGTGGATATGGCAAATAAGATGGCCTTGAAAGAACTTCAGCATGTATTCCCATTCACAATCATCCTAAAACGAAATGGAATGTGAGTTTTGAGAAACTTGCAATATCTTGGGGTGTTTTTTTTTTTTTTTTAACACAGCAGCATAAATTTAATTCATCACCAATAAACCCAACCAACGTGCAATATTGTTCCTACCAACAGATTTTGTTAACATTGTTCCTAAAACAACAACTCTAAGAAATCATGAAACAGGAGCAAGTAAAAAAATGTGCTTTACCATGTACAGCTTCTTCAATTCTTTACTGGGTATTTCGCATGACAATAGCCCACACGAAGGAGAAGACCAAATACACTTTACTGGGTATTTCTTCAATTTTTTACTGGGTATCTACAATGAACAAATACCCTTTACTGATTTAGAGCTTTCATGGAAGTCTACACTTAGAAAGACGAAGACCCACACTTGAAGATTTGAAGATGACCCACGCAAATGGGTGAGCACAGATCCATGTGTAAATCCCGGACACCAACCTCTCCTACTAGTTGTAAGTGTGTAAATCCTGGAGCTTTCTAGAGAGAGTCAAAGCTGTCGTGCTTGGCATCTTGCTGATTTGAAGCCGAAGACCCACAAGAGGAAGATGACCCATGCAAATGGGTGAGCAAAGATTGACTTGAAGACCACAATGCAAGAAGCCGAAGACCACAACAAAGAGCAAGTTTACAATCTGAGGAACAACACCATGAAGTCGAAGACGACTGACCAGACCACCAAAGCAAAGCAGGAATCCGAAAGAAAACAGAGTTTTCTTCTGTTCTGCATTTTGCAAAGCGGGAATCCGACGATGATTCCCAGTATTTTTTTCACTTTCTTTCGACAAGCAAAGCAAGTTTTTTCCACTTTCTCTGCACGGCCAATCTCAAAACATTCGGAGAAAAGTGGCTTGAAGAAGAAGCTTTATTTCCTACATTTCTCTTCTTCATCTTTTCGTTTTTTTTTTTTTAATTTATTCACGTGGCAATTAAAAAATATTATTTTAGACGCCGACTGTGTGCCGTTTGTAATTGCCGACTGTCCCTAGAAGAAGTGATTAATTTATAAGTAACAAAATTATTACAGTTACATAGGGATTTCATAAAAATAAATTGATAAATTGATTTAGTATGATAAATTAGATCTATCAATTTATAATAAAAATAACTTTACAATCTAACGTATTATATCAAATTGCGTTATTTTATAAATTTATTTTTATGTGTGAAACATTTCTCTAAATTAAAATGATGAGTAAATAAGCTGATGATCTCGTTAGTTCACTTTTTTTAACATGATGCATTTACTCATATTTTCGACCATAATCAAGCATTAATCTGAAATAATAAAACCCCTGGCCTAATTTTTGTTTAAAGCTTAAACATTTTTTTTTTTTTCAAAACGTGCGGCAAGGGGTGGGTTATTTATTACATCATGTGTTGCACGACATCTGCAAATAACATTTCCTTTTACGTAATTTTGAATACTCAGTCGTTTTTCGTTTGAATAATTTATTTTTAATAGGCACCCTAGCTAGCTTCCTTAATTAATATTGTTAGTCCAACAAGCAGCTGGACATGCACGAGGAGAGATGTTTAGCCATTGAAGATAAAGATTTTATCGTTGGCTAATGACTGGTTACATCTATGTGCACATGTATATATATATATATACCATTGTCATGCTGGTGGGAGCTGATGACTTAGTTTTAGACAGTGAATTAAGATAAAAGTTGAAAATTGAATAAAATATTATTTTTTAATATTATTATTATTTTGAGATTTAAAAAAATTATATTATTTATTATATTTTATATAAAAATTTATAAAAGTTATAATGATAAGATCAGGAGATGAAATGAGATGGATTGATACTTGAGAGTGTTTTTCGGTCCAAATTGAGCCTTAGAATTAAGAAAAAAAGAAGAAAAGAAATACTACTTTTAAATACGAGTTATTCCATATATAATTGAGCTCAAATTATTGTACTTTGGGGAATCTTTTACTTAGCCAGTCATAAATTAACATGATGCAGGCATTCATTTTTCGACTACTTTTATCTTTGGATAAGATCATATCTTTAATTTGTCTGATCATCAATTGCTTAATTTTTATTGTTAATTAATACTGATACATTATATTTGGAATGTAAATATCTCGCTTATATTTGACTGTCGTTATTGTATACACCTCACATTTTTTATTGATGATCTTAGCGGTTGAAGTTCGATACGAATACTATGTGTCCCTTTTTTTTTCTTTAATTAAAGGCTATATTTTTTAATTTTTATTATTTGATACATAAAGAATAAAACAGTCCATAATTGGAGTATAAATGTCATGTATTGGCTTCACCATAAATATTGCTTAGTTAATTGCATGTGATAGTTACTTTATAGTACTCCACATGAATTATTTGGGGAGTTAGCTCTCTTTTTGAGTTTATTTTGCTAGCTTTGCAAACCTCTCGGGTCAAAATAATTTACTTTTTCGACCTGTGTTTTCATTTTCTGTTATTTTTCCCCCCTTTTTCCACGTGGTTTCCAATAATTAGAAAGGTCAAGAAGTCCCTTCTAGTTTTTGTTTAAAGCTTAAACACTTTTTTTTTCAAAACGTGAGGCAAGGGGTGGGGTATACTCTAAATTATTAATACTGATACATTATATATATATATATATATAGGAAAATATCAATGTCATTAAACGCATAAAAGCATTACAAATTGTTCTTATCAAGCCAAATAGCTTGAGAAACAGACATTGGGACATGGTCCCACCACATTTCAGTATCTACGACATTCAAACCATGCCTAGCCAATCTATATGTAGCTTCATTTTCCAATATGTGAACATGTACACTATACACTCTTGGAAATAGTTCAACAATCTCAGTATTTCTTGCAGCAAATGTCCAAGAGGTGTTAAATTTCACCGGATGATTGAAGCCCATTAACCAACAATAAACAATCAGTTTCCAAAACTGCAGCCCACTTAACATTGCTAAAGCTTCAACATTTTCTTGGTTTGTCATCTCATTTTCAATCTTACTGCATGCTATAATAAGAGCCCCTGTTTCATCTCTTACTACCACCCCCACACCAGCCTAATTCCTTTGATAAAAAAACATGGCACCTGCATCCACATTCAGTTTCAAGCTTTAACAAAATGGAGGGGGTTTCCAACAGCACACTTACTTGGCCTCTTTACACTCAGAAACCTGCACCTCTTTATGAGCTTTCTGCAATGACAAAACATATTCAGTCACATATTCAATCACCTCTTTATATATATTTGGAAGGATAAAAGAAGTAAGTGTAGGGAATGTAAATATCTCACTTATACTCTTCAAAAGATTTCGAGATTCGAAACATTTCTACGAAGGAAAAGTAGTGGGGCCCACTTATAATTTTATAATGGGTGATGCTACACCCCCGCTGGGGGTTCCGCTGGAGGTGTTGTATTATTTTATATGTGTTTTATTTAAATAATTTTTTATACAGATTTTTTAATATTTAAAAAAATAAAATAAATTTAAAACATAAATATTTTCTCAATCATAAAATAAAATAAAATATTAAAAAATATTTTCTTAATCACGAAATAAAATAAAAATTATAAAAAAATATTTTTTATAACTTTTTATTTTATTTAGTGATTAAGAAAATATTTTTTAATAATATTATGATTTTTTTAAAAATAAAATTGTCATGCTACAGTCTCTGCTGGGAGCTCCCGTTGGACTTAGCATCTACTTTTCTATGTGTATTTTTTTAATTTATTTTTTATATAGATTTTTTTTACACTTTTAAATATTTTTAAAAAATAAAATAAATTTAAAATATCATTAAAAAATACTTCTTTAATCAGAAAGTAAAAAATAATCATTAAAAAATATTTCCTTAATCATAAAGTAGAATAAATATTATTTTTTATTCTACTTCATAATTAAAAAAAAATTTTTTAATAATATTATAATATTTTTTATTTTTTTTAAATATTTAAAATTATTAAAAATATGTATATAAAAAGAAAATTAAAACAACACATTAAAAAATATTAGATATCGAGCGAGAGCACCAGCAAGACATCTAGCATTTTCCTTTTATAAAAGTAGGGGAAGTCTGTATTCCTGTCATGCATGCAATTTTCCGTTTCAGTGCAGTTTTTCTACGAGTCCAATCATGATGGGAATCTTTTACTTATCCAAAATTATAAAATTTTCTTCTTTCCTACTTTTGGTTTTGTATAAGACACCTTTTCTTGAATCATTTGCTTTGTCGTTTATTGTTTTTCTAGCTTTTTGCAGACATCTGGGATCAAAGTAATTTGCGTTTTCCTCGTAAGTATCCCATTTAGGGCAGGTTTGGAGCCAAAATCAAAATATAAAATTTTTATCTCATTTTATTTTATTATTATATCTTTTTTAAATCTCTATATAAAATATAATAAACAATTCATTTTTTTTAAAGCTCAATATACCTTTTTCAAATCCCAAAATAATAATAATATTAAAATTTAATATTTTAAGCTTCAAAACAAAACACAAAATTCTCATCTCACCCCCTAAACCTACCACTGTTTTAAAAGTTTTTTTTTTTTTTTAACTCCTTTCACTAATTCACGTACTTATCACTAAATACTATTATTTACTAATATACGAACAATATTACAAAGGGTGGAATTAGTTTCTACATACGAACAACACTCAATATTAATACATCCAATTAAATTGTATAACTTTCTAGTCCCCAACAAAAAAAAAAAAAAAATTGTATAATTTCCAAATACGTAAAGCACTCAACAATTTATTAGTCTTTTTATTAGAGAGCATTGAGTTTTACAAGCAGCCGATGCGTTTAAGGATGTGTTTAGTTGAAATGATAAAATATTATTTTTTAATATTATTATTATTTTAAAATTTAAAAAAATTAAATTATTTATTATATTTTATATTAAAATTTAAAAAAATTATAATGATGAATTGAATTTAATTGAAAGTATGTCGCATTTTAATCTTTTGACCTTAATTATTATCTTAACGCGTTTTAAGTGGTCTATTCTCATATTTTAGAAGAATAGAACACCTTTTCGGAAAAAAGAAAATAAGAAAACAAAGATTGGGGACAGATGAAGGCTAAAGCCCCCATTCAACACGCCACAGTGAAGTCCATAAGAGTTGGAAATGTGTGTTGATAACTTGATTGGAAGCTTCCCAGAAGTCTCTGAGTCGAGTCAACGAAAAAGCAGGTCAAGTCTTTGAGCCACTTTCGTCCGTTGGATCGTCTTTATAATTAATGGCTTGAAATTGACAAGAGTCTACCCGGATAAGTACCAGGTCCCTGCCAAAAGTCAGTCTTGCAATAGATGAGAAATTGATAGTGCCGCAATTTTATATATCAAATTATTATTACGTGGTATTAGCCATTTAATAATTAAAATAGTAATTTTAATTTATATTGGATATATTTTTATTATATTTATATAATATATATTAAAGAAATGATATTTACAAACTAGAATATGCAAATCTTGCACAAATATTTTTTAAAAAAATCAATTTTTAATAATCGACTTCACTTTTTTTAAAAGGAATACATGAAACTTGAATAATCTAGAATTGTATTTAGTATTATTCTATTATCAAATAAGTGAATTGTATAATAGCTGTGTAAAAAATTGTATTATTCTATTTATTTATCAGAAATTATGATTTTTTTTCCACGTTATTAATATTTGAAATTTCTTCCATATATAGTTGCAAATTTGCAATATGCAGCATGTGAGGAAATTATATATTGGTCTTAGTCCAAACGGCGAACTCTATTTAGAATAATTATATATGGTAAAGTGATTTTCATATACTTGAGATTTTATTTACAAATTATAAGCAAGACTGTTCATCCGACCCTACTCGAGCTGAAAAGGCCCACTTTCGAACCGACCCGATTAAGGGAAATTCCTTTAGGCCGCTCGGCCGATTAACCCACCAGAAAAACATATTAGGTAAACGGGTATTCCGACCCTTTTTTTGTTTTTTTTTTCAAATAAATTTTTTTTGTATGTGGTAATAATCTTAAAAAATTTGATTAACATTCTACACAAAAAAGAAAAATTGAAGGAAACAAAATTAATACATAAATTAAGAAATCACTTAAAAGTTAGTTATCAGATTAAAAAAAATAATAATAATAAGAAAAAGAAGAAGAGTGACTGAAAACATACTAAGGCCTCATTTGTTTTCGTAACTTCTTTCAACTCATCTACTATTGTCTCATTTAATTATTATAATTTTTTTAAATTCTCATACAAAATAAAATAAATAGTTTAATTTTTTTTAATTTTAAAATAAAAATAATATTAAAAAAAATATTTTAATAAGATTTTATTTGAATTTTTAAATTTTAATTTCAATTAAAATCAACATATTTTATTTCATCTATAAAAAATAAACGATGCCTTACGAACATACATACCGATAGAAAGGTATAATGTACAAGGGAGCACGTATTTTATTTTACAATAAATTATAAAATCTTGTTTTTGGACCAGTTGGGATAAGGGTATTAGAGTAATACTAGATACAGTTTTTAAATGAAGACTGTAATGTAAATTTAGACTATTTTAACTTTTAAATTTTTTAAAATTATAAAATTATCTTTTCTAAAATTATATTTTTTTTTTTCATTTAATAATATCAATCTCCACTTGAAAATTACAAATATAATTTCTCCAATAAATTATCATATGCTTTTTCGACGTGCAGGGCCTACATAATTAATGGCTTGAAATTGACAGAGTCTACGCGGATAAGTACCAGGTCCTGCCAAACGTACTCGGTCTTGCAATAGATGAGAAATTGAGTGGGCCGCAATTTTATATATCAAATTATTATTACGTGGTATTAGCCATTTAATAATTAAAATAGTAATTTTAATTTATATTGGATATATTTTTATTATATTTTTATAATATATATTAAAGAAATAATATTTACAAATTAAAATATGCAAGTCTCGTACATTTATATTAGAAAAAATAGATGAATTTGAGACTTATATAAAAAAAATTAATTTTTAATAATGGATCCTATTTTTTTCAAAGAGAGTACATAGAACTTGAATAATTTAGAATTGTATTTAATATTACTCTATTATCAAATACGTGAATTGTGTAATAATTGCATAAAAAGTTATATTATTTTCTTTATTTATAAGAAATTATGATATTTTTTTCCACGTAATTAATATTAGAAATTATCTACCATTACTTAGTTGCAATTTTGGAACAGTGTTCCTTTGAGTTTTTGGCAGGAATTCCCTTCCCTCTGTCTAACGTGGTTTAAGCTGCTATTTTTATTTGTTTCTCTCTTCTACAACTCCATCCAATTAATCATGTTGCTGCTTGTTTGTGGTGCTTCCCTCTGTCTAACGGACTGTTCTGGTTTTATGGATTAATGTACATGACCTGTTTACTTCGCTATATACATACATGTTTCTTAAAGAATCATATAAAGGAAACTCAAGCTGCTTGTATTAATACATATTTCTTGCTGTTTTGCGTTGAATAAAAATTCTAACTCATCCTAATTTGTTTGGAGGTTGAAATAAGTTGAGTTGAGTTGAGTTGAGTTGAATTGAAATGATAAAATATTGTTAGAATATTATTTTTTAATATTAGTATTATTTAAAAATTTTAAAAAAATTGAATTATTTATTATATTTTATATTAAAATTTTAAAAAATTATAATGATGAATTGAAGTAAGTATGAGATCGAAACTCAGATGCCACTTAAAGCTGTTTGCGGCACAAAGAAAGCAGAGCACTTGTGTGAATCTTTTTCTTTGCCAGTCATAAATTAACATTATGGCATTCATTTTTTTTTTCTACTTTTATCTTTGGATAAGATATATTTAATTTGTTTGATCATCAATTACTTAATTTCTCTGTTTTCGTTTTTTGTTTTTAAATAGTACAAGAATTTTTACACTTTATACTCGAGATTATTAATTAATGCTGATACATTATCTTGCTTCTATTCGACCGCCATTATTGTGTACACCTCACATTTTTTTTATTGATGATCTTAGCAGCTGAAGTTCGATACAAGTACTATGTGTCCCTTTTTTTTTTAATTAAAGGCTATATTTTTTAATTTTGATTATTTGATACATAAAGAATAAAACATTCCATAATTGGAGTATAAATGTCATGTATTGGCTTCACCTTAAATATTGCTTAGTTAATTGCATTTACTATATAGTCCACAATTATTCGGGGAATTAGCTTTCTCTTTTTGAGTTTATTTTGCTAGCTTTTGCAAACCTCTGGGGTCAAAATAATTTGCTTTTTCGACCCGTGTTTTCATTTTCTGTTATTTTTCCTCCCTTTTTCCACGCGATTTCCAATAATTAGAAACACAAGATGTCCCTTCACACTTGTCCACAGTGGAAGAAAGGCACTTTCCATTTATACTTTGGGTCTAAAAATGTATTTTTAATTATTTTTACACTTAGAAATAATTTTTAAATCAAATAAAATGTAATATTTTTTTTAAGTAGAAGGAGGTGGGGGGATTAGTAATCCGCCTCGCACCCGTCCCCCGCATTCTGGGGGCGGGGGATGGGGATGAAAACTCCACTCCCCACCCCATGTGGGGAAGGGGTGCCCTCGCCCCATAGGGACGGATAGCACCTATATTTAAAGGTATTGTGAATCATTTCTCATAATAATTGTATTTATCACTACAACATATAAATAAAATCATTATATCACCATCATTACTAATAAAATCAATTATTGATGGGAATCACACTTTTTTCAACTTCCTATTCAAAATTCAATAACTCAACATATTTCATAGTTCATACATCTAAACATGCAAACTCATATCAATGGAACCCACAAACAGATCTAGTGATGAACTATTAATTAAGAAATATGGTTTTGGGTGAAAGATTAATGTAGTCTACTATTTATATCATCCTTCCACTTAAAAGCAAGATCCCCACGGAGTCTTTTACTGTCCACCACAAAATTATGCTTGAAACCCAACAACTTTCTAATCTTTTCAACCTTAGACCTTCTACACTTTAGTTTCAATAAGGAAAATGAAACTTGAGAACTTTTTTATCACCATGAGGAAAATGAACCCTACACTACAAGAAACAGGGCCTTTCCCAGCGCTTAAATTCGCCGCAAATAACCCCATAAATCGCTGCAAATAAGTTTTGCAGCGATTTATGTTGCGCCGGACGTTGGTCGCAATTGTAGAGCCTTTTAAAAGATTAGCCAACGAATTACAAAATCCGTCGCCAGAAATTTTTATTTACAACGATTTTTTTCGCTGCTAATATTATTGATTTCGGCGCTAATAAGGTTGAGATTTCAATCTCGTTTCGCTGCGAAAAAGTATTTGCAGCGTTTTCTATCGTCGCGAATACACTAAATATCACCGCAAATACCTTGATATTATTTGCAGCATGTTAAAAAATCGCCGTGAATACTATTTTTTGCAAAGGTTAAAATCGTCGCAAATAAGGTTGTCTCTTTTGCAGCGAATAAGTGTCGCTGCAAAAGTATATTTGCTGCGATATAAACTCACCGGAAATAATTTTCTATGACGAAAAATATTATTTCTGGCGAAATAAACTCGCCGGAAATAATTTCAGGTAATTTAAAAAAAATGCACAAAACAGAATGAATAACAAACAGAAGCAAAGCAGAAAATATTACCAATGGAGAACAAACGGACCCATGTGTTCCAGCGTATACATACACGATCATTCTAATATATATTATGAAGATATCAATGGCGTCGAAAATAGAATTGAAATCCTTGATTAATTAGTAGGAGGACCTAGCTACTATACCATGAACATGCAGGCCAGCAAGTATATATAGTGCAGGTCAAGGCTGAATATGAAAAGAAATTAATTATATATTAATATATAAAAGAAGTACTACTACATGAGAGTGGTACTAGTTTCAGTCGCGGGAAATCCAGACATTTCCCTCCTATATATATTTATATTCCTTCTCCCTCAAATAACTCATGTAGACCAAGATGAAACAAAAAGAAAAGAAATCATGTGGATGCTCAATTAAATAAAGGTATGATTTTGATTAATTCAGCTCAATCTGTTAATTGCATGCCAGAAATTTATGCACAAATTAAAGAAGATCAAATATATATATTTGATTTTATATATATTCTATGAGCTACTAAAATCTTGCATGCTTGATTTCATTACAGTATAATAAAAACAAAATAAATAAATAAGTAGAAAATTTAAAGGACAATTAATAGAAATGTCACAATTGAGGCATGCATGCTAGCTAGTACCAATATTCATGAAATAAAACCATACAGGCATTTCTTTTGTGAACCCAGCTCATGACTAATCTTTGGATGGACCACTGACACACGAAAGGGTCTACTACCTTTCCTTTTTTCTGAACAACTAGATTGAATTAAGCAAAGCACCAATATTTGTGGATCCTCCCCTGTTTGGAAAAAAGCTTTTGCTACGGGCTAACTAACTAACTATATATATATATATATATATATATATATGGTATATATAATGTCCTTGAAGAAACCCCACATTTTGGTAGCAAAAAGATGAACCATGACAAGCTGGTTCTCCACTTTTCATAAATCTTCAAGCTTCACATGATGATCATGACGTGACAGCTTAATTTCTAGAAATTAAATCAGAGACATAATTAATGTAATGTCAAGGCCATTATGTTGTCTTTAATCAATAAATTAAGTCTGACTTACAACTGATGCCGTGGCTATCATTGTGTAATCCACCCATCTCAGATACTGCCTCAATTTTCCTCTTGAAGAGTGCTTGTATTAATACATATTTCTTGCTGTTTTGCGTCGAATAAAAATTCTAACTCATCCTAATTTGTTTGGAGGTTGAAATAAGTTGAGTTGAGTTGAGTTGAGTTGAATTGAAATGATAAAATATTGTTAGAATATTATTTTTTAATACTAGTATTATTTAAAAATAAAAAAAAAAAACTGAATTATTTATTATATTTTATATTAAAATTTTAAAAAATTATAATGATGAATTGAAGTAAGTATGAGATCGAAACTCAGATGCCACTTAAAGCTGTTTGCGGCACAAAGAAAGCAGAGCACTTGTGTGAATCTTTTTCTTTGCCAGTCATAAATTAACATTATGGCATTCATTTTTTTTTTCTACTTTTATCTTTGGATAAGATATATTTAATTTGTTTGATCATCAATTACTTAATTTCTCTGTTTTCGTTTTTTGTTTTTAAATAGTACAAGAATTTTTACACTTTATACTCGAGATTATTAATTAATGCTGATACATTATCTCGCTTCTATTCGACCGCCATTATTGTGTACACCTCACATTTTTTTTATTGATGATCTTAGCAGCTGAAGTTCGATACAAGTACTATGTGTCCCTTTTTTTTTTTAATTAAAGGCTATATTTTTTAATTTTGATTATTTGATACATAAAGAATAAAACATTCCGTAATTGGAGTATAAATGTGTATTGGCTTGACCTTTAATATTGCTTAGTTAATTGCATTTACTATATAGTCCACAATTATTCGGGGAATTAGCTTTCTCTTTTTGAGTTTATTTTGCTAGCTTTTGCAAACCTCTGGGGTCAAAATAATTTGCTTTTTCGACCCGTGTTTTCATTTTCTGTTATTTTTCCTCCCTTTTTCCACGTGATTTCCAATAATTAGAAACACAAGAAGTCCCTTCACACTTGTCCACAGTGGAAGAAAGGCACTTTCCAGCTACCAGCTATACACAAATTTCTAGAGATCTCTTATATTTATACTAGTACTAATGAATTAAATTAGGTTGACTCTTAATAATTTACTTTTAACTGTTCAAACTATATATAATTAGTCCTTCATGAGGAAAATGAACTTTTTTAGTCCTTCAACCTTAGTCCTTCTACACTTTAAATTCACAAACTGATGCGATATTATGTGATACGTTAGATTTATTTTATAATAAAAATAATTTTTACAATTAGTCAATATATCACGTTAAGTCACGTCAATTTATAAATTTATTATTGTATATGCATCATAGATTCATATGTTGGCTAAAACCTTTAGATATTTACGTCTCGCAGGGAGGATATATAAGGAGGTAGACCGACCTCCATGTGCATGTATTTTCTTTGATTTATACTTTATTGATGCAGGACGTGGATACAAACAACGTGACAGGTGCTTCCTATGATTTTGGAACATGCAAGTAATTGGTCATGTGAAGATGGAGTCATCAAGCCTGAAGTAGCGGCGTCAACTTACCTTTGGAATTGTTTCTGTTTTTAGGATGATTTACTTTGATTTGTTTTCAATTTATTGTTTCCTTTTATAAGTATTTCCTTTTATCAATTTATTGTAATCTCCATAAATATTCGGCTATCATTGTAATGTGAGGAAAAACCAACCACAAATTTTCCTTCAGCATCTTTAATGATTACCACTACTTTCTTATTCATGTCCTTCTCATTGACAACATGAGTTGTCTTCATTCATCCAACTTGAAGATATAAACATATATCTGTCCCTCTGTGTTTTTTGGTAATTGAGATATTTTCTGTTATTTTTCCCCCCTTTTTCCAAGTGGTTTCCAACAATTAGAAACGTCATGAAGTCCCTTCACATTTGTTCACAGTGGAAGAAAGGCACTTTCCAGCTACCAGCTATACACAAATTTCTAGAGATCTCTTATATTAATACTAGTACTAATGAATTAAATTAGGTTGACTCTTAATAATTTACTTTTAACTGTTCAAACTATATATAATTATGTCACATGGTTTTTTTATTTCTAACTTTTATAATTAGATGATATAATGTGCCATATTATTGGTAATTAATAGCATCAAATGTAAAACATTAATTAAAAGATGCTTGGAGAATGAGATGTGTTGGGAATTTTGTAAGTAGTACCTAGTAAAATGAATTGTGAATAGTAGTGAGCTAGATAGTTTGAATTAAGTATTTATTAAGTTTTGAAAAATGAGTGAGAAAAAATTGAATAAAAATATTATAAAGTTCAAATATTGTTAAAATATTAATTTTGTTTTCATATTTCAAAAACTTGAAATGTCTTTTGGATTTTGTTTTGGAAATTTGAGAAATTTGTAATTATTGGTTTGAAATTGTTTGTATTTGAATGATGTTTGGAAATAAAATGAGATGAGATTAGATAGAATGAGATGAAAATTATTTCCAAACAACCCATGAATAATTTGTCGTGCCAAAAAAGATCTATAGCTTAATTTGGAATGGTTAATTGGCCCCCTTGGCTAGAACCACGAACGTACCAAGAGGGCAAAAAAACATAACGTAGTAATTCGATAGAGGAGATCACAAGTCTATATATATATGTACATCTTTCTTCTTTAAAGAAGAATATATTGTTTCAAGTTCTTAAGAAAGGCGTAGAGCAAATGATCAAGAAAAAGCGGGGCAGCTGAAGGAAGTGGCTAATAATTCTATATATTGTGCTCAAGTGGGAGAGGTACGTGATGCGTATTCAAAGACCTACTATCAAGAAACCTATCTTCTTCTCAGATAATTTTCCCCTGTACTGCTCAAGAAAAAAAAAATGCCGTTTACTTTCATGAAAATGGAGACTAATTAAAACTGTACATTTGGAGAAGTACTGTTCCTTGTAGTTTTTGGCAGGTTCCTTCCTCTGTGTTTTTATTTGTTTCTGATGATCTCATGATCTACAACTCGAGCTGCATGTTTGTTCTTTCCCAATTATCATCCAATTAATCATGTGTTGCTGCTATAATTAATGGAGTTATGCTGTTGTCTTAGTACTGTGTTATCCTGATTTGGTTTTATGGATTAATGTACATGCATGGTCTGTTTGCTAATTTGCTATATATGTTTTGTTCGATGTACGTACAGGCCGCTAGCGTTTGATCAACATGGGCTCATTGATAAAGATTTTGTCGTTTTTTCCGGTTGGATTATTGGCTCACTGCAGATTACATCTATATCATGTCCTACTTGAAGATAAAAATTTTAGAAATCTTAAAGACAATAGTAGCTAGTAATGCTAGTGGGAGACTTCTCCGAAAAGAAAAGAAAAGAAAGACTTCCTTTAGGAGTCATTCCATGATTGGGCTCTTAAAGTATTGCGTAGGTGGAAACTTATACTTTCCCAGTCATAAATTCACTTGATGGGATTATTATTTTGTCCACTTTTATCTTTGGATAAGATGTCCTTTGTCTGATCAATTGCTAGTACTCTTGTACGTAGACCTATATATATTTGCATATATGGGATCGATCAAACTTATTTGCGTGCGTTAATTTATTCCACCTGTGTTTCCTTTTCCCTGTTTTCGTTTTTCTTTTTTCTTTTTTCTTTTTTCTCTTTTTCCACGTCAGAAATATTTGTTTCGCATATTTTAATAGCTTTTTGGTATTCGCTGCTGCATGGAATATTATACCTAATACTAAATTTGTAGCTCACAATGATAAGAATATGAAATCTTTTGCTTATCCAAAATTAAAAAGATTACTTTCGTTATCCTACTTTTCTTTCGAATAAGACATCATCATATTTTGTTGGGCCATTAGCTTTTACAGATCACCTAGCTAGTGTGGGGTCAAGCTAATTTGCGTTTTTTCTTTTTTCCTCTTTCCACATGATCGATGCATGGTTTCCTTCAAATTTCTACTTCTTTCTGTATATCTTTCTGATCATCTTTCCAAATCCTTCCAACTTTTCTGAACAGTTGGAATTGAATGTATTTGTCAGATTTTGTTTAATTAGTTTTAATACTAGTTTGATATGTAATTAATATAAAACATTTGAGATTTCACGTGAAAAATATTATGAGACCCAGTACTTTATAATATATATACTCATGGAAAGCTTATTGTATCTAGTTTTGATATAATTAATTAATATACCTGGATGTCACATGCATTTATGCCTAAGGTTTTTATTAATATTCCAGATGGATATCACAGATACTAACTGATCTGCATTCTTCCGGAATGAATGACTAATATATATTAATGCATGGTTAGAGTACTAATTAATTAATTACGTCCACTTCAATGACCATTGTAGACAGTTACGTACGTTAAAGCTTTATGAGTAACTAAGATATTTTGAAAATAAAGTTATAGTTATGGTTTTTTAAGTATAAACATCAACATGTAAATCTTTTAATATAAGCATTATCTTTTCATCAATGAATATCATCACGTGATTAAAAAAATATTTATTACTTTTTACTAGTACTTAACATTCAACCATTTAAAAAAGGTGTCTAAACGATGAGAAGACATGAAGGATTTAAATATTTACAAATATTATCTTTCTGTTAATTAATTATTTTAAAAAATATCTGCACTTTTTTATAAATAAAACTTTTGGAAATCTTAAAAGTAACCACATATAGTAATTAGTACGTACTGCTAGTGGGAGACTTCTTAGAAAAGAAAAGAAAGACTTCTTTTACGAGTCATTCCATTATTCATGAGGTCTTAAATTGTTGTTTGGGAATCTTTTGCTTTGCCATGATGCATGATAAACATGATGCATTCATTTTTTTGCTACTTTTTTCTTTGGATAAGATATCTTTTGTCTGACCAATTAATGCTTCTATTTGCCTTTTATCCCACCTGCATGTGTTTCCATAATTTCCCTGTTTTCATTTTTTTTTTCCCTCTTTTTCCACACGAGAAATATTTGTTTTGTATATTTTAAATAGTATCTACTAGAAGTTTTACACTTTGTACTCTAAATTATTAATACTGATACATTCATGTATTTGAAACTATATATATAAAAAACGTATAATATTGTAAATATCTTGCATGCTTAGATCTGACGTCCCTTCAGTACTAAATATTGTACATCTCACATTTTTTATCAATCTTAACTGCATGTACTTGAAATTCGATGTGAGCATTATTTGCCCCTTTTTTATAATTAAACGCATATAGTTTTTATTATTGATAATTTAATTCAAAGGATAAAGCATTGATCTATAATTGGAGTATAAAAGTATTGGCTAGCTTCACCTTAAAAAAAAGATTTCCTATATATAATTTGGTGTGTAATTAACACATCAATACTTATAGTGAGATCGATCCATTATAACTTAAAAATTCAAAAACACCAATCATTTGAAATTAGCATATATAAATATTAGGCCGTTTTCTAAAAAAACTGTAATGGCTTTGAAATGATCTGTCTGTTACATGAGTCAGTACTGAGGGAAAGAAAAATGAAAACTATATAATTAAGGTGTATTTTACAGCTTACTCTAAATTAAAGGAGAACGGATTGTTTGAAGTTCTTGGCATGTGAAACGTACGTACGTAGAGGGAATGAAGGCCGGTGAGGCAGCTGAGGATCTAATAAGTGGCTAATATTATAATTAAATAGATGCTCAGGAGAGAGATGTGATCATCAGGATCATATAGAGAAGTGGATGCTGTTGTTAATTAAGTTTCCCAATTTAGTGCAAATTAATTGATTATATTGGTAATTCCACCTTTTTGGGATTGGGGAATCTTTTGCTTATCCAAAGTTAGAAACATTGCTTTTATTTTTTTTCAAAGAATAGATCATATATTTTGTGGGACTAAATTAAGTTAATAATAATTTGCTTTTCTTTTGCCTTTTTTTTTTTTTTTCCCTTTTTCCACATGATTGGTTTCCTTCAAATTTCTACTTTTTTCTATCTTTCTGATCTTTCAAATTCCTTCCAATCTTTTATAAACGGTTGAAATTGAATGAGCGTTATTTGACGTCAGATTGAAAGTTTAATTTCGAAATTTTATGTTTGAAGAAGATCAAGATTACCCGATCTAATAATTTATTTTTATCATTACATACGCTCTTCTTAGGGCTATCATCCAGGCTCGAAAAGGTTTCCTTGAGGCCGGCATGATTGCGTGGTGTCACTAGTGGGACGTCATTCGATGCTTGATCAGCAAAAACGGGCCGATTGATGGTGGGACGGAGGACAATATTAATATTACTGGTGGCTTGCAGACAAGCGGCCAATTGACGGAGAGAAGTGATGTCTATAGTTTTGGAGCGTGGAGCTACTCTTAGGAAAAAAAGGTACTTTCATTCTATCAGTCCTAGGAGACGCATTTTAATCAAAGAGTAATTTTATATATAATCGTAAAATACATAAATATCAGGTAATTATTTTGAAAAAGAGTGAAGTTTACTATTAAAAAATTAATTTTTTTATATTAGTCTCATATTTTATTTATTTTTTTAAAACGATTACACGGCGATTGCACAATTCAAGTTGTAAATATATTTTCTCTTTCTCAAAAGATGTTATTAAGGTTGTGTTTGGGCAGTGAGATATTCTCAGGTATTCTGTGAATAATAGTAAAAAAGTAATCAAAAAGTAATAATAGAATATTAAATAATAATGAATAATAGTAAAAAAACAAGTGAAAAGTAATAATGAAATAATTTTTGCACCAAAAAATGAAGCTATATATGGTAGGTGTGAAAATTAGCCGATGTACAAGAATGATGATGAAAATGAGAACAGCCACTAGACACGCGACGTGTGCTAAACAGAAAAGAACAACTAATAATACGTTGAATATGAGACTAATTATCACAAATAGAAAAAGAAACGTTGTAAGTAAACTTAAGAAATTGGTGGTTCTATTGCCATAATATATAAATAAAAAGTTGAAATGAAATTGACAGAGAATAACCTGTATTTCCGTATGTGAAACTGTACAATGGAAGGCCTTATTTATAGGTGAATGAGGCCTGAGAAAGATTAATAGATATACATGAAATCAAAAAGAGAAATTCTATTTGCAGTCTTTAAGTAGGGACTGTATGTGCATGCACATTATTAAATGAGAGAAAAAATCATTTTAGGAGGGATAATTTTATAATTTTAAAAAATTTTAAAATTAAAATAATTTAAGCTTGCATTGCAGTCCCCATTTGAAGACAGTACCTAACATTGCTCATACAAGTATAGTAATATTCTAACTTAGAGTAAGTCAATGATTGCCTATGAATAGAATGTTCATAAATTTTACTTGTTTGGACCGGCAGTTTACAGTACCATGCATGCATATAGTTTTTCAATTGAGATTAATTTTATCCAATTTATCCAGTTATTTACATAAATTTTCATGAATTCTAATAATTTCAGTCACCAAAACCATACCACAAAACTTTTTCTCAAATTTAAAACAGTCACAATATTTTTTGAAGCCATCTTATACTTCAAACAACTATCTTATGCATCAGCCACTATTTACTCTCATACCTCACACCTATAGTTTTTTTATAGGGTATGGAGGTGTTTTTCATAGGATATAGGGGTGTTTTTCATAGAGTATGAGGTGTGGAGTGGTGAATAGTGGCTGATGAGAAAAATTTTCTTCTAACAAATATCTTATCCAGTTAGACGACCAAAATTCACATATATTTTCTTTCACAACTTACATGATATACTGGATAATTTGCTTTGCCGTACTTCATTGTTTATGCAGACATGTGCATGTGGGATCAAAGTAATTACTTGTATAATTTGGTTCTGTATAATTTGCGTTTGGACACTTGGACTAGTATCCCATAATTATACTAGGTTCCTATTTGGATAGTTTACAAGTTTTGCAATACCTGAAAATTTGAGGTTGCTTTGTTTTTTGAGGTGGTTGAAAAAAGTGTGTTTGTCTAAATAAAAAAAAAAAAAAAAAACAGAAAAAGTATGATAATGATAGCTTCGGAATGGTCGGCCCTACGGCGGGAAAAATGTAACACCCCGTATTTTAGTGTATTTTAATAAATGAATTATTTTTATTGATTCAGAATTTATTCTCTTGTTTTAAAATTATTGGATTTTTAATTAGACTATTTTTATGATTTTTAGTTTACGAAAATTATTTTTTTTGAAGTGCTTTCTTTAAATTAATTATTGTTATGTGTTTAAATTTCTTCTCGAATTAAATTAACTTATTGTTGGGTTTAATTATTTGTTTTCAATTTAATCACTGTGTTTGAATTATTTTATTTCACTTGCAGTTTTAAAATCGTTTCCGTTGAATCATTTTTATGACCCAAGATGTGAGGTTTGGACCTCATTTCTTTTCCCTCTATTTTTCTTTTTTTCTTTTCTTTTTCTTTTCTTTTCTTTTCTTTTTCTCCTCCTGGTCTTCCTCCCCGCGCGCGAGTTCTTCTCTCTCTCTCTCGCCGTGCAGCCGTTCCTCACCCAGCCCGCTGCCGTCGCGCCGCCGTGCGCGACACCGCCCAGCCGACTAGATCCCCCACCGGCCGGCGACCTCACCCCCCAAATCCCAGCCCCTACCTCGCCGCCGGTAGCCCGCACGCACCCCACAAAGCCGCGGCGTTCTTTGTGCTCGCGCGCCGCCGTCGCGCCACCACCGGCCACCATCTCTTCACCACTTCATCCCCAACCTCCCAGCTACCCAATGGATCCAACCCCGGCTCCGATCCGTCACCGGTGAAGCCCCACCAAGTCCATTTCCGATTTGTGCATTTTTGGCCTAAAACACCCCTTGCGCCGCCACCCACGGCAAACCACCACCACCATTGGCTTCACCGACCTCTCTAGGCCCTACCCTATCAATTTTGGGTCTTGGTTTGTCTCCGTTGAAAAGTGGGTTTTTGAGACTCACGGCCAGAATGTATTTTACACTGTTACGTTGCTGAGCCGCCACTTCTTGCAGTTTCTTGATCCTTCGGAAATTATTATATAGCAATGTAAGTATTTTTCAAAGAATTCTCGTGAATTTAATGTATTTCTGCACTAGCACATTACATTGTATTTAATTGCTGATTGGTTTTGCCGGACTGAGTCCGAGGAGTAACGGGGTTGATTGGATTGGGTGATGGAGTTGTTAGTATGATTGGTTTAGACTATGAGATTTGTTGGCTGTTCGGGTTTAAATATTGGTGTTTTGGGTATGACGTGGGTTGTGGTGGATATTAGTGATTTTATGAAGTAATGATATATTTTGGGATTATGAAGGTTTTAAGTTTTGAGAAATTTAAAATAGGTTATTTAAGAAGTTTAGGCTTAAATATCGACATATGTGATCTATTGAAAACTTACAGAAATTACGTGATTATTTTTATAGGTGACGATTTATAGTCGACTCGACATTTTTGAGGAAATTTTTGGAAAAGTTAAGTCGTCCAGGTAAGCGGGGTTCCTATGCTAGATTGGCATAAAAAGAAATGAACTGAGGTTGGTTTGTAAAAATGTGCATGTTTTAAAAAGAAAAAGTGAAAAACAACCTCAGTATATGTTTTGCATTCCCTCATGAGATACATATGAAAGAGAAAAGAAATGTTTTTGACATGAAATGTGTAGACATGAGCAATATTTGACATGTTTCTGAAATATACAAAAGAGCGAATATGATATCATTGACATTTTTATGCATGTGATATGAAATGATATGGATCAGTTTTTGATCAAATAGAAATGATATGAATATGTTTCGCACGTGTTTTGATATGATATGGATATGATAAAACTTTGGCATACTTATCTGTTCTGAATATGGTTCTGATATGATGATACTGTTCACGTGATATGGTTGGTACCACCA
This sequence comes from Juglans regia, assembly GCF_001411555.2. Classification (NCBI taxonomy): domain Eukaryota; kingdom Viridiplantae; phylum Streptophyta; class Magnoliopsida; order Fagales; family Juglandaceae; genus Juglans; species Juglans regia. The sequence goes on along the minus strand of NC_049906.1, from coordinate 3,438,195 downwards.
TGATATGATATGAGTGCACCCACTTTGGAAACAAAGTGGTCTTTTTACGTGTTCTTTCCTGTGTGCACACTCGGGGCTCCGAGATTGAAAAAGGGGAAGTTCACCACATGATACTGCCTGGTTTGGCCACCGGGGATAGCACAACCCTACCACGGGGGTTAAACATGGTATATGATATGATATGATAAGATGAATATGTTTAGTTATGTTATGCCAAAGTGTTTTTGAATATGAAATGGATCCTCAAATATGAATTGTTGACTTGAGTATGAAATGTTGAAAAGTCGCTCTGATTTTCTGATAACACGTTTTCTGAGATCTGCATATAAAAATAAAATGTTTTATTTCTGCATATTGAACTTTCTGAAAAGGCTCATGTTTACATGCTAGTATATGTTTTCTGCTTACTGAGTTGTTGATAACTCACCCCTTATCGCCACAATATTTTTCAGATGATTTGAATATTTTAGTTGAGGATCAAGGATATGGAGCATGGGTGAGAAGAGTTAAGAATGATGGTTTAAGCATAGAAGGTTTATATGGGTATTGAGGATTTTCATTCAGTAAGCTTGTTGTGCTCTGATGATGTGATTTGTTGGGAGATTGATGTTTATATTAAATTTTTGTATCGTCTTAGAATAGTTATTCTGGAGTAATTAATGTAAATATATGAGTATTTTGTGCGATTGAAAAAGATTAGAATATGTACTATGTGGAAGGAAAATGATTTGTTAGTGACATGAGTTAACTCTCCGGACCCTCGGGTACGGGGCGTTACAGTTGGTATCAGAGCCAGGTTTGAGATTCTGTAGACTTTATGGATTGAGGTTTTGGGAATTTAAGGATGCAGATTTGATGGGCTTATTTGAAAGGTTGTAGGACATGACTTGGAGGTCTAGATTTTAAAGTTTACATAAGTTTGACCGAAAGCCAGGTTTGAGATTCTGCAGACTATAACATGAGGTTTTGGATATCTGTTAGTTTAAGGAGTAATTTCATACTTGGGGTATAGAAATTTGAGGAATACAAGCTAGATGATTATGGAGAAATTCCAGGTTTGAGATTCTGCAAATTATAACATGAGGTTTTGGATATCTGTTAGTTTAAGGAGTAATTTCATACTTGGGGTATAGAAATTTGAGGACTACAAACTAGATGATTATAGAGAAATTCCAGGTTTGAGATTCTGCAAACTATAGCATGTGAAATTTTGGAGTATAGATAGATTTTAAGAAATCATTTTTTTTTTTTTTTTATTTGAGTTGTTTGTGAAGAGGAATGACGGATCGATGAGAATGTGTATTAATTACAGAGAACTTAATCGGGTGATCATAAAGAATAAGTACCTGCTACCCCGTATAGAGGATTTGTTTGATCAGCTCCAGGGTGCTCAAGTATTTTCAAAGATTGATCTTCGATCGGGTTACCATCAATTGAATATCAGGGCAAAAGACGTAGCCAAGACAACTTTTAGGACCCGATATGGCCATTATGAGTTTTTGGTCATGCCTTTTGGCCTGACTAACACCCCAGCAATATTCATGGATTTGATGAACATGGTGTTCCATGAATTTTTGGATAAGATTGTAGTGGTTTTATTGATATACTAGTATATTCCAAAAGCAAGACTGAGCATAAGGAACATTTGAAGCTGATACTTTGGACACTTAGACATAAAAAGTTGTTTGCTAAATTGAAGAAGTGTGAATTTTGGCTTGATTCAATCGCATTTCTAGGGCATGTACTTTCGAAAGATGACATATGAGGTTTGACATACTATAATAAGATGTTTGATGATATTTAAGGTTTTAAAATTTTGAAGGCACTAGGACATGATTTTAAAGATATTTGGTTTGAGCTTTTGCATACTCATGTTGGATGGCGTACGAAATCTGAGGTTTTGAATATCCATGAGTTAGGAAGTTAACTCAGATTGGAGGTATGGAAATTTGAAGATTATAAGAGATGATTTTAATTGTTTTTAAAGTTTTAGAATCCGGCAACATTTTGGAATATATTCTAAGATGTTTGAGGTCTTAGATGGTGTGGGTTTTTAAAAAGAAGATTTTGAAGAGAACTAAGGCTTTAGATTTTAATAAATGACTTTCTTTACACTTGGAGTTTTAGATCAGGTAGGCATACTTTGTTGACTATAGGTAAGGATCTTTTATAAGATGTAATGTTTATAGTTTTGAAGGTGCACATAAGTTCAATTGTATGATAACTTTGAGGTTCTACAGACTATAACATATAAGATTTTGGATATCGATTTTGGATATCGATTCAGTTTAGGAAGTAATTTCATATTTGATATATTTATAGAAATTTGAGAACTAAGACGTGATTATGGGAATATTTCAAGTTTGAGGTTCTGCAGACTGAAAACATTTAAGTTTGGATATCCGTGGTTTAGGAAGAAACTTTAGATTTGAGGTGTAGATTTGTAAAGAATAAGAAGTAATTTTGTAGATATTTAAGATTTTAAATTTTGCAGACTTTATGATTGAGTGTTGAGATTTTGAGGTTTAGTGAGTTTAGATCCAATAAACTTACTTTGTGGACTATAAGAGATAATCTTTATAAGATTTAAAGTTTAGATTCTTGTGGTTTAGATTCTAAAGATGTACGGGAGTTTAGACCGATGTCGGGTTTACAATATTTTATGGTAGGAAGGATTATATGAGTTGGTTAAAGATATGGCTAAGATTGGGTAAGACCATATGTCTAGTAGGTACAGTACCAGAAAAGTTTGAGGGTTTAATTTGAAATTATTACTTTTATTTAAATTGAATTTATTTCATTTTATTTGATTTGATTTTATTTGAATTGAAATTATGTTATTTATTTTATATTATTTTGTTTTATTTTATTTTGTTCAAAAAAGGGTTAAAGGTTAAGTTATGACAGGAAGATGGTATGATTGAGAATGTCATTGTTAGGTATCAATATTTAGTGTAGTAGGCTTGAACTTTTATCGACTTGGTTTGCTTTTGAAATCTTGAGGCATGAAAGGAACGGCATGTCTGGGTGATCTCTTTGGGGCGTAGGATAATTATGGTTTTAGATTTTGTGGAGATATGACACAAGGCTTTAGAATAGGAGGTTGTAAGTTCAACAAACTTTAAGGATAGATTTACGAGAATTTCACTAAAGGATTAAAGTTTGCAAATTTTAAAAAAATGATTTGTTATCTTTTAATATTTTAGATCTTGAAAGCTTCGGGAGTCGATTGTCTTATTATTGGATATAAGTTCATCGATCTTACAGATTTCGGAAAATGATTCTAATATAGTTTAAGGTTTTAGAATTACAGATTTGAAGGACTAATTTGTAATAAGATTTAAGTTTTTAATTCTGCAGGCTTAGTGTCCTAGCTTGATTTTTGGATATTGATTAGTCTGTGATCATTAAATAGGGTTGATCAGAGTTGAGTTATTGATATAAGAATTTTCAAGGAGAATATTTCTGTGGGTATTGAAGGTATTGATTTAGTTCATGTATTTTCATGGGAATTGAAAATTTGGTTTGAATTGGGGAAAATAATTGTTATTAGTTCGAGGTTTTAGTGGCAGGTTTTGGGATTTGATCCATTTCGGATTTGAGGATAATAGCTGGTACAGATTCAGGAATGAATTCTTGGTGAGTTTGAGGAAAGTGTGAAATAGTTCATGGTTTTGGAGATCAAGAATTTTCTACCAAATGTGGTGAGAGTTTTCTGGTTAGTAGGTGTTGAGCTACCTCGTACTCAATGGTGTTATGTTGTGATATAATTAAGGATTCAAACCTTGTGTTGATCTTAAGGGATTATTAGTGATTTGAAAATTTGAGATGATACTTGTAATTAGAGATTAAACTTTTGGTGATGCGGATTTAAGATATAATTCTTGTTGAATTTGAGGGAATAGGTCTGGATGATGAAAATGTTTATTGATGGTTAACTTTGGAAGTGGCTAATAGGTTACCAACTTGTAGAATACAATGAAGGTTGGTGAGTTTTAACATAGGAGTCGATTGAGGTTAGCACAGTTCGTGTTACGAAAATAATAATAATCATTGGGTTTTTGCTGAGTGTTGTATTAATGTTGTTGACGAAAATGGAGATTTTGGACTTCGTGGTCACCCTAGGAGTAATAGACGTGATGTGTCATTGGGAGACTAATGTGAGCATAATGGAATCGCCTATAGGAGTAGACTTGGGAGTGCATTACTCATGCTTGTTGGGAGTTGTTGATGGTATGGTCTTTTCAAGCGTGTTTTGAGTTATATCTTGTATCTTGCCTTTACGTTAATGTTTGACCTTATAAATTTCGAGGACGAAATTTTTTTAAGGGGGGGAGGATGTAACACCCCGTATTTTAGTGTATTTTAATAAATAAATTATTTTTATTGATTCAGAATTTATTCTCTTATTTTAAAATTATTGGATTTTTAATTAGACTATTTTTATGATTTTTAGTTTACGAAAATTATTTTTTTTGAAGTGCTTTCTTTAAATTAATTATTGTTATGTGTTTAAATTTCTTCTCGAATTAAATTAACTTATTGTTGGGTTTAATTATTTGTTTTCAATTTAATCACTGTGTTTGAATTATTTTATTTCACTTGCAATTTTAAAATCATTTCCGTTGAATCATTTTTATGACCCAAGATGTGAGGTTTGGACCTCATTTCTTTTCCCTCTATTTTTCTTTTCTTCTTTTCTTTTTCTTTTCTTTTCTTTTCTTTTTCTCCTCCTGGTCTTCCTCCCCGCGCGCGAGTTCTTCTCTCTCTCTCTCGCCGTGCAGCCGTTCCTCACCCAGCCCGCTGCCGTCGCGCCGCCGTGCGCGACACCGCCCAGCCGACTAGATCCCCCACCGGCCGGCGACCTCACCCCCCAAATCCCAGCCCCTACCTCGCCGCCGGTAGCCCGCACGCACCCCACAAAGCCGCGGCGTTCTTTGTGCTCGCGCGCCGCCGTCGCGCCACCACCGGCCACCATCTCTTCACCACTTCATCCCCAACCTCCCGGCTACCCAATGGATCCAACCCCGGCTCCGATCCGTCACCAGTGAAGTCCCACCAAGTCCATTTCCGATTTGTGCATTTTTGGCCTAAAACACCCCTTGCGCCGCCACCCACGGCAAACCACCACCACCATTGGCTTCACCGACCTCTCTAGGCCCTACCCTATCAATTTTGGGTCTTGGTTTGTCTCCGTTGAAAAGTGGGTTTTTGAGACTCACGGCCAGAGTGTATTTTACACTGTTACGTTGCTGAGCCGCCACTTCTTGCAGTTTCTTGATCCTTCGGAAATTATTATATAGCAATGTAAGTATTTTTCAAAGAATTCTCGTGAATTTAATGTATTTCTGCACTAGCACATTACATTGTATTTAATTGCTGATTGGTTTTGCCGGACTGAGTCCGAGGAGTAACGGGGTTGATTGGATTGGGTGATGGAGTTGTTAGTATGATTGGTTTAGACTATGAGATTTGTTGGCTGTTCGGGTTTAAATATTGGTGTTTTGGGTATGACGTGGGTTGTGGTGGATATTAGTGATTTTATGAAGTAATGATATATTTTGGGATTATGAAGGTTTTAAGTTTTGAGAAATTTAAAATAGGTTATTTAAGAAGTTTAGGCTTAAATATCGACATATGTGATCTATTGAAAACTTACAGAAATTACGTGATTATTTTTATAGGTGACGATTTATAGTCGACTCGACATTTTTGAGGAAATTTTTGGAAAAGTTAAGTCGTCCAGGTAAGCGGGGTTCCTATGCTAGATTGGCATAAAAAGAAATGAACTGAGGTTGGTTTGTAAAAATGTGCATGTTTTAAAAAGAAAAAGTGAAAAACAACCTCAGTATATGTTTTGCATTCCCTCATGAGATACATATGAAAGAGAAAAGAAATGTTTTTGACATGAAATGTGTAGACATGAGCAATATTTGACATGTTTCTGAAATATACAAAAGAGCGAATATGATATCATTGACATTTTTATGCATGTGATATGAAATGATATGGATCTGTTTTTGATCAAATAGAAATGATATGAATATGTTTCGCACGTGTTTTGATATGATATGGATATGATAAAACTTTGGCATACTTATCTGTTCTGAATATGGTTCTGATATGATGATACTGTTCACGTGATATGGTTGGTACCACCATGATATGATATGAGTGCACCCACTTTGGAAACAAAGTGGTCTTTTTACGTGTTCTTTCCTGTGTGCACACTCGGGGCTCCGAGATTGAAAAAGGGGAAGTTCACCACATGATACTGCCTGGTTTGGCCACCGGGGATAGCACAACCCTACCACGGGGGTTAAACATGGTATATGATATGATATGATAAGATGAATATGTTCAGTTATGTTATGCCAAAGTGTTTTTGAATATGAAATGGATCCTCAAATATGAATTGTTGACTTGAGTATGAAATGTTGAAAAGTCGCTCTGATTTTCTGATAACACGTTTTCTGAGATCTGCATATAAAAATAAAATGTTTTATTTCTGCATATTGAACTTTCTGAAAAGGCTCATGTTTACATGCTAGTATATGTTTTCTGCTTACTGAGTTGTTGATAACTCACCCCTTATCTCCACAATATTTTTCAGATGATTTGAATATTTCAGTTGAGGATCAAGGATATGGAGCATGGGTGAGAAGAGTTAAGAATGATGGTTTAAGCATAGAAGGTTTACATGGGTATTGAGGATTTTCATTCAGTAAGCTTGTTGTGCTCTGATGATGTGATTTGTTGGGAGATTGATGTTTATATTAAATTTTTGTATCGTCTTAGAATAGTTATTCTGGAGTAATTAATGTAAATATATGAGTATTTTGTGCGATTGAGAAAGATTAGAATATGTACTATGTGGAAGGAAAATGATTTGTTAGTGACATGAGTTAACTCTCCGGACCCTCGGGTACGGGGCATTACAAAAAAGGAGTGATTGGCTGGAGGACACTAGTCTAGCTAGCTTTGGAGTTCTTATTTAATGGATACTAGGTTGTTTAAACTTCTTGAAAATAAACGTAGAGTGGAAGATCAAGAGAAAGCGTGGCAGCTGAAGGAAGTGGCTAATATTTCAAAGAGTTGAGTTTTCATGCAATATTTCAGAGAGAGGTGAGTATCATGGATCACCAGCTATGTAGAAAGTTATCTAGTTCTCATGCAATTAATGACTTTTTCCTTTTAGCACTGCTCAGAAAAGAAATCCGTTTAGTTACTTTCCTGAAATTGAGGAGTCAACTAATCTAAAGGCTGAAGTATCTATTCAGAACGTACACTGCCGCTTGTAGTAGTCTCTATTCAGGCTATAACTGCCCGGCCTTGTGGTTAGTCTGAAGTACTTATAACTGCTTGTTTTTCTTTGTTTCTCTTCGGTAACTCGAGCTGCTTTTTTTCTGGCAATTCACCAATCCCAAAGATTGGCATCCTAGCTAATGATACGAATTATGAGAAAGTTTAAATATGTTGAATTTGGTGTAGGCCGGTATCATTCTTCTTAGGTTGTGCACGGTTGTTGGTTGTTGCGCCTTGTTGGTGCATGCATGGTTGCGCAAAAGAGATGTTTACAGCTAGCTAGTGATGGCTCCCAGCTTGTCATGCTGCTGCTGTATGTTCTGGTTTTGGGATCGATGAACGTGACGGCCTGTTCTGCTGTCCTAGTCTTGTGCCCTCAAATGGACAATCTTAGTTGTACTACTATTTAAGCATTATTAATATAAATATATATATATATATATATATATATATATATATATATATATATATATCGTGTGTGTGTGTCTATATATATTGATCAGTTCTTGAAGCTTTGAATAAAGCTTTAATTTTGACGTTGTCCTTTTGTCTTCCTAAGAAGATACTTTGGAACATGCATGAATAAATGTATATATAGGTTATAAATGTATACTTTGGAACATGACGTTGTCCTTTTGTCTTCCTAAAGGTTTCTTTTGAAAATATTTTTTAAATTATGAAGTTAATTTGATAATTTATAAGATCATTAAGAATTTATACAATTAAAACCAACACCAAATTAATTAACGCTCACGCTCCTATTATATATATAATAGGAGCGCTAATTAATTAAAGTAGGAGATGTTTGGATTCGAAGATGAGTTGAGATGACTTGAGATGGATTGTGAATAGTAACGATATGAGTTATGAATAGTAGTGAGATTTGTGAGTTAAAGTTGCTGAATAGTAATGAATAGTAGTGAGATGAGTTGAGATGAGCTGAGATCTCTTTCGAATCCAAACGTCTCCTTAGTCTATATATATATATATAACAAATCCTCCTGACCACTGCTAGGCTACCGAGACCGGTCCCGACAAATTCTACCGACAAGCTTTATGTGCATTTTTTTTTTAAATTCTACTGAGACCGTCCCGCTCGAGAAAGTCTATATTAATTCTGCCCAGTACAAAGTACAAAATCCACTTTTTATTTTGTGTAGTTTTTTTAAGAATTTTTTTAACCCCTTAAATATTTTTTAAAAAAAGAAAAAAATTACAAATTCATTAAAAACCATTTTCTTGTAAAAAATAATAATAAATCCGTCAAAAATGTCGGTGGCCATCCTCGGTAAGAGTAGCTTTTTCCAAATCGTGCTACCTACCTTAAAATAATTTTATTGATTTATATTTTTAATACTTCTTATTATCTACCTTAGGTCCTTTTCAATTAATTGTTCATCAGGCCAGACTTGAAGTCTCTTTATGTTAGCTTGTTTTATAAGAGGGAGGCGCAAAGAAACATTAGTTATTTCGGAAGCACAGATCAGACAAAAAAAAGGTCAGCCATGGCTTTGCATCGAAAGCTTTCGGAACAACTAGTAGTGCTGCTACATCTAATTATTGGGGTCCAGCTAGTTTTAGCAGCGCCTCAACCCAATGATCCGAGCTGCAACCGCATATGCGGATCTGTTAATATCCCCTACCCATTTGGTACAAGCGAGGGCTGCTACCTTGATAAATCTTTTCTCATCAAATGTAACAACTCTTTCCAGCCCCCAAAACCATTTCTGGCCGTTGATAATATAGAAGTCCTCAACATCTCTACTGATGATGGTGAACTACGAGTCTCAAACTTGGTATTCCGTAGTTGCGAATGGTGGCCAGTGTATGATAATCAGCCTAGTCTACGCCGCATCTCTGCCTTGCTCAGCTTGTCGAATTTTAGTATCTCACTTGAGAAGAACAGTATCTTTGCCGTCGGTTGTAACTTTTTCGCCTACATAAGTGGCTGGCAGGGACAACATTATACGTTCATGTCTGGATGCACATCAGTTTGTGGCAAAAGTACCGGTTTGGTTAACGGCTCTTGCTCTGGCCTTGGCTGTTGCCATTCAGCTATCCCAGAAAACGCAACGAAATATAATTTGACCGTTCAGAGCATTTACACTAATGGATCCAGCAGAACCTCGGGGCAATCATGTGGTTTAGGTTTTATAGGGGAAACACAGGCATACACCTTTTCCACCTTAGATTTTGAAAATTTAATGAACAGGGAGACTGTACCCCTGTTGCTTGATTGGGCAATTGCAAATAAGAAGTGCGAAGATGCTCAGAAAAATTGGTCAAGCTATTTATGCAAAGCAGCGAATAGTAATTGTTCGGAACCCAACGCTCTTGGGTATATTTGCAAGTGCCCCGAAGGTTATCAAGGGAACCCATACATTCTTGATGGAAAAGATGGTAGTTGCCAAGGTAACTAATTATTAATTGTGTTCATTCGTTTTACTTTATAAGCCTTTTCTTTTTTGTAATTTCAGCTCATTTTGGATTAGCAAATTAATCAATTCATGTTGTAGTACTTGTTAAATGAGCAAACTGTTAAGGCTGTATTTCTATGATGACGGGCTAGCTGTGGTACTCATGTATTTCAGATATTGATGAGTGCAAAGATCATCCGAATCCCTGCAATGCTAATGCAACATGTATCAACACTAACGGGAGCTACCAATGTACTTGTCTCGAGGGATATAAAGGCGACGGGAGGATGCCGCCTGGTACAGGTTGCAGTAAAAAACCCGGTCAATCCAAGATCATCATTAATATTGCCTTAGGTATGGATAATATATATAAGAATGGTACTAGTATTACAGTAGTACTCGTCTCTTTTATTTTCTGTTTTCTTGTTAATTTACGAACTACATGTATGATGGATTTGGTTTAATTCTCAACCTCACTGACTTTCCATGCAATAATTATATTTTGGTCTAAAATTAACCATTTCGGTTAATGCAAGTCTTTTAAGTTAAAAATTAAAGTTTTAAGATGTGTAAGTTAATTCAAAACTTAGTTCACTCTTTCTATTCCATATAATTTGTAACCTTACCTTTAGTATGAAATGCAGTTGAAATCCACTACAGCTTCTACAGCGTGCTAGGCTTTCAATCTTTATTCCTTTAAATGATCACTAATTGCTAAGTTAAAACTCAAACTCAACTCCTTGTAGGTCATCTTTATATAATACATATTGAAATCTCAGCTTTGTTGAAGTCATTGTGTCAACAAACATGATGTTATAAGTGACAGAAGGAGAAATTGAAATACAATCTATATGGTTAAAATGATTGCTTGAACATTGCAGGCATCAGCATAAGCCTCTTGATCCTGCTTGTGGGAACTTTGTGGGTATATTGGGTAATGCAAAGAAGAAAGCTCATAAAACTGAAAGAGAAGTTCTTCCAACAAAATGGTGGCTTAATCTTACAACGACAACTCTTGAATCACAAAGAATATGTTGAGTCAGCCAAAATCTTTAGCGCAAAAGAGCTTGGAAAGGCCACTAACAACTATGATAAAAGTAGAGTCCTTGGCCAAGGAGGCTTTGGAACTGTTTATAAAGGAATTTTATCAGATGACAAAGTGGTGGCCATTAAGAAGTCCAATGTTGTTGATCAGAGCCAGATTGAGCAATTTATAAATGAGGTGGTTGTTCTTACTAAAATTAATCATAAGAATGTGGTTAAGTTATTAGGTTGTTGTCTTGAGACCGAAGTACCCTTACTTGTATATGAGTTCATCACGAACGGAACACTTTTTGACCATATTCATGATAAAAACTTATCATCCTCACTCTCATGGGAAAAACGTTTGAAGGTAGCATCGGAAACTGCAGGAGCCCTAGCATACATACATTTCGAGACTTCTATGTCTATTATACATAGAGATGTGAAAACTACAAATATACTTATGGATGATAACCACACAGCAAAAGTGTCTGACTTTGGAGCTTCCAGATTGGTTCCTCTTGACCACACACGATTAACAACCGTGGTGCAGGGAACTTTGGGATACTTGGACCCAAAATACTTCCATACTAGCCAACTAACTGAAAAAAGTGACGTCTATAGTTTTGGTGTTGTTATTGCAGAGCTACTGACAGGTGAAAAGGCACTTTCCATGGATAGGCCCGAAGCTGAAAGAAATCTAGCAATGTATTTTGTTACTGCAATGAAAGAGGATCGCCTACTTCAGATTATTGATGATCGCATTCTTATAGAAGGTAATATTGAGGAAATAAAGGAAGTTGCTAATATAGCAAAAAAGTGCTTAAAGGTAAGAGGGGAGGATAGGCCTAGCATGAAGCAAGTAACAAAGGAGCTGGAGGGATTAAGACTTTTGGAAAAACACTCGTTGAAAAAGGTTGATTCCAATATACAACAGATCACTAAGCATTTGCCCTATGCATCTACACATGCTTTGGGAATTGATGTTGACGTCGGCAGCTCTTCTATGAGTACCATTGTTGCAGATGATAGCATGAAAAATCAAATACTGAAACCAACAGATAATGATGCTAGATAATTTGTTCATCCTCATCGAAGGCTAGCTAGCTAGCATAGCCTATCTCTCTCGTATATAGACATTCATTATCACCACCCATCGCTAGCCATCCATGTACGCACCCATTTTCTCCAATTGTTTACTTGCCCCTCACACCCTAAAAGTGCTTTCTTACTCTCTTTCTCCTCTCAACCACCATCTTCCTCCAATTCGATCTCTTCCCACCCCTTAGATCTCTCTCTCTCTCTCTCTCTTTATATATATATATATGTATATATGATCTCTATCTGTCTGTCTATCTATCTATATATATATATATATATATATATATTCTTCACATGCTTTCTAGCTTCACCATCTTTTCTTGTCTCTCTCACCTCCCAATCTTCAACAATAACTTTCCTGAGGTTCCTGATCTTTTGGGTTTTCCGCTTTATGAACGGAAATTTGGTCTCCTTAACTTGTATGCGTGATGTTTTAAGATTGAAAGAATGTGATCGTATATAGCTTTATATATAACGTTCATGTACGTGGTTGAAGCGCTGCCACATGTATATATATGTAATATTCGATCTCTTTTGAGTGATTGTAATATTGTAACGTGTTCTATGCGAGATGTGTGCAGTACTATTGAAACTGCTTTTGTATGTATTTAGTGAAATGAATAATTATTAGCCTTTTTCCACTTTACGATTTAAAGCTTTTAGCTAACTCCAGTATTATTGGTACTCGGATGAGATATATAGAGATCATTTTAGCACTGTAAAAGAACAAATCTAAATCAATCTACTGGATTAATTAGCTTAATTAGTAGGAAAATGCAATAAAGTCTTTAGTGACAAACCAACTAGGTGAGTGGACATCTAATAGCTGCTAATTAGCTGAGTCATCATTAAAAACAAATTTTTTCATCATCAATATACACTGCTACGTAATTTGTAACCGTAAAACTTCTTTGCAACAAGTGACAATTTGTAACAACAAAAAAATAAAATAAAATAAAAAATAAAGAAGGTCGGGATTGACTTGTTCTATTAATGCATTATCATCTCTCTCTCTCTCTCTGATATTTCCCATTTTAGTGCAATTTGTTTTATCTCAGATCTTCTTGATGGGAAATCATTTTTTTTTTCCAAAGCTATAAAACACGATTTCCGTTGTTCCTAATTCTGCCTTTGGGTAAGGGATCTTTTGACGGATCATTTGCTTTCTCGTTTCTTGTTATGCTAGCTAGCTTTTTCCGAGTCCTAGTCTTAGGACCGCTGGGAGTAAGTAATTGATTAATAAGAGAATCTTAATCACACTAGCTACCTAATTAGTTTTAAGTTTATGATCTTCATGTACGGGTTGTTATAGCTCATTGGTTATGTTTATCCTTTATTTCATGTTACTAGTGAGTTATAAAGTGATGTATTTAATCTATTTAAGTATGTGGCTCCACCACGATGAATAAAGTATGAGCAAGCGAAGTTTATGTTTGAACTTTTATGTTTGAAGGAGACCTAGATTACTTCTAATAATTTATTTATATCATTAAATACGCTCTTGATATGGGTCCTATAATCCGAGCTCGTAATAGATTTCCTTGAGGGCCTTGCGCCGTGGTGTCACTAATCATTAATTCAACGCTTGATCAACAAAAAAGGGACCAATACTAGAACGCAGGAGCACAACAAAAATTGGAGCTTCAAGACTCGTTCCTCTTGATAAGACACAATTAATTAATTGTGTCTTACGTTGGTGCAAGGAATATTTGGATACTTGGATCCACAAAACTTTCGTACTAGCACTACAAGAGATTTGATCTTTAGAGATGAAATCTTTTAAAGACAAATTAAATTTCATCCCTAAAGTATTTATTTGGGACAAAATTTAAATTTCGTCTCAAAACATGAATGCAATTTTTTGTGTTCGAACACATTATAAGTATCTATTCGAACTAGACTTTCTGTGATGAAATATTTCGTCTCAAACATAGAAAACCGTTCGAACAGATTAAAATCCATTCGAACACAAATTTAACGACTCTCTGAATGATTTAGTATCTGTTCGAATAGTAATTTTGGCAGGAAAGTACATACAATTTTCCTGGTAGAAGTTCAAAACCATTCGAATTGAAATGTTATGTTTGAACATAAGTTTTTTGATGGGAAAATCTGGTGAAGATGGTTGCAATACTGTTTGAACGTACATTTTATGATTGAACTATTTCGAACACCACATTTATTCATTCGAACTAGTTGTTTGGTGGGAAATTATAAATAAATATGTCGGAGAATTGTTGCAACATTATTTGAACGGACGTGTTACATTCAAACAGGAACATATGCGTTCAAATGCTTAAATAAGCATTCGAACAGTGGCGTTTAATTATAATAATTTATTAAAAGGCATCAAAATACCTTCAAAATAAATATTATTTATTATTAGTTATCATTTTCAAAATATAAAAAATATAGCTATGTTATAGTATAATTTATGGTGAATTAAAATATTTCATATTCATAAAAATTTTATGTAATTAATTTAAAAATATTGTAATGAGTTTTTTTATGTTAAATAAGATTTTTAATTAAATAAACATTACTTTATAAATATAGTCATTTTTTATATTATCTTGAACGGTAAGTAAAATAAGAAAAATTATTTTTGACTATAAAAATGATACACTAATTAAATCCCAAAAATATAATGTTCGATACAACATATTTTTCTGAAATAAGAATTGTGTAAGGTGATTAAAATCCTCCTGTATGACAAATAGTCGTCCCTCCATCTCCTGCAGTTTCTCCATGACTGGATCAACGATCCTCTGCATCTCCTGGATCAAAATTCGGTAATGCTCCTCGACCAGGGATCATACCTCATCCAAAGTAGCCACAGCAGCCTGTCTCTCAACACTGGCAGCGCTAGAAGCTGGATCACTCACCCTGCCACTAGCTTCTGTCACTGGAACATTAACTCAAGTCTTCCACGAGTGGCCCTCACTCCTGCTGAATGTGATCATGGTAAGGGGCCCGATCTGTGGCTGTCTCCGCTCTATCATTTGTACGTTAACTCCAAATTGGACTAAGAGGTTAGAGTTCATCAATGCAAATGGTATACTACCTCCACTCGAATAGTGTGACTTAGATCAAATGCGGAGGAAGAAATATAATGGCAGATCAATCGGCTCTCCTTGTGCTATCCGTAACATAAATCGAGCTCACTCCATGCCAAAATCTGTCTTGTATTTCCTCATTGACGTTACGAGAAACAATTAAATTTAGCATTCTAAAAAATGCTATACAGTGGACCTGTTTGATCATCTTGCTACCATCATATGGAGGAGCCAAAGCATCCAACATCAACTGATGAACCTCATCGTCTATAAGACCATCATCTATTGTATCCTCTTCCTTACTAGCATCTTCACCATCTGTCCCTATAGCCAGTGTAGGCAGTGGTTGTGCAGAAGGTGCAGGATATGCACCAATCTCGCATGAGATCCCAATAAAATAAGAAATAACTGAGGGTGAGATAGTAATACTCACTCCTCGAACGGTAAACGTGAAGGTCTCCGCATCAGCCTCCATCTGACACATGGCCCGGTAGAACTAACTGACCATGCCTGGATAGACAACTACCCTCTGTTGAGAAATCGGTTCCTATTCCCTGTCGGTGATGATGGAAAAGATGTGTTGTCCATCCCAAGCAAAATAACGAAAGTCATCTAGAACGATCTCCCGCTCGATCAGTATCGGCGTCCATGTATGATCACTAGCTTCTTCGCTAGGTTGGCCGGTCTCTCTCCCACGTTTTCTTCGCGTAGTTGCCATTAGTTCACTTTTAATCATTAAGACACAATGAATATAAATAAATATGTAATTATATTATACTAGAGAAATCTGTTTGAATTGAATATTAACAACTCGTTAGAGAAGCAACGATTATGTTCGAACGAACCATAAAGCTAATATGAACCCAACCCCACTGGCACCATTTTTTCACCACTTCATCCTCCTCGATCTCCTAGCAACCCAATGGATCCAACTCCATCTCCGATCCTTCACCGGAGAAGAACATCCAACCCTATTTTCGATTTGGGTATTTTTGGTCTTTAACCACCCTCTACGCCGCCACCCACGGTCAACCACCACCGCCACTAGCTTCACCGACATCCCTAAGCTCTACCCTATCAATCTCGGGTCTTGGTTTGTTCCCGTTCAAAAGTAGATTTTTGAGATCCACGGCCACAGTGCATTTTGCACTGTTACGTTTCTGAGCCGCCACTTCTTGCACCTTCGTGATCCTCCGGAAACTACTATTTAGCACTGTAAGTATTTTTCCAAATAACTTTTGAGATTTAAATGTATTTTTGCACTAACTCATTTCATTGTGATATGGTTGGTTTTGTCAGACTAAGTCCGATGAGTAAGGGGGTCGGATGGATTGGTGGATGAAGTTGTTTGTGTGTTTGGGCTGTGTTGAGTATTGTTGGATGTTGGTTTTTGAGATGTTTCATGTACATGGCATATTTGCACGCATGATTATGTTTGTAAAGGAAACTGGGTTTTCGTGTAATTGCATTCATGTTCATGTGATTTATGAAAACTGGGTTTTCATGTGAAAGGATTTCTGGGTGCGTGTGTAACACGAACCCAAGCTGAGATGGGGCATTATCTCAGTGGAGCTCCTCTGGTCACTCGGGAGTGGAATATACTAAGTGACGTCCTCTGGATTGTCTCTGGGTGAAAATGGGATCGGACGAGATGGTCTCGTGCCGACTCCGTGGCCCCTCTGCTGGCGGGGGCTAGAGGATGCTTGGCCACGAATGCGCTGGACGCGAAACTGGGCATCGCTTGTTGCGTAGTGTGTGCTTGGCCATGAACGCACTGGTCACGGAACTGGGCATCGCTACGAAGCGAGGACGTGCGGATGGTCCCTAGGGGAGATCATGGTGCATATGGTAATAATGGATTAATGGACTATTTTCTGAAAAAATATTGTGTGTTGGATTTTGTGTAAATCATTTTCTGGAAAAATGTTTTACGGATATGTTTGGGCCAAAATGAGATTTTGGCGTGTGTTGGAAAATATACATTTTCGGGAAAAATGACGTTTTGGGCATAATTCATATTTCATCATATGCATGCATTATTGTTGGTAGCATTAATACATTTTTAATCTCGTGGTTATTTGGTTTATACTTACCTGTGGTACCGTTTTTGATAACCAGATTTTGACACAGATGAAGCTGAGGGTGAACCTAAGGATTCGGCTCTGCCCGAAAAGTGATTTGGGATCACTCATTTTATTTTGGGATGACTGTATAACTTTTAAACTACTTTTACTGATATTTAAATTGTGTTTAAATTCTGGTATTTAATTGACTTAATTATCCGCTGTGTTATTTTTGTACACTGGTGCATGTACACATACTTAGCACTATCATTGGCATGCGTGACCGTGTTATCATCATCCTGACATCTCGATTCCCGTGTTTCCTTATATGGGGTTCGGGGGCGCCACATAATATATACTAATATAAAACATATATATATACTAGTATAATATGTATAGTATATTTAGTATATACTATATAGTATACTATATATATACTATAGTGTATATAATACTATACACTAGTAGGTATAATATACTATACTATACATAATATACTATATATCATATTATATATTTGTATATTTGGAGGAAATAATTAATGTGTTCGAACGGGTAGGGTTTTTGTTCGAATAGACTGGTATGGTGTTCAAATGTTGAGTGTAGTGCATTAGACTTTGTTCTACCAGAAAATTCTCATAGAATGTGTTTGGAGGGAAACTTGGCGCCAAGGTCCACAAAATATATACCCATTCGAATGGAATATTCACTCACTCAAACGGATATGTGGTGTAATGCCTAAATGGAATGTCCAAACCACATGGTCTATACTCTAAAAACACTAGTCAATTATACAATTGCAGCCCCATTGGAACCTTATAAAGAGCAAGAAGTTCTCATTCTCAAGCAATGTGAGATCTCATATACCACCTACCCTTATCCTTATCATATGGGGTATCACAATCTACCCCCCTTAAATTTTCGACGTCCTCATCAGGCCAGCCCGTCGTAGCTAGCACGATTCAAGTCCCATATTTTTTGTGGGATAGACTCTGATACCATTAGTAAAGCCTCAATCGAATGCCCAAACCACATGGCCTATACTCCAAAAGGACTAGTCAATGATACAATTGGAGCCCCATTAGAACCATATAAAAAGTAAGAACTTCTCATTTCTAAGCAATGTAAGATCTCATATACCACCTACCCTTATCTTTATCATATGGAGTATCACATGTGGCCTACAGAATCGATACTTCCCTCCTTATTTATCTTCATTTAAAGGAATTTGCGTTTGACATTCGAACGGGTAAAGGTTGAATGAAAACGCGCTCAATTTAGGCGCCATTGTGAAATTTTCGTATTCGAACGAGTAATTACTCGTTTGAACAGTACATTACAGACTTGAAAATCTATACCTTCAATCATATTTCACCAGGATTCAAGTATTCTTGTAACACCTCATATTTTAGTGTATTTTTATTGAATGATTATTTTTATTAATTCAAAAATTTATTCTCTTGTTGTAAAATTGTTAGATTTTTAGTTGATTTATTTTTATGATTTTAATTTTGTGAAAATTATTTTTTTGAAGTGCTTTCTTAATATTAATTATTATTATGCATTTAAATTACTTTTCATATTAAATTAACTTGTTGTTTTAACTGGATGGGGACTAGAGGATACTTGGCCATGTACGCACTGGGCGTGGAATTGGGTATCGCTCGTTACTTTGCGTGGCGAAGGGAGCCAGCGTGTGCGGATGGTCCTTAGGGGAGATCATTGTGCATACGGTAAAATAGAATAATGGACGATTTTTTTGGAACATAGCGTGTGTTGGATATGGATTTTATTCTCGATGGTTGTTTGGTTTATACTTAGTTGTGGTACCGTTTTATGGTAACGCAGATTTCGATGCAGATGAGGCTGAGGGTAAGCTTGAGGATTCGGCTCTGTCTGAGGAGTGATTTGGGATCACTCGTATCTGTATTTGGGACTTGTATTATATTTATTTTGGATGACTGTGTGTCTCTTTAAACCACTTTTACTGATATTTAAATTATATTTATTTTGGATGACTGTATATCTCTTTAAACCACTTTTACTGATATTTAAATTGTGTTTAAATTCTGATAATTAGTTGACTTAATTATCCGCTGCGTTGTCATTGTACACTGTTGCATACACACTTGGCACTATTATTGGGATGCGTGACCGTGTTGTCTTCATCCGGGTGTCTCAATTCCCGTGTTCCCGTACATGGGGGTCAGGGGCGCCACAATTCTGATATGTGGTGTGCATAGAGAGAGAGGGGCAACGAGCTTGAGAGAGAGTGTTGGAAAGAGAGAGAAAGAGGTTCTAGAGAGAGATCGAGGAGCAGCTTTGTAGTTGAGGTAGGGATTTTTTATTTTTTTTTTGTGGATTATTTTTTACTTTCAAATTATATATATTTGTTTTGGAGATTTGATTTATGTTTTTTCTCATAAAACAATTTATCTACAGGGTTTGAGGTAAGTGTGATTTTGGGATGAATGTGTGATTTGTGAATTAATTAGTGTAATATTGTTAATGTTTTTAGTATGTTAGTGTGATTTGGGGATGAATAATTTGGTAGTTGTGACAATAATTAGTGTAATATATTTGGGTATTGATCTATTTATATGTGGATATCTAATAGCTAGCTGCGTCATCATTAAAAACAAATTTTCTCAGCAGCTTAAACCGCAATGTTGTAACCGTACATTACAATTGGAATACCTTCTAAGCATAAATATTCATCATCAATATATATACAATACTACGTAATTTGTAACCGTAAAACTTATTTGCAACAAGTGACAATTTGCAACAACAACTGTCACTTTTTTCGACTTTTTTATCTCAGATCTTCATGATGGGAAATCTTTTGCTTTTCCAAAGCTATAACACGATTTCCGTTGTTCCTAATTTTGCCTTTGGGTAAGGGATCTTTTGACGGATCTTTTTTCGACTCCTAGTCTTAGGACTACTGGGAGTAAGTAATTGATTAATAAACAGCTCAATTTGAATATCAAAACCATCTGAATCCATCTCATGTGTAAATATAAACATTAATTTGAGATTTCACCTGAAACAACTGCATATGCATGGCATGAAAATGATATGTTTGTTACATACATGCATGAGTGACTAACTAGTAAAAAAACTTGATCATATGAACTTCTATATTTATTTCTTCACACTTAAATGGAAATTGATTAATATGTTTGAAATTCTTGATCAGAAACATGGAGGGAATTAAGGGCGATTTAGCTGAGAATATGAGAGGTTTGGATAGTGAGTTGAGATGAGATGAGATGAGTTAAGATGAAAATTGAATAAAATATTGTTAGAATATAATTTTTTAATATTATTATTGTTTTGAAATTTGAAAAAATTGAATTTTTTATTATCACTACAAGAAATAACGCCTTTTCCAGCGATTTTATTATCGCCACCAAAACAATCGCTGCAATTAACCCTTATTTGCGGCGATTTTCTTATCACCGCTGAAATCAAGCAATGTATCCGAAAATCTGATGTTGCAATTATTGTTCATTCATTTGCGGCGACTATTTGACCTTTGGAGGCGATTTAAAATCGCCGCAAATAATATTAGAAACTGTAGCGGTTTTTTAATTGCGGCGAATGAGAAAATCGCCATAATAGCTAGTTTTGCGGCGAATAAAAAACGCTGAAAATAGCCTTTTAGAAAATTTAGGCCTTTCCCAACTATTTTAATATCATCGCAACAAAAATACTACTAATAAACATTATTTCCAACGATTTCTAAGTCGCCACTTGCTTTCCATCTCGAATTTTTGAGCTGATGGAAAAGAAATTACTTTTACTTTTTGCAGCGATTTTAATATCGTCGCAAATTGAACAATAGATACTATTTGCAGCGAAAATCTTCACCGTATTTTCGCCGCAAGAGCATATCTAGTAAATTATATACTATTAGCGGCAAATCCAAATCGCCGAAAAAGTGAAATTAAATTTAAACAACCCGCGTTACCTTTTCCCCTCATTTCTTTCCCTCTCCCGCTCTGCCTTCCCAATCCCTATTCTCTCTCAACCCATGCCACCGCGCACAACCCGTTGCCAGCGACCCCACCACGCCACCGCCACCTCATCTCGATGGCCACCCCTCCTTCTCCCCTAGCCCGCAAGGCGGGAATATCCTTTCCACCGAATCTGGCCTCGACCTCTCTTTCTCTCGGATTTCTCTATGTCGTCACCGCTATGGGAACCGTTCGCCACCACTAACACCTCGACGCCATCGCCAGTCCTCCGTCGGAGCCCCCTTCTCCTCCACGCCTAGCCCAGCAGCCCAAGGCCCTCCCTCTCTCCCTTGCTCTATTCGCAAACCACAGCCCCCACGCGGTTTGCTACTGATCTGCCACTCCATTGTGAGTTTCGATTCTTCTTTTCTTCTGTTTTTTCTTCACGTAGATTTTAGTATGTAATGTCTCTGGAAAAGTTTTGGGTTCTCGTTCAGGGATGCGTTGTTTTCTCTTGTACCCATCATTTTTGTTGTTTTTTTTTTTCAGCTTTTACTGAGGTATTTGTTCAATTTGAAGATTGAAACATTTCAGGGATACCTCTCTTGGGATCCCGTGAATAAGTTACTATAGAAACTGATTCTTTTTCCTTGAGAATATTTTCTATGCAACCAATTCAAATTATTTTTTGTTTATTTGAGATTCAATATCACTTTTAAAATGCTTTGATTTTTTGTTTAAGAGATTTACATGCTTTTATTTTTTGTGTAAGACACTTTGTAAACACATACAGTTGTGAATCTCTATGTTGGTTAATGTCCGGTAATGTTAGTGTTCAGGTCTCAATTTGATTTTAAGGCTTAAACTAAGTAGTTCCAAAGCTCATACTTGATTCCAAATGTAAGCATGTGAAGTTGGTTGCTGATTAGGGTAGCATACCAGCAAGTTGTTTGCTGCTGAACTGAATGGCATACCCTGCATCATTAACAAGCTCCTATGAACTGCTTTTAATGCTTGCATGTTTTTAATATATAGTACTTAGTTAGTTAGTTAGTTAATTGGTTGCCTGTACATTAGACTTTAACTTAAATTACTAGCTTGTGTTTGGCAGCTCACAGGCTGAAAGTTCTTGCTTTTGCCGAAAAATAGGAACATCCTTACTTTTGTTGTTTTTAAAATGTTCTTAAGAAGGTACTGACTTTAATGGTATCCCTTTCTCACTTTATCCTGTTTTATTTTATTTTATTGCTCTTTTCCCTTTACTTTTCATGTTGCTATTTTAGATCATGTTTGGAAAAAGTAGGCCACTAACTTGAAGCCTGCAGAGTGTTCATTCCCTTTGAACAAGTTTGTTTGCCTTTTAAATTATGGGGCCTCATTAAAAGATAATAAGAGCTTCCTTGCTTATTGTATCAATTATCATGGTATATGCCATAAGTGTGTTGTGTCATCTATTATAGATTATGAAATTATTATTTGTCATCCTTAAAGATTGTCTATTGCATTTAAGTAATTGTGAAATGTAATGGAATCGACTTTTGCATGAGAATGAAGGGGTATTCTGGGTTTACATCTATCTGTTTTGGTGTGGCGTGGTAGTTATTAGCTTGTGTTTATGCTTTTACATGGATCCATGGTTCCATATTGCAGATAAATGACCATTGTGGAAGTAATTTGACCATCTTTCTGAATGTACCATATTTAAAGAAGTGCTTATGATTTTTGTATTATGCTTTATCTTTCACAATCCTGGTTCTAGTTCTATGATGTCACCAGCACATGGGGACTACTTTCATATCATGCTTGTAGAAGTGTCTTTATGTCATAGATCAGTTTTCACATAACTTTTAGTTTGCTGCTACATCTTTTTTCACATAACTATGTAAACATGTTTTGTATTCACTTAATGTCAGGCTAAGGAGCAGAATCAATGTGAACCTCACATAATTTGTCATCCAAATGTGAACCTCAGGGTGGATGAAGTCGTACTATTTTATTACTTGCATAATCAGGATTTAAAGGATTAAAAATAGAATGTGGTTTATGCCAGCATGAACATGATCTACTCTTTTTAATATTGAGAAGATCTTTTGTTTTAAATATTGAGTTTGAATCATGTTTTGACTATGTTTAACCCTTTATGACTATGTGTTAAACTAGTGGAGATGAGAATGTATTATTTTTAACACTTTTCTTCAAGATAATAGCCTATGTAAGCAACGAGGATTTTATTCAAACTAGTAGGTTCGATTAGAATTTTCTGGTTTGTCGAGAGCTACTCTTGTTGTTTATGTTATGCATTCACACAAAAATGATGTAAATTCTTAGGTTTTCTTCCAATCTAGTATGCTTCGGTTATGTAGTTGAGATTATGGTTAAATGAGGGATGTTTAAGAGCATGAATGTACCAAAGCTGCTAGTTGTCCATGGTAGTGCAGAAAATTCGGCTATGCACTCTGTTTTACTTCTTCAACCAGTCCATTACATCTCCATTTTTTATTTGCATCTTATTTTTTATACTTTCTTGTTCTTTTCCATTTCTAAGTCAATTCCTATCATTTCTACATTCTTAACCCACGATCTTCATATATCTACGGCATAGAAAACTCAATGGCCTTTATTTGACAGCAAACATGCAATTTTTCATGTTAAGTTATTTGTTTAGTATGCTTGAAATGAGGAGTTTTAAAGTTTGGTTAGTGCTAAGTATGGAGAGAAGTTAAATGGTTTGATGTTGTGATTTGTAGTTGATTTCCCCTAAGTGAAGAGGATGTAAGGAAAGTGCCGATCGGTGGTAAGGCCCTTCTCCTTCAACTTATATCTTCACTATCACCTTGCACTCCATATGTATGGATATATTACCCATTAAGTATACTTATATTTTATTGTACTGCTATTATCTCATCATGAGTGATACAATTGGTGAAGAACTTGCCATTCTATATATGCTTCATTAAACCAATTCTAAACTCATATAGAAACATTGTGGCAGATTCATCTACCTATGCAATTTTTTCAAATCAGTTTGAGTATGACTTCTAAATGGCTTGTGTTTAAAGTAGTGAGCTTCATAAAACTTGATGAAGTCCATCTTGAAGAAAATCCCATTCCCATGTTGTGGAAGTCAAAGAAACAAATGAAGGATATATGATTTTATATTGTGTATGATTCATTGCAGCAGAATGTGCTGCCTAAATAGTTTGGGATTTATATTGTGAGATTTTGTGCATTATGTTCTGTATTTCCTTTGATTTTTCTTTCATGCCAAGTTGACGATTGTGCCTTTATTGTTGGGCTAGTTTCACTTAGTTTTTGCTCCTGCCATTGAATGAGTTCCTGTGTTGCTGTAGGTGCAGAAGCAATGTTTCTGATTGATGTCACTTATTTGTACGTGCCATACAGGTTTATTTCTGCACTACATCAAAT
The DNA here is from genome assembly GCF_001411555.2 of Juglans regia. Classification (NCBI taxonomy): domain Eukaryota; kingdom Viridiplantae; phylum Streptophyta; class Magnoliopsida; order Fagales; family Juglandaceae; genus Juglans; species Juglans regia. The sequence goes on along the minus strand of NC_049906.1, from coordinate 3,413,842 downwards.
CATTTTTTTCTTGGAGAATAAATTCATGTATTTGCGTTACAGGAGCCTCATTATAAATAATCCATACTATTTATCTAGCTTTAGGGTTTAGTTCATATGTTACTTATATCTCATAGTTATATACATATATTATATATAAGGGTCTCTAATATGAAGTATAGCTTGGGTATAGTTCATCAGGATTAATTTTGTGGGTTTTTTTTTTTAATTTTGTGAAATATCTTTTTCGGCGATTAAAATTCACCGGAAATAATTTTTTGTACACTAAACTTATTTCCGGCGATCCTATATCGCAAGAAATACTTTTTACCGACTTTTTAAGGTATTTGCAGCGAATTATATTCGCAGCAAAAGATTTCCCAGCGATTTAACTAAGCTGTTGGAATAGATTTCAACATTAGCGGCGATTTATTCTATTTTTAGTGATGACTATAATTCGCCGCAATTGATGAATTCCCTGCGATTTTTAGATTACTGCAACTGAGTTCACAAAACCAATAACTCAATTGCAGCGATTTTAAATCGCTGGTATTGATCTATACCGGCGCACTCTTATCGCCGCAATTGTTATTTCAAAGCCATTTAGTCAATTGCGGTGATTTCAAAAAATCGTTGGAAAAGTATATTTCTGGCAATTTTTTCTCTTTTAGCGACAATATTAAATCGCTGGAATTAATCTTTCCCAATGATTAAATAACTGAATCATATCGTGCAATTGCGACGATAAAAGGTACTATTTGCGGCGAATAAAAATCGCTGAGAAAGAAAATATTTGCCGGCGATTTTTTGTTTCCGTTGGAGTAGATCAAAAGTGGAGCTTTAATACCGGCAAAATTCCAGCGATTTATAAATCGTTGGGATAGGGGAGGCGGCGATTTTGTTGGTTTTGCCAGCAAAAGTGAATCGCCAGTAAAAGTGATTCCCCTTGTAGTGTATATTTTGTGTGAAAATTCAGAAAAATTATAATGATCAGATGAGATTAGTTGATATGAGTTGGGGGATTTCTTAATCCAAGCCTGCAGTTTTTGCACATAGATGTTCATAATTTCATATTAGAAAGGAAGTCATGATAATCTCTTCTCATGAGTTTACCATTTTTGCATGCTTCTATGTTACTGTTAGACTTAGAGCTTGTTTGACAAGTGAGATGTGATGGAAAATTTTGAATAGTATAAGTAAAATGATTTGAGTTAAAATGTTTTATTGGGTTTGACAAAATGAGAGACAAAATGTTGAACATAAATATTCTAAAGTTAAAATATTGTTAGAATATCATTTTTTAATATTTTTGTTTTTTTGAAATTTGAAAATTTTGTATTGTTTTTTGTATTTTATTTGGAAGTTTGGAAAAGTAATAATAATTATATGAAAAAGTTGATTTTTTTAATTAAAAAAAATTGAAGATTTGAAATTAAAGAGTGTTTATAGTTTAGTACTATGATGTTTGGGATAGAAATTATGAGAAATTCTAAGATTAGATGAGATCATCTCGCTTTCCAAACAAGCCGTTATTGACTTTAAGTGTTCGGCAAGAGGTGGGATACATGTTGTGCGGCACACGTAATATGTACCAGTATATATTACTTCCATGTGTTCCACGACATCTCTAAATAACAAAATTAATTCCTTTTACGTAATTTTGAATATATACTCATATTCATTCCCCTTTTGCATGAATAATTTGTTATTTTTAATAGACACCCGTCCTTAAAAAATATTGTTAGTCCAAGTAGAAGGATAAGAAAAATGAATATTTGAGACGGATTATTTGGAACCATAATAACTATTTGCGAGAAAAACAAATTGATCATTTTGACAAAAAATAGTCATTTTTGTAAAAAATAACTGACCATAAATAAACAGTTTTTTTGTAGCGTATATATATTTGATCTTCCTACTGATCATGTATGAGGCATGCAGGAAGAGAGATTTTTAGTCATTGATAAAAGATTTTATCGTTTTAATTTCCAAGTTGGATCATTGGCTTATGACTGACTACATGATCCGTATTTCCTACTTGAACTCTTAAAATTTCGATAAATATTTTAAAAATCTAAAAAACCATATTAGCTCTAGCCAGTGGGAGATCAGTAATTAGATGAAAAAAGAGAAGAAAAGAAAGACAGTGGTCATTCCATCATTGAGCTATTAAATTACTTAAATTATTGTTGTAATTTACTTTGTCAGTCATAAATTAACATCTCGCTTATATTTGAACATCAGTAATATTGCACACCTCACATTTTTTTTTATTGATCTTAACTGTTGAAGTTTGATAGGATCAGGGATGAAGTCAGGATTATAAGTTTGAAGGGGCTGAATATTTTTAGGTCTTGAGTAAATAGTTGAATTGAAAATTTTTAAGAATACATTTAACGAATTGAAAATAGCTGACAAAAAAATAAGAAAGAAAAAAATAAATTTCAAACTGCATTCTTCCATGAATACCAATAATATTTTTACAATATCTAAGCATTTCATATGTTGCAATTAAGACAAGCGGTTGAACCATGGAAACGGCCTATATAAGAATTATGAAAAAAAGGTATTATAGGTAAATCATAAACTAAATTTAGTAGTTTTTTGAATAATGTATAGCAGTAACTAACGTCATATATTTAAAAGTTTTTAAATACCGCAATTGCATACTATGTAGCCAGTGCACTATCCAATGAATGTGGGCTTTTTTGTTAAATATTTTTCTCCCAAATAATTATAAATTTTAAAAGAAAAATAATTTAATGTGAATATTATATTCTAAATTATTTTTTTGAAATAAATCATGAAAATAAAATGTAGTTACCATAAAATTTTAAATGAGACTACATTCTAATTGATGATAAATAAAAAAGATCTATTAAGAAATTGGTGACAATTTGCAAGCTAGGCATGCGCGCAATCCTTAAAGACTGGTCATTTAAGAGCATTGGCCAATACCAATTATGAATGTGGACAAGAACAAAAACTAAAGTATAAAAAACTAAAAGAGATATACAAGTTAAACAAAATTATAATACATATATATATATATATGTGTGTATTTTTTTTCATTATTATTCTATTGGTAATATATATATATATATATATATATATATATATATATATATGTGTGTGTGTGTGTGTGTATAAATTAGGGGTTCCCCCCACATTGGCCTTGTCCCTCATAAGAGTAGTACTACGTGTCCCTTTTTTATAATTAAAGTCTATATCTTTTAGTTTTGATAATTTGATACATAAAGGATAAAGCATTCAATAATTGGAGTACAAATGTATTGGCTTCACCTTAAAAACAAAAGATTTAAAGGCTTTGAAATGATATCATGTGATCTGTTACAGTAGTTGACAGAAAGAAAAAAAGAAAACTTTATAAGTTGTATTTTACTTACTCTAAATTAAAGGAGAACGGAGTGTTTGAAGTAAACTCATAAATTGGTATGACTTCATGTAATCCGTTAAATTTATTTTATAATAAAAGTAAGTACTTTACAGTCTGATGTATCACATAAAGCAACTTCAATTTATAAATTTACTTTTATGAAATATTTTTATAGCTAAAAATTTGTAGCACGCTTATAGTCATTAAGTCTAACATGAGTAAGCTTTAGAAGCAAAAAAACTAGGGGTTTCTTAGTTTGATTGTAATTTCCAATTGAGTAATTTATTTTTAATAGGCACCTTCCTTAATTAAAATATTGTTTGTCCAACAACGACATGAGCTATATCTCTTCATTTTTTTTTTTAGTAATTGATCATAGAGATTTTATCATTTTTTTTTCCGGTTGGATCCATGATTACATGTATCTTTGGGCCTACTAGAACTCTTAAAAACCATAAAAGTGCTAGTGGTAGACTTCTAAAAGAAAAGAAAGACTTCTTTTACGAGTCATTCCATGATTGAGCTCCTAAATTATTGTTGTATGTGGGAACTTTTAATTTGCTTTGTCAGTCAAAAATTAACATGATCGATCGCGTGTGAGGATCATATGTTACTTTGTTTAAATTAATTGGTTCCATCTTTTTTGGTATTTGCTGCATGGATAGCTACTTTGTAGTAGTCCACATTGATGGGATAGAGAATGATCTTTTGCTTATCCAAAGTTAAAAATATTGTTTTCGTCGTTCATATTTTTCTTTTAAATAAGAGATCATATTTTTTTTGGACCATTAGTTTTCTCTTTTTTAGCTTCTTTTGGTAGCTTTTGCAAAATTGTGGGGTCAAAATTAGTTACGTTTTCTATGTTTCCATTTTCTGCTTTTTCTTTTTTCGTCTTTCCAAATGGTTTCGCTCAAATTTATTATTCTTTCTATCTTTCTGATCTTTCTAAATCCTTCCAACTTTTCTAAACCTCCTTTTTGTTCTCCTATCATCTCCAACATGCATGGTTTAACAGTTGGCCGTCACTATAACACAATTGAGCTTTTGTCACAGTTTTGAATTTGTGACAGTCCTGAAACCGTCACAAAAAACAAAATTTTCTATGACGGCTGCAGGTAACCATCCCTAAGGGTAGACGATAAATCGTTTTACATTCAAACGATAATATTATTTCGTTCAAACGTAAGCCAGACGATGTCGTTTTGGAATGATCACATTCAAATGTACATATAAAATGTTACATTTGAACAGTTGATATGCGTTCGAACGTTAAGCCCACTTACGTGCAACTGTTTTAAGTTTGAACGTTCGAACGATAGTCATTAAAGTTTGAACGTGAACTGTTTTAAAGTGAAAAATCCAATTTCAAATTAAAAAAGATTGAGAATTCAAATACAAAAACACTAGATATATTAAATAATATTGTTCATTACATAAAGTATAGAAAAAGAAATATATTAAAATATAACTACAAAATATGATAAAAGTTTAAAACACTTAAACAAATGTATGAAACTCCTCAATCAATATGTTGACCTTTTCGTTTAGGATATCTAAATGATGGCCAACCTTAGTGACACTCTATTGTACATGCGCGATCTATCGGTCGATGTGCGTAGTAATATCTGAGACCATCGCATCAACCCAAGCAGGCCGCATCGAGCCAAGATGGGTGCGCATCCCCTACATATATACCCATTGGCTGCTAACTAGTACTCCCACTATGGGGAGCAACACGGGGCTTCGAGGAATAAGATATATATGGGATAGGCTGACACTCACGCTAAGCATGCCCCCTTCCTTGTCCAATGCTCCGATAGTCATGTGTGGTCATGTCGAGGGGGTTCATCTGCTCAGTCAACCACTCTTCCGCCTAGGGTGAGACTCTGATTCATATAGGAGATTATCAGTAGTGATGATGTTTGCCTCATAACGGATCCTCTCAAACATCTGTAGTAGCAAGTCAATGGCCTCTCCCCGTGCCACTCGTATGAGGAACTGTGTGCGAGTCCAATTAAATGTGGCCTTATGTGCCACATGATCCACGTTTGTTGTAACTATAAGATGCAACATGCGAAAGAATGGTGGCAACAACGTCTGGGAGAACATATTTAAGTCTACGTTCGAACGTTTTGACTAACAAAAGCCAAAAGGTCTTACATTCGAACGTTGGTTCATACAGTTCGAACGTATAACAAATGTTCAAACTAGATAATGGTTACATTCGAACGGCCATGAAAACTTTACATTCGAATGTTTTATATTACAATGTTCGAATGTAAAAAGTATATTCAATGTATTATAACATACGTTCAGAGTACAGAATAAGTTTGAACGTTACATGTGGGACGTTCGAACATTACAACCCAGAAATGGCTGAGTCAACTCAGCCATTGCCGATTTTCTCAAATACAATGTTAATCTTGTAATGGCCACCGTATAGATAAAGGATACACTGAGTATAAACTATCTACAGTGGCAATTTGGCCATTGGCCACTCATGGTGGTCGAAAATGAAGAATTAATGAAGCATTAATTTCAATCTGCCAGTCAGTATTTTGAAATTATTTAACAATTAAGGAAGCATTAATTTCAATCGTATTCTGTTAACAAACTATCTAATGAATAAATTCATTTGAATTTTGAAGTATTTGTGAAACCTATAGAGAATGAAGAAAAAGTGGATCGGAGCACCTCAACAAAAGGGCCAATATTCCAAAGTAGCGGTATGAGGGAAAGGTTAGGTAGGATCATAGACCTACGTACTGCATGTGGAGGAAGTCATATGGTCTTCCTCTCTGCAATTTCCCACTTTTAGTGCAATATTTTATTCAGATCTTCATGTTGGGGCAGGGAAATCTTTTGCTTTTCCAAAGTTATAAACATGATTTCCGTTGTTCCTACTTTTGCCTTTGGGCCGTAAGGCATCATCTTTTACAACGACATGAACTATATCTCTTCATGCATCCTACTCAGCATGGGGCAGGAAGAGAGATTCTTATAAGTAATTGATAGAGATTTTATTATTATTATATTTTTTTTTCCCGTTGGATCTGTGATTACATGTATATTTAGGCCTACTTGAACTCTTAAAAACCATAAAAGTGCTAGTGGGAGACTTGTAAAAGAAAAGAAAGACTTTTGTTACGAGTCTTTCCATGATTGAGCTCTTAAATTATTGTTGTACGTGAGAATCTTTAATTTGGTTTGTCATCAGTCATAAATTAACATAATGGTATTCATTTTTTTGGCCACTTTTATCTTTCGATAAGATATTTAATTTTGTCTGATCATTTGCTTGACTTTTTGTTTATTTGGTTTGCTATTCTTGTACGTAGACCTATGCATGGGATCGATCAAACTTATTTACGTGATTCCTTTTCCCTGTTTTCGTTTTTTTTTTTCCACACCAGAAATATTTGTTTCGCATATTTTAAATATACTGGAAGTTTTATACTTTTTAATCTAATTTATTAATACTGATACATTGTATTTGAAACCATTAAAAAAAAAAAAAAAAACAACCAAACAAACTTAGAATGTAAATATCTTGCTATGATCATTTGACCGTACGTCATATTGTACAACTTACATTTTTTGTATAATTAATCTCAACGGTTGAAATTTGATATGAGTATCTATGTGTCCGTCTTTGATAATTAAAGGCTACCTATATTTTTTTAGTTTTGATAATTTAATACATAAAAGATAAAACATTCCACAATTAATTGGAGTATAAATGTACGTATTGCCTCTCTTCACCTTAAAAGGAAGGTTTTGCATGCTATACATAAGCTGGTGTACTAGCACATGACTACTTATATATAACTTTAAAAAATCAAAACATTAATAATCTGTTATAAATAGACTTTCTAAAAAGTAAAATTGCTTTAAAATGATCTTTCTGTTACAGTGACTGAGAGAAAGAAAAGAAAAACTTTCTAATTATGGTGTATTTTATTAATCTAAATTAAAGGAGAACGGATTGTACGTTTGAAGTTCTTGCATGCATGTGAGACGTACGTAGAGCTAGGGAATGAAGGCCAGCGAGACAGCTGAGGATCTAAGTGGCTAATATTATAATTAAATAGATGCTCAAGATTAGAGAGATGTACGTGAGGATGATATAGAGTGGATGCTCTCATTAAATTTCCCAATTTAGTGCAAATTATTTGCTTAAATTGGTAATACTACGGGATGAGAGGGGTCACATAGTGTTTGGCTTCTCAAAGTTTTGGGTCCTTCAACTGTTGAGCTAAGGGGTTAGAAGGCCTTAAACTCTGTAAGCATCTTGGACACTTGACTATAGACATAGAGTGTGATTCAGCAGTGGTAGTAAACTGGTTCCTCACAAACAAATGTACGGTATGGTACATTTGGGATTACTGGGATCAAGTATAGAGTCTATTACAGGAGTTTGATTTCTCCATAGCACACCAATACAGAGAAGGAAACCAAGTGGCAGATTCACTGGCGAGGCGAGGGGCATTGGGCGAGTCCTTAACCTGCTTGGAATGGTCGTAGCTCCCAAGGTTGACGAGAGGCTTAGTGAGATTGGATATACTGGGTACAGCTTACATTAGAAGCAAGTGATAATACTCATTGTATAGTTTTCTGGCTAGTTTTTTGGAATACTGTATAGGCTTGGAAAGTGTAGGCAGGAAAAGATAGTTTTTACTTTTTGAATGGTGTATGATGTTTTCCTCCGCCAAAAGTGAGGGGTTCTATATAGTATTCGGAGATTCCGCCCTCCTTTAAAAAAAAAAAAAAATTGGTAATTCCTCCTTTTTGGTATTCCCTGCATGGAATATTATACCTAGTAATAATTTTTGCCAACAATGATGGGACTAGGGAATTTTTTCTTTATCTAAAGCTAAAAGCATTGCTTTCGTTCATCCTACTTTTCTTTCGAATGAGCAAGTATTTGTGATAATTTGCGTTTTTTCTTTTTTCCTTTATCCACATGCATGGTTTCCTTCAAATTTCTACTTCTTTCCATATATCTTTCAGATCATCTTTCCAAATCCTTTCAACTTTTCTGAAAGGTTGGATTTGAGATTTCACCTGAAAAATATTATGAGACCCATTACTTTGTAACTAGTTTTGATATAATTAATATACCTGGATGTCACATGCAAGTATGCCTAATGTTAATATTCCAGCTGGACATCACAGAGATACTTACTCATTCTTCCGGAATGAATGATCACTAATATATATTCGTGGTTAGAGCACTTAATTAATTACGTCCACTTCAATGACCATTGTAGACAGTTACGTTAAAGCTTTATGACTAATTAAGATATTTTGAAAATAAAGTATAAACATCAACATGTAAATCTTTTAATATAAGCTTGTGTTTCGCACTTGGCTACCTGTATTTTTCCTTATGGTTTCCTTCAAATTTCTACTTCTTTCTATATATCTTTCTGATCATCTTTCCAAATCCTTTCAACTTTTCTGGACGGTTGGAATTGAAAGACTTGTTTTAAGAGTCATTCAGCTCTTAAATTATTGTTGTACCTGGTAATCTTTAATTTGCTTTGTCAATCGTAAATTAACATGATGGCCTTCATTTTTTTTTACTACTATCACTATAAGAAATTTAACTTTTAGGGACGAAATTTGTTAGGGACGAAATAAATTTAAAACATACCACAAAACGTTTCTCAAATTTAAAACAGTCACAATATTTTTCGAAGCCATCTTATACTTCAAACACATTTCTATTTCAAACAGTCATCTTATGCATTAGTCACTATTCACTCTCACACCTCACACCTATAGCTTTTTCATAGGGTGTGTGAGTGTTTTTTTTAGAGTGTGGGGTGTGGAATGGTGAATAGTGACTGATGAAAATAATTTTTTTCATTAATCTTAACGGTTGAAGTTGAATGAGCACAATTTGTCAGTTTTTTATAATTTAAGTGTAAATTGTTTTAGTATTAATACTTTGATATGTAAATATAAAACATTTGAGATTTAACTTTTACCTTGTTTTCTTTATAAATGACATGTAAATTAATTAATCTTCAAAGTATAGAGTTTTCCTCCACCATAAGTAGATCAGAAGTAAATATGATATTGATAGCTTTGGAGTAGTACTGGTCGGCCCTACGGCCACTAAGGGGAAATTAAAAAAAAAATGTAAATTTGCTGGAGGACACAAGTCTGCCTTGTTTATAAATGGATAATAGGTTGTTTAAAGTTCTTGAAGGACGTAGAGCAAAAGATAAAGAGAAAGCGTGGCAGCTGAAGGAAGTGGCTGATAATATTCCTAAGAGGCTAGCTAGCTAGGTGCTCAAGAGCGAGAAAGAGGTGAGGATCATATATATATATATAGACCTGCTATATATATATATATGGAGATCAGTTATGATCTTCTCATGCAATTAATTCTCTTTTAGTGCTCGTGTGAAAAAGAATTCGTTTTATTTTCCTTAAAATGAAGGATCAGACATATAATCTAAATTAAGTTTAAAATATCTATTTAGAACACCGTCCCTTGTAATCTTTGCCAGGTCTCGTTCTCTGTGTTTGGTGTATATATCGTAAGTCCTATGAAATACGACTGCCTGTTTTTCATTGTTTTTCTCTTCTACAATTCGAGCTGCTTGTTTTTCCTGAAACTGTTTATGATATGTGCATGTTTATGTAGGAGATCACAATCCTGATGATGCTAATTAAAGCCGTATGTCAAAGTCCCGAGACAGAGTAATATGCTGACTAGATCATGACGTCATGACCAGGTTGTTGCTAGAAATTAATCAGCTTAAATCTGAATTGAAGTTGAAGTAGTATAAGTGTTTTGTTACGGGTGATTCATGAAGCTCGGTACACTGACTTTTCAACTTGAAAAATCGAGGTTGTTAAAAAGTGTAATTTTCTCAAAAAAAAAAAGAAAAGATATTGATAGCTTTGGAGTGGTCGGCCCTACGGCCACTAAGGGGAAATCTTCCTAGTTATGTATCTACGCTCTTGAGCACCTCATCATGATATTCCAAAGAGGTGCTCAACAGCGAGAGGAGAGGATCATAGACCTGCAGCTATATACGGAGTGTTATCTTCTCATGCAATTAATTATCTCTTTTAGTGCTCAGAAAAATAATCCGTCTTACTTTTCTAACATGTGAAACTCACCAAGACTTAAAACATGTCAAGAACTAGTTGAGCTTTTTTGAGGATTGTTCAGGAAGAGAGATTTTTAGTCATTGATAAAGATTTTATCGTTTTTCCAGTTGGATACGTGGTTGCTGCAAAAGCGATCGATGGAGATGACCTCATGTTCTGCTGTCGTAGCCTTGTAACTCGAGCTGCTTGAATTCACACTCGTATTTCTTGCGTTTTTCCATCCCAAAGATGAAAATAAAATTCTTATGGTTCAAAATTATGAGAGGCGGGGGTGAGGTAGTATACTAAAAGAATAAATAGGTTTGTGTTGAAAAAAAGCTTTAAAAAAAATATATCTTGGTCATCAGTTGACCTCTAAGCTTTAAAAAAAGCCTTTTTGTTGTTCTTTCTCATGCCTTCCTAATTAAGATACTTTTTTGGAAATATCTGATGAGGATGATCATGAAAAGAAGTTTATAATTTTTTTTAATATTCTTTAAATTAGGTAGGAAGTTTGGTAAGCTCATTAAGGATACAAACATAAAAACGAAATTAATTAATCCCCTAATAATAGAAAAGCTAGATTTTTTTAACTTTTATTTTGGGCACTTGAGAAACAAGTAAAGTTTTCTTCTATATAATAAATCCTCCTACCTACCTGCAACTAATTTTATTGATTTATGTATTTTTATTAATGCTTCTTATCATCTACCTTAGGTCCTTTTCAACTGCATGTTCATCAGGCCAGACTTACAAAAGTCTCTGTATCACCTTGGTTTACAAAAGAACGATAAGTTATTTCGGAAGCACGGATCAGAATACAAAAAGGTCAGCCATGGCTTTGCATGTAAAGCTTTTGCAACAACAACTAGTGCTACTACTGCTAATTATTGGTGTCCAGCTAGTTTTAGCAGCATCTCATCCCAATTATAATCCGAGCTGCAACCGCACATGCGGATCAGTTAATATCCCCTACCCATTTGGTACAGGCGAGGGCTGCTACCTTGATCCATCTTTTCTCATCATCTGTAACCACTCTTTCAAGCCCCCAAAACCATTTCTGGGCGTTGATAATATAGATGTCCTCAACATCGCCCTTGATCATGGTGAACTTCGAGTCTCCAACTTGGCAGTCCGACGTTGCGACTACTGGCCAGTGTATGATAATCAGCCTAGTTTCCGCCGCTTCTCTGCCTTGCTCAACTTGTTGACTTTTCGCATCTCACATACGAAGAACAGTATCTTTGCTGTCGGTTGTAACCATTTTGCCTACATAACAGACTCGAAGGGATATGGAAATGAATATAAGTACATTGCTGGATGCATATCGTTCTGTGACAACGGTACCAGTAATTTGGTTGACGGCTCTTGCTCTGGCCTTGGTTGTTGCCATTCTGATATCCCGAAAGGAGAAGCAAATTATAATTTAACTCTTATAAGCCTTTATAGTGCACTCACCCGTCTCACCCAATCATGTGGTTTAGGTTTTATAGGGGAAACAAAGGCATACAACTTTTCCACCTTAGATTTTGAAAATTTAAGCAACTCCACTGCAGTCACTGTACAGTACTCTGTACCCCTGGTGCTTGATTGGGCAATTGGAACTAAGACGTGCAAAGATGCTGAGAAAAATATGACAAGCTATTTATGCAACGCAACGTATAGTCAATGTTTCAACTCCAGCAACGGTCCTGGGTATATTTGCAAGTGCTACCCGGGTTATAAAGGGAACCCATACCTTCCCGATGGACAAGATGATAGTTGCCAAGGTAACTAAGTATTACTGGTTCTCATTCGTTTTACTTTAAAAGCCTTTTCTTTTTCTTAATTTCAGCTCATTTTGGATGAGCAAATTAATCAGTTGTTGTACTTGTTAAATGAGCAAACTATTAAGGCTGTATTTCGATGATGACGGGCTGGCTGTGGTACTCGTGTTTCAGATATTAATGAGTGCAAAGATCGTCACAATTCCTGCAGTGATACTGCAACATGTACCAACACTAACGGGAGCTACACATGTACTTGTCCCCGGGGATACGAAGGCAATGGGAAGATGCCGCCTGGAACAGGTTGTAGAAGAAAACTCGGTCAATCCAAGATCATCATTATTGCCCTGGGTATGTTATTTTCTTTTTTCTTGTTACTTTACTAATTACTACATACATGCATGACGGATTTCGTTTCCCAATTACCTCACTCACTTCCCATGCAATAATTATAATTTGGTCTAAAATGAACTATTTTGATTAATACAAAAGTCTTTTAAGATAAGAAAATTAATGTTTTGAGATGGGTAAGTTAATTTGTAACCTTAGCTTTAGTATAAAACGCTGTTGAAATCAGCTAATGGAAGATCTTTGCTTCTCCAACAGTCACTAGCTACATCTAGGCTTTAAATCTTTTTTCTTTTTAATCATGATCACTAGCTAAGTTAAAACTCGAAACTCAACTATGCTCCTAATTGTAGGACATTTTTATATATTACATATTGAAATCTCAACTTTATTCAAGTCTATGTTAGTGACAGAGGGAGAAATTGAGATACATTCTATGTGGTCAAAATGCATGCTTGAACATTTACAGGTGTCTGCTTGATAAGCCTCTTGATCCTGGTTGTGGGAAGTTTATGGGTGTATTCGGTAATGCAAAGAAGAAAGCTCGTAGAACTGAAACAGAAGTTCTTCCAACAAAATGGTGGCCTAATCTTACAACAACAGCTATTGAGTCACAAAGAATCTGTTGAGCCAGCCAAAATCTTTAGCGCAGAACAGCTTGAAAAGGCCACTAACAACTATGATAAAAGTAGAGTCCTTGGTCATGGAGGCTTCGGAACTGTTTATAAAGGAGTTTTATCTGATGACAGAGTGGTTGCCATTAAGAAGTCCAATATTGTTGATCAGAGCCAAATTGAACAGTTTATAAATGAGATGGTTGTGCTTATTAAAATTAACCATAAGAATGTGGTTAAGTTGTTAGGTTGTTGTCTTGAGACCGAAGTACCCTTACTAGTATATGAATTCATCACAAACGGGACACTTTTTGACCATATTCATAATAAAAACTTATCATCCTCGCTCTCATGGGAGAAACGTTTGAAGGTAGCATTGGAAACTGCAGGAGCCTTATCATACATACATTTTGAGACTTCTATGTCTATTATACATAGAGATGTGAAAACTACAAATATACTTTTGGATGATAACCACACAGCAAAAGTATCTGACTTTGGAGCTTCAAGACTGGTTCCTCTTGACCACACACGATTAACAACTGTGGTACAGGGAACTTTGGGATACTTGGACCCAGAATACTTCCATACTAGCCAATTAACTGAAAAAAGTGATGTGTATAGCTTTGGTGTTGTTATTGCAGAGCTACTAACAGGTGAGAAGGCACTTTCCATGGATAGGCCCGAAAGTGAAAGAAATTTAGCAATGTATTTTGTTACTGCAATAAAAGAGGATCGCCTACTTCAAATTATTGATGATCAAATTCTCAGAGAAAGCAATATTGAGGAAATAAAGGAAGTTGCTAATATAGCAAAAAGGTGTTTAAAGGTAAGAGGGGAGGATAGGCCTAGTATGAAGCAAGTAACAAAGGAGCTGGAGGGATTAAGACTTTCAGAAAAATACTTGTTGAAAAAGGTTGATCCCAACACACAACAAACTAAGCACTTGCCCAATGCACCTACATATTCTTTGGGAATTGATGTTGACATCGGCAGCTCTTCTATGAGTACCATTGTTGGGGATGATAGCATGAGAAATCAAGTAGTGAAACCAACAGCTTATGATGCTAGATAATTTGTTCATGCTTATCAAAGGCTAGCATAACCTATCTCTCATCGACATTCATCATCACCACCAATTGCTAGCCATCCACACCCATTTTCTCCAGTTGTTGATGTGCCCCTGACCACCTACTTTTGCTTCCTTACTTTCTCTTTCTGCCTCACAACCACCTTCTTCCTCCAATTTGATCTCTTTGCACCCCTATCTCTCTCTCTCTCTCTCTCTCTCTCTCTCTCTCTCTCTATACATATATATTCTTCACATGCTTAATTTCTAGCTTCACCATCTTTTCTTGCCTTTCGTATAACCTAGTCTCCTTGTACTGTTGTTTTAAGATGGAAAGAATGTGATCATAGCTTTATATATCATGCTGATGTACGACGTGGCTGGGTGTTGTCACATGTATATAGGTGCGTGATATTCTCCTTTGAGTGATTATTGTAATGTAATGTGTTCTATGTGAGATTTGTAGTACTATTGAAAGCTTTTGTGTGTATTTAGTGAAATGAATTACTTGTCTTTTTCCACTTTGTAATTAAAGCTTTTAGCTAAATCCAGTATTGGTACTCCAAGGAGATATATAGAGTTCTTATCACTGTCGTTTGCCTTAATTAGTGAAACTTTTTATTTTTGCTTTTATCTTTAATCAGAGTTTTTTTATCCATAATTAGTGTTGTTTTTGTGGTTTGCTTTTTCCTTGGTGGAGTAATGGATTAATCTATTATTGTAATACCCATATATATATGCTTATCACGTGCATATATATTATGAAGTCATACGCAGGTGGGGATACCACAATGAGATTTCGTAAAATCTCAATAAGCGAAACCAAGTCTAACACTTAAAAAATATGCATGTGGAAACATATGAAATTATGCAAATAGGAAATTTCATAGAATTATAATGTTAGCAATTTATCAAACTCAAGTATATACCAATTTCTCACACAAGACACTAAGCACTCGAAAATCACGTTTTTAAATTTTGAAAACATCCATTTGATTAAGGTATGCACTAACACATTACACTGTATTGGACTGTTGGTTGGTTTTGCCGGACTGAATCCGAGGAGTTAGGGGGTCGGATGATTTGGAGAATGAAGTTACTTGTGTGATTGTATTGTGTTGACATTGTTGATTGTTGGTTATTGTTGTCGTGTTGTGTTCATTTCATTTGCACGCATGTTCATATTTGTAACTAAAAACTTAGTTTTCACATGATTGCATGCATGTTCACGTGTTTATTTGAAAATTGGGTTTTCATGTTAGAAATGATTTTGAGTATGTTTGAAATGTTTGGATTGACTGGTTTGAGAAAAAGGGAAAGAGATTGTAGGGATGGTGGTAGAGTCCCGCCTGCGAATCCCGCCTACGGTGCACGCGGTAGGGATGGTGGTTGTGTCCCGCCTGCGATTCCCGCCTACGGTGCATGCGGTAGGAATGGCGGTAAGCATGGATAGTGGTAGAGTCCCACCTGTGATTCCCGCCTACAGTGCTCTGGTATGTATTCATCGTGTGGAAAGGAACTATAAGAATGGTGGTAAGCAGGGATGGTGGTATAGTCCCGCCTGTGATTCCCGCCTATAGTGTCCGATAAATTGTTGAGTTTTGTGTAAATCATTTTCTGGGAAAATGTTGGATTATATGTTTTGGCAAAAAAAATGGGATTTTTAGCGTGTGTTGGAAAATACTTGTTTTCGGGGAAAATGAGGTTTTGGGATCTGTTAGTTGGTTGCTTTAATACGTTTTTATCTCGAGGGTTGTTTGGATTTTTACTTACCTGTAGTACCGTTTTATAATATCGCAGATTTTGATGCAGATGAGGATGACGAGTCTTAGGGGTTGACTCCGTTGGAAGAGCGATCTGGGATTGCTCTCGTGTGTCGAGATTCATTTTATCCCTTATTTATGTAATTGCCGTTTGCAATATATTTTGGGACGACTGCATAACTTTTGAAGGTAATTTGTTTTGGATATTTATATTAAACAATTCTGGTACTTAGTTGACTTATTTTTATTATCCGCTGCGACTTTACTTGTACACTTTTGCATGTTGCACACACTTGAGCACATTTCGTTGGGATGCGTGACCCGTATTGTCATCATCCCGACGTCACGATTCTCGCGTTCCTATACATAGGAGTCGGGGCGTCACAACAAGTGTAGCAGATGCATCACACTTAACTGAATGTTGAAAACTAGCAGGCAGATAAGCATATGAATCCACCTACATCTCAAATAGAAATGAAATTAGAATTTCTTACAGTCTTAATCAATGATCCTCAATAGTCTCACTGCATGCCTTGTGCAAAAGCAGATTTGATTAAAAAAAACATAAAATGCGAACACTTTCATTCAAATCATTTTTGTATATTGAGAAGCTCGATAA
The DNA here is from genome assembly GCF_001411555.2 of Juglans regia. NCBI lineage: Eukaryota > Viridiplantae > Streptophyta > Magnoliopsida > Fagales > Juglandaceae > Juglans > Juglans regia. The sequence continues at coordinate 3,397,177 of NC_049906.1, read as the reverse complement.
AAAAAAATCAGTTCGGTGTATTACTAAGGTGACTACTATATATTCATCCCTGAAAGGAATCTAACAATAACTTTTCATCGTCCAGTTCAAGCACAGAAGAGACAAATGGATCTCTCTGTCTATGTATGTCAGTATGTGTGAGAATGTATAGGCATGTATGTATGAATGTAAGGATATATACATGAAATTACCCAAGTACTCCTGTAATGCAGCGGAAATATCTATCAATTCACTCAATAAATTGGTTAGTATTCAAGCATGCAATTGATTTAATAATTAATCAAATACATAAAATAAATAAATTGCATAACACTAAGATTGGTCTCGAAAGGAAACCCATTAAAGAACTCTTTAAAGATAAAACCCTACGTGGCAGCCAAACTCAGGAAAATCAATATTATTATTTGAAAATCAATTACAAGTACTCATCAATTACAAAACCCTTACAACTTGACTCTCTTACTTGCCCAAACAAATGATCCGTTTGTCTTCTTTCGTAGTAGCAGCCAGAACTTCTGGCGATCTTCAAATATTGTCTTTCCTCCTAGAACTCTAGGGGCTGAAGTCCAATCACACGATCCTCCACGCTCTAAGCACGATCACACTCAAAGAGAGATCACAAATATGAAAATCCACGCTCTACTTGATATCTTCTTTTTTAATCTTCTATCTAGATCACTTGATATTTCTTATTTTTTCGAACATTCAATCTTGATCAAAAGTCTTTTGAACCTTTATCTATTCAACCACTTATCTTAGAATTCAAATATTCATAGATAAAGATAAAGACAAACCTTTACCTATTAATCTACTTATCTTTGAATGTAAATATTCATAGATAAAGATAATTACATTCATCCAATAATTCAAATAATTCTTAGTCATTTAATCCTAACCAACAAACTTTTACATCAACAATACACAGACATAAATATGGAAACCAAACTTCAAAACCTCCACACAGCCACTAAAATGCTCCACCAATCCTGGCACATTCCGTTATAAGATCCCAACAAAGCCACCTGCCACAAAAAAACTCACTTTTCATAACCCTCTGCTCCAGATTCACAACCACCTGGCCACCATGAATGACTGCCGTAAGTTCTAAGTTCAACTTTTAGCATCTACTGTCTATGATTAAATCCAGCCTGTCAGTTTTCTTTTCTTTCTTCTTTTTGCATGGTGAAGGGTGGTGAAGGGGGGTGATTCTAAGTAATATGCTTTTATAGAGGGAAAATTAAAACTGAAACTTCAAAATGGTGGCTGCACTGACCTGGGTCACCATTTATGGAAGAAAGTGATAAATTGGTTGTATTTTCAAGAGAAAAGACGTAATTAACCCCAAATCTAAAATTCATCCATTTCGAAGTTTTCTTTTTACCATAATGTATTAATTAAAGACCAGAACAATGAAAGATGGACTGAAATTAGTCAGCTCAACAAAATTGTAGTAATTGTTAAATGGCCAAACCTATAACTTGATTCATAAGTTAGTAAATATACGGAAAAACAAGCTTCCACATTATCAAATTGCATATCAGTTTTCTCGTTTATAAAACAACAAATAATGATCTGAAAAAGAAAAAAAAACGAAGAAGAGAAAACTCATCATTTTGTGTTTTATGCATGTGAGACAATCAGAGGAAAGGAACAACTTTCTTTTGTTATGTACCTAACTACAAACGTAATTGAGTTGCCATCAGATCATGCTGCTTTGACAGGGCCACTAGATAAACACAGAAAGAATACAAGTAAGAGCATCCATAACTGTGGGGTCACTATTACCAGATTCAGGACACCCATGGATAATCCTGCAAGAACCAACCATTTAGATAAGCAGCCCAGCACCCAGCATTTCTTGAAATTTTAGCGTAACCTCAAGACAAGCCCACCTTGGCCGAGCCCCAAAGACTCGATCAATACGTGTAGATATCAAGGCATATGGAACACTGTAAGGGATCTGCAATAAATTTCTCTTTTTGAGCAATTCATAATCCCATGAGCTCTAAAATTTTGTCAAAAGCGTCAAGTTCCATGAGCCAAGATGTAAAAGGTTTGCAAACATAACAGGCATTTTAAATGTTTGAAATTGCTCAAGAACTTTTTTTTATTCCTTGTATATTTTATAATATACGAGTCATTAATTGACCCTAGAGATTAGATGCTTAATTTGGAGGGGTCCCCCTAGCTAGCTAGTACGTACTTTCATGGTATTGCCTGCCACTACCATTGTGTCCCTTGAGATCGGAGAAAAATTGCATCGGTTGATGATATTTCGATTCCAATCAAACGTCATTAAAAATGGGTAAAAAGAAGAAAACAAAGGGATATATAAGTTCAAGCGAACAGAAATCTAATTATATATTTATTTCTTTTAATTCAACTGAGAATAAATCATTTGAAAATAATAAGATATGGAGTATTAATGGCTCCCATCTATAAGATATAATTTAATCTGTAAGATTCAAATTTTAAAATTAATTTTTTTCAAATTGAATTATTCTATTATTTAGATACTAATTTTTAATCAAATGACATCCATTAGACCGTATTTTCAAATTATTTAACAATTAAAGAAGTATTAATTTCAATCGTCTTCTGTTACCAAATTATCTAATGATTATTCATTTGAATTTTGAAGTATTTGTGAAACCTACAGAGAAGGAAGAAAAAGTCATGGATGATGGATCGGAGCACCTTGACAAAAGGGCCAATATTCCAAAGTAGTACTGGTGATCATGAGGGAAAGGTTAGCTAGACCTACGTACTGTATGTGCAGGAAGTCATGGTCTTCCTCTCTGCAATTTCCCATTTTAGTGCAATTTTTTATTTCAGATCTTGGGCCGGGAAATCTTTTGCTTTTCCAAAGTTATAAACATGATTTCCATTGTTCCTACTTTTGCCTTTGGGTAAGGCATCATCTTTTGACGGATCATTTTCTTTCTCGTTTCTTGTTGGGAGTAAGTAATTCATTAATAAGAGAATCTCAATCTCACTAGCTAAAGTTTAAGTTTATGATCTTCATGTACGTACGGGTTGTTAGCTCACTGGTTATTGTCGAGAATAACCGGTAATTTAAAGTATTGTAGTAGAAATAAACAAAATAAAATAATGACAATCACATACAGAATACTAAGATTTAAGTAGTTTAGCTCAATGTGAGCGTACGTCCACTGACGGAGTCAGTATAAGATATTTCATTATAAAACAAAGATGAAGTACAGAAGATTTAATACAAAACTTCTTTACTGAGAAGTTAATTCTCATATGCTCTCAACTCTCAGTCGAGCGGCGCTCGTGCGAACATAGGGTTTTGGCACCCCGCTCGAACTGACTGTTGAGTGAAAGTCTTGGACTTGTATACCGCTCGAACTGAATGTCGAGCGATGTCGAGTGAAAGTCTCTGACTTGCATTTCTCTTGAGCTAAAGAACCACCGTTCGAGCGAACATACCACAGATGTGCTATTTCAACTAGATTCAAGTCACCTCTTAACAAATCTCCACCTTGTCTTGAAGTCTACCAAGCCTAACACAAAAGTAACCTCTGACCACAGAACCGACCCCCTCCACTAGAACCCCTAAGGAAATCACAAACCCCGAACACCAATCAAATCCAAATAGAGTTTGAACTTATACACTGCAACTAGTTTTGTCATCATATCTGCTGGATTCTCAGTAGTAGTAATCTTTAGAATCTCTATAACATCCTCTGTAACAATCTTTTTGAGAAAATGATACCTGACATCAATGTGCTTCGTTCTCTCATAATACATTTGATTTTTGGTCAAATGTATTGCACTCTGACTATCACAGAATGCTGAAATCTCATCTTACTGTAGTCCCAAGTCACTGATCAAGCCTTTCAACCAAATGGCCTCTTTAACAACATCTGCTGCTGCCATGTACTCTGCATCTGTTGTTGATAAAGCAACAGTGAATTGCAGTATTGCTTTCCAACTGATAGCAAACCCACACAAAGTGAAAACATAACATGTCAATGATATTTTTTTATCTAAATCCCTAGCATAATCAGAATCAATATAACCAATAACTCTGAAACTGAAATCAACATCTCTATCAAATATTAAGCCAAAATCCAAAGTCCCTCTCAAATACCTGAGTATCCATTCCATAGCCTACCAATGAATCTTACCTGGATTAGCCATATACCTACTAACAACGCTCACTGCCTGTGAAATGTGTGGACGAGTGCAAACTATTGCATACATTATACTGCCAACTACACTGGAATATGGAACAGTACTAGCCATGAACCGTTCCTCCTCGTCTGTCTGAGGAGATAAGAAAGTTGAAAGTTGTAAGTGTGTAGCAAGTGGTGTACTTACTGGTTTGGAATTAGACATTCTAAATCCCTGAAAAACTTTCTCAATATTGTTTCCCTGGTTTGCATAGAAGTACTGTTGCTTTAATGCATGCATTATTCCGATCAGTTTATACTTTAGACTTCTTTAATGAAATTTTTTATTTTGGTTTTGCATAGAAGTGGAATCTAATTAGGTAAGTACGTAATTGCCTGTTTAATAAGGGTTCATTATTATTATTTTATATTCCAATAGAGCATGCAGAATATTATATACTTATTATACGAGTCATTAATTTGGAGTGGGCCCCGTGCTAGTACTTGGTAATTAGACACGATAAAAGTTGCATTTTATTATAAGTGCATGCGACCATTGTAATTTGGTTTCAAATTAATACATTAAGGTATTTGCGAAGATAAATCTTTCGTCGGTAAAAGGATACATGAAGTTGTGACAATTGTACATACATGTATATATATATGTATATAGACACACACACACAATATACTAATTCACTACAACAGATTGGATTTTTGAAAAAAATCAAAATTTCTTCTCAAATTATATTTGGAGATGAAAAAATTTTGTCTCTATTTTGTCTCGAAAAGACCGTCTCAAAAAGTTTTTACAGAGAAAAATCAAATTTTGTCTCAAAAAATCATTTTTAGAGACGAAATTGGATGCATCCAATCGAAACCGTTTGAACAGAAATTATTTTGAGAACAATCGATTTTGTCTCAATACATTGTTTAAATGAAATATTTCTCCATTCGAATCGGCACGTCCATTCAAACAAAATGAAATATTCATTCGAACTAATGACTATATTTGATCTTGTTCGAACGAACGAAGTGTTCGAACAGATTTTATGCGTTCGAACTAAGAAATTTTTCAAACGACTTGTGTTCGAACAAAAATTATGTATGTTTGAATAGAAATTTTATTTTCAGAAATTATATCCAATTGAACAGGGTTTTGCATATTAATGTTGTTCGAACAAATATTTTATTATTCAAACGTCTGTATTTCTCGGTTGTCGTTCGAATGGGTTTGTTTTTGTTTGAATTGGTCGGTTTTGGTTTGAATGGAGTTATAAATGGTAATTTATCGTTCGAACTAATTATTTACCGTTCAAACAGTATTAATCATACGGATCAGAATTTAATTAAAAATACCATACTAATATTATACAAAAATTTAATTCAAACATCAATTGTTCAAATGTTTGGAAACATCATAATATAAATGCAATTAAAGAAAAGATCAATTTTAAGACTATGGTGGTGGTGTAGAGATTTGGGACATCATTGACTAGAACTGTTAAAACATTTTTTGGTTATTCAACTGTATCATCTCTTCTAATCTCGCCTCAAGATCCGCTGCTTGATCTAGTCAGGTCAACAACTCTTTTTCCTTGGACCTCAATCATTCTATCTCAAGTGTTGCTTCCTCCAATTCCTTAGCCTTGTCGTCATTCAATCTGGCTCGAGAATAGGATGATGATGTTGATGATGGTTTAATGCAACGTCCTAAACCCCTCAAATATTCAGAATGTGATCCAAGAACTTGAGAAAAGATCTGAGCATCATTGACAGATGATGCATTAGATGGATTTGCAGTAGTTTCCTTAAGAGATATCATCTTGTCCTACAAAAACAAAAACATTAAAGTTAGTATAAGTAACAAAATATTATGTGATAATGGAATTAAAAAAACTTAAACTTATATAATTTCCCTCGGCTTCAGGACTGGCCCAAACACCATCATGATTTTTATGTGATTTAGTATACAATTGGATCAAATCATAGTCAGGACTTTCTTCTTTCTGCAAAAGGAAAATCTATATTAGAACTTAAATCAGAAAAATGTATTATATGTTAATATTTAAAGGAGACTAAAATAATTTACAATTTTGTTAGACAATTGATGAAAAGATCGAGAACCCACATGATGGTTTATCTATAAATTTGATCTATTTGCTTTATTTACAGTACTCCGTTGCTAAAAAAAATATTAGTCTATATATTTAATACATCTATCATATACTATTAAGAAAAGAGAGCAGCGATATTACCTAATAAGCAGGATCTTCAAACGTATTACAAACCTTCTCCCATTCGTTTGGTGGAATTGCTGGGAATGGATTTTGGTGCGCCTCTATTGTAGTACTGAACTTCTTAAAATGTGCATGACATGTGGCGCACCCGAGCCCCCATGTAAGGAAACACGAGAATCGAGACGCTAAGATGATGATAACACGGTCACGCATCCCAACAATAGTGCCAAGTGTGTGTACATGCAACAATGTACAAAAACAATGCAGCGGATAATTAAGTCAACTAAGTACCAAAATTGTTCACATAATTTAAATAATCAGTAAAAAGGTTTAAAAATTATACAGTCATTCAAAATAAATATTTTACAAGTCTCAAATAAAATGAGTGATACCAAATCACTCCTCGGGCAGAGCCGAATCATCAGGCTCACCCTCATCTTCATCTGCATCAAAATCTGCGTTATCACAAAACGGTACCACAGGTAAGTATAAACCAAACAACCACGAGATAAAAATGCATTAATGCGACCAACATGCATGCATATGATGAAATGTGCATTATTCTCAAAACATCATTTTTTTCGAAAATGAATATTTTCCAACACACGCCAAAATACCATTTGGCCCAAAATATTTGCAACACATTTTCTTAGAAAATGATTCACACAAAATCCATATCCAACGCACACTATTTTCCCATAAAATAATTCATTAATCCATTATTACCATATGCACCATGATCTCCCCTAGGGACCATCCGCATGTCCTAACTTCGTATCGATACCCAGTTCCACGCCCAACACGTTCGTCGCCAAGCATCCACACTACGCAACGAGCGATGCCCAGTTCCGCTCCCAGCGCGTACGTGGCCAAGCATCCTCAGCCCCCGCCAGCAGAGGGGTCACGGAGTCGGCACGAGACCATCTCGTCCGATCCCATTATCGCCCAACGACAATCCAGGGGACGTCACTCAATATATTCTGCTCCCGAGTGACTAGAGGAGCTCCACCGAGATAATGTCCCATCTCGACTTGGGGTCGTGATACACACGCACCCAAAAATCCTTTCACATGAAAACCCAGTTTTCAATAAACACGTGAACATGAATGAAATACACGAAAACTCAGTTTCCTTTACAAACATGATCATGCGTGCAATTATGCAAGGTACATGTACCACACAAATCCCAACCAACAATTCAGCACAGCCCAAAATACACAAACAAGCTTCCTCCACTAATCCATCCAACCACCATACTCCTCTAACTCAGTCTGGCAAACAAAACCAATCAGATTACAGTGAAATGAGTTAGTGCAAAAATATATTTAAATCACGAAAGTTCTTTGGAAAAATACTTACAGTGCTATTTTTTAATTTCCGAAGGATCACAGAGGTGCAAGAAGTGGCGGCTCAACAACGTAACAGTGCAAAATGCACTATGGCCGTGGGTCTCAAAAACCCACTTTTGAACGGAGACAACCAAAATCCGAGATTGATAGAGTTGAGCGTAGGGATGTCGATGAAGCTAGTGGTGGTGGTGGTTGGCCGTGGGTGGCTGCGTGAGTGGCGGTTGAAGACCAAAAAGCCCAAAATGGAAATGTTGATGAATGTGCTTCACCGGTGACGGATAGAAGGTGAGGATGGGTGCATTGGGTTGCTATGAGGTCGAGGATGAAGTGGTGAAGAAATAATGGCCAGAGGTGGCGCGATGGGGGCGCGCGAGCACAAGGAATGTTGCGGCTTCAAGTCATGCGTGGAGGAGAACGCCGGCGAGTGAGGAGCTGAAAACCGGAGGGGGAGGTCGTCAGTGGGTGGGGAAGGTCATGAACTGGGCGGTCTCGCCAGACGGTGGCTCACGGCGGCGAGCTGGGGAGGAGAAGGAACGCATAGGGAGAGAGAGAGAGAGAGAGAGAGAGAGAGAGAGAGAGAGAGAGAGAGAGAGAGAGAGAGAGAGAGAGCCTTCGCGCGCGGGAAGAGTAGGGGAGAAATAAGGAGAAAAAGAAAAAGAAGGAAAAGAAAAAGAGGAGAAAAAGAAAAAGGGAAAAAAAAGTGAGGGAAAGAAATGAGGTCCAATCCTCACATCTTGGGTTACAAAAATGATCCAACGAAAAATATTTCAAAACAGCAAGTAAAATAAAATAATTCAAATGTAGTGATTAAATAAAAATAAAATAATAAAATCCAACAATAAACTAATTTAAAATAAAGAAAAATTTAAATGCATAACAATAATTAATACTAAGAAAGCACATCAAAATAGTTTTCACAAAATTAAAACCATAAAAATAAACCAACTAAATATCCAACAACTTTAAAACAAGAGAATAAATTTTGAATTAATAAAAATAATCTTTCAATAAAAATACACTAAAATACGGGGTGTTACATGACATCGGCCTTTGTACCTCCGAAATGCATTCAACATCAGTTTCTCAATTGTTAATCGATCCTCTTCTCAATTGTTAATCGATCCTCTCGTCGGCTAAAATTAACCTCAAACTCATCATTTCAAAAATTATAAACAATTAGTATAAATATAAAATAACTTGAAAGTAATATGCTATATACTTTGTTGCTTGAGATGTGGCTTATTACCAAGCAATGCTTTTTGATGTGGTCTTTCACATCTTAGGAAACTTTAGACTAAGACAATGTAGAAATCGGTGCATACATGCAAGTAAGTGTACCAATATAAGAAGTAAGCCACGATGTTGAATCTCCGGAGCCACCGATGTAATCATCAGGAATATCAACCTTGATTTTACCCATTTTCCTTACTTTCTCTAAGTAGACACCCCTCGTAGTAGCTCTACCTCGGCACTTGCTTACAACAGCTATATATTCAGTAATTAAAGCATAATTTTTTAATTAAATTAAATTATTTTATAGATATATTACTTAAATTGAGTATAAAATGTGATATTTAATTTGATAAAATACATTGTTCTGGTCTTGGTGATGTTGGCTCACTATTCATGGTAATTGAATCACACGCGAAGTCAGTAATAGATGGGGATGACATACGTGTTGCTTTGTGTTTGGGAGGCATATCTATTTGAAATTATAACAAATTATTATTCAAAAAAATGTTACAAATATTTATAAGAATAATACTTACAAAAATTCGTGTTTGAAATTCATTCACTATACGTTTTGCTGGACCAATCACCCTTATCCTCACTAGACCCTTTAGTTGATTTATCTTCTTCCGATATTTCACCCTCAATTATATTGAGTTGAACATCTTCTCTATGCAATGAGACCATATCATATTGGCTTAGATCAACAAATAGATTGATACCTACTTCGTTTTCTTGATATGCTTCATCATTTGCTGGACTATCAACTTCTTCATGTGATTTGTCTACATCTGGAATGTAATCATATTCATTCTGCGTCCATTGATCTACCATGCCCCACCTGGTCAATAACTGGATTACTAAGCACCTGAGTTGTGGAACCAGGCTCTCCATCGTTAACAGCCTCTTCCTGCTCTAATGTTGGAACTGCTTCCATTCCTCTGCCTTCAACACCATTCATGCGGTCAGTTTCCGATTTCTCCCATACCTGATCATTTGGAATAAATTCCTCCTCATTCAACGGCCTCTCTTCCACCTTGCTAGACTCACCCTTCTGAACAAGACTCCCGCCTTTGGTTTCCTTGATAACCCAGACTTGTTCCATCGTTACCTTCTCTTTTGGTGCCTTCATCTGCACATTACGTTTCTTGCCTTCACCTTTACAAGTCTTGGAGTTATGACCTTGAACATGACACTTTGGACAGTATGCCGACAATGTCTCAAACTCAATACTTTGATAAAGACTTTGAGGGTTTCGGGTGGTACCAATCCACAAAGCCTGAATAGGCTCTTTAGACATATCCATCTCTAAACAGAGTCTTGCACCATCTGTACGAGTAGCGCATCGCTTTAGAAATCTTCCAATTGGAGCCGTAATGCTGCGAAGGAAAGACTCGTGATAATAGTTTGGTGGAAGACCTGGCAGCGTGATCCACACCGGCACACGGACAGGTTCTTGATCTTCTTGGAATTCAGTAGTCCAATGGAAAACTATATACGGTAGTCGCACGAACGCCAGTCGCACGAGCGAATGCCTTAACAAAATCTTCCTCCAACGCCAGTCGCACGAAGACATTTCGCGGCTTACTCATGGATGAAACAATAGCTTGGTTTGATAGACCCCATCTGTCTTTGATGAATGCTCTTATGGAATCAAGAGAGGGACTTTGTCGAAGGAATTTCAATACTAGTGAGTACTGAAAAGGTATAGCCGAGCGGTCCACTTCATCTTTAGAGAAGACAATACAGACCTCTCCATCAACAATTTTGTGAGAGCGGAAGGGTACCATGACTTCAGGGATGGGCTGAGGAGTCTCCAGGACTAGGTCTGCATAGGATCTGAGGCGAGGAGCAGCCACCGAAATGGCCTGATGGCCTTCGGTGACAGCCATGCATAGCCCCAATCACTCGAACGTTTCTTGGAGAGTTTCTTGGAGAGTTCTTCTTTATCGCTCCTCTTGACGTTTCAATTGGCCAATCTCAATCACTAGTCATTAATAAGCCTGCCTTGTTTATAAATGGATAATAGGTTGTTTAAAGTTCTTGAAGGACGTAGAGCGAAAGATAAAGAGAGAGCGTGGCAGCTGAAGGAAGTGGCTGATAATATTCCAAAAAGGTGTTATGGACGGAAGACGTGCTGGAGTGGAAGAATGACAGTTTGGTTATGGGCATTGTGGCAAGGTGCAGACGAAGGAAGGCTGGCCTGAGATGCATAAGAACTGAAATAGAAGGTCGTTAAGAGCAGTTAGTTGATCCTGAGCAATTACACACGGCGTCGTATGATGTATAATTCGTTTCAGTCTTAAATAGAACGTTGTCGTTTAATGTCTTTCTTCTTATTAATTGTAAACACAGTCGTTTCATTTACAAGAATTGTAATAAGTGTTGTCTAAACACTGTCGTTTTGTTCAAACAAATACTATAAATAGAAGAAACGGAGGGAAAACAGAGGAGAACAATTTCATACAATTGCCGACTTCTTCCTTCTTCTTCATCTTCATTCTTCTTCTCTTCTCTTCGTACATTCTGGAGAGTGACTTCTCGAACAAGTCAAGCGTGGGTCCATTACAGTTGGTATCAGCCATGGCAGAAGGGACGCGTTCATATGCTCAAATAGTAGATTCAATGAATCATTTACGTCAACAACAAGAACGTCAGCAAAAGCAGATCGAAGATGCGATTTGTTTATTGTTGCAGCAGCAAGAAGCGGCAAGATTGGAAAGAGAAACACAGGACAAGAAAATTCAAGAGGTTTTACAACAGGTCTCTAAGATTTCTTGTCACAATTCTGAAGATCCTGGTAATATACGTCAAGATAATCACGATCAACAATTCAGGCACAGACATGAAGATATGGAGAATGACACAGGGGACGTGAACCAAAGAGAGATTGTAAACAGAGGCTTTGCCAGGGGTATTAAATTGGATTTTCCTAGATTTCGTGGTGGTAATCCATCACCATGGATCTATCGTGCGAACCAGTACTTCCTGTATCACCAGGTTCCTCCTGGTCAACGTATTTTCATTGCTTCTTTCCACATGGATGATGAAGCCTTGATCTGGTTCCAGGATGCTAGTGAGGCTGGAACGTTTCTGTCTTGGGAGGACTTCATCAAGGCTGTTCAGATCCGTTTTGGATCTACTCCATATGATGATCCTATGGAGTCACTTACTCGACTCAAACGGGTTAGTACAGTTAATGATTACAAATCTGAGTTTGAGATTCTTTCCAATCGTATTAGAGGCTTGTCTGAGAAAAACAAGTTGAGCTGTTTTTTGAGTGGCCTGCGAGATGAGATCAGATTACCTGTTAGGATGTTGAATCCTTTATCCTTGAATGATGCCTTTGGTTTAGCTAAAATTCAAGAACAGTATGTGGTGAGTATAAGGAAACCTTGGAGAAATTCACTTACTGATTCGAGTAAGTTTAGTCCAGAGTCGAATTTGTTAAAATCTGGACAGACTCCCTCACTGTTAGGAGCTCCACGAGTTTCTCCTTTACCTAGGCTTCCTTACCATAAGGTATCTGAGTCTCAAATGTTGGAAAGGCGTAAAAAAGGCCTTTGCTATTTCTGTGATGATAAGTGGCAACCAGGTCATAAATGTGCAAGACCAAAGTTATTTCTACTAGAAGGTATGGAATTTGGTGACTCAAGTGGTGAAGAAAGAGTTGAGGCTAATGATGAGTTGGTTGTTGAACCTGTGGAAGTGGAGGCTGAGATGGCTTCCATCTCATTACAGTCTATGGTAGGTGGAGGAGGACCTAAAACCATGAGACTTATGGCTTGTATTGGCAAGAAGAAGTTGATAGTTAATTGACACTGGTAGCACACATAATTTTGTGGACACTGTGGCTGCTGCTCGATGTAAATTACATGTACAACTTGGCCAGGCTATTAGTGTTAAAGTGGCTAATGGTCAGCTCATTGAGAGCACGGGTAAATGTGTGGCTGTGCCTTTGACAGTTCAGAGCATACCTTTCACAGTTGATTTCTTCACATTGCCCTTGGGAGGATGTGATGCAGTTCTTGGAATTCAATGGTTATCTACCTTGAGTCCTATTCTCTGGGACTTTGTCAATATGAGCATGCAGTTTCAATTTAATGGCCAGGAAATTTCCTTAAAAGGTTTGACAGTGCCTCAGTCAAATCTTATCGATGATGAGGAATCCTTTGAGACTTTTGGTTGTGGAAGCAAAGGCATCTTCCTGCAGATAGTGCCTTGCAGTTCCATTGAACTTCCATCATTGCAGAATCTACACGTGCAGCAACTTTTGCAGAAATATAAGGAAGTCTTTAATGAACCTACTGGATTGCCACCCAATAGGTCTCATGACCACAAGATCAATTTGAAACAAGACATTTCTGCTATCAGTGTTAGGCCATATCGATATCCTTTTTACCAAAAGGCAGAAATTGAAAAAATTGTTAAGGAGCTCTTGAACTCTGGGGTTATTAGACCAAGTCAGTCACCCTTCTCATCTCCTGTGTTGCTAGTCAGGAAGTCTGATGGCACATGGAGAATGTGTATTGACTATAGGGCCTTAAATGAAGCCACCATTAAGGACAAATATCCCATTCCTGTTGTGGATGAGCTCTTGGATGAACTTTCTGGTTCAACAATTTTTTCTAAATTGGATCTTAGAGCTGGTTATCATCAGATACGTATGAGGGATGAGGATATTTCTAAAACTGCCTTCAGAACTCATGAAGGGCATTATGAATTTCTTGTCATGCCCTTTGGTCTCACCAATGCCCCCTCAACATTTCAGGGCCTTATGAATGAAGTTTTCAAGCCATTCCTTCGACAGTTTGTCATTGTTTTCTTTGATGACATACTGGTTTACAGTAGTGACATGTCTTCTCACTTGGATCATCTCTCTACTGTTTTGCAAACCTTACAGCACCATCAACTTTATGCTAAGCAGTCGAAATGTAAGTTTGCATGTCAGGAGATTGAATATTTGGGCCATCTGATTTCCAAGGAAGGAGTGAGGGCAGATCCAAAAAAATTGGAGTCTATGGTCACTTGGCCAATACCAAAAAATCTAAAGGCATTGAGGGGTTTCTTAGGCTTGACAGGCTACTACAGAAAATTCATTAAGGGTTATGGTCAGATTGCTGCCCCTTTGACTTCTTTGCTGAAGAAAGATGCATTTGTGTGGACAGACTCTGCTACAAACTCTTTTAATGCATTGAAGGTTGCTGTCACTAGCCCTCCTGTTCTTGCCTTGCCTGACTTCACCAAGGCATTTGTTATTGAGTGTGATGCTTGTGCAACTGGCATAGGAGCAGTTCTGATGCAAGACCAAAGGCCCTTAGCTTTTTTCAGTCAAGCCTTGAAAGGGAAAAACTTAACCCTTTCCACTTATGAGAAAGAACTTCTAACCTTAGTGCTAGCTGTTAAGAAGTGGAGGCCATATCTCTTAGGAAGTGCTTTTGTGATTAAAACTGATCACTATAGCCTTAAATATTTGCTTGAGCAGAAGATTGGCACTGTTGCTCAGCAAAAATGGCTTTCTAAGCTTCTTGGTTATGAATTTTCCATTGAGTATAAGCAAGGGGTGGAGAACAAGGTAGCTGATGCCTTGTCTCGAAAGGATCAGGTGGCTGAGTTTGGAGAGTTGGCAGCATTGTCATTTCCCACACCAACATGGATCTCAGAGTTGAAAGCAGCTTATACCACAGATCAGAACACACAGCAGTTAGTCACTGCTCTGCAACTTGACCCTACTTCCCATCCTACATTCAAACTGAGGCATGGTCTTTTGTTTAAAAAAGACAGAATATACGTGCCAGATTCCTTCCCTTTGAAACAACAGATTTTGAACTACTTGCACTCTAGTCCTGCTGCTGGCCATTCTGGCTTCCACAAATGTTTGCATCGAGCAAGATTAGAGTTTTATTGGCCTGGTCTCAAACATGATGTTAAGCAGTTCATTCGGGACTGTGACACATGTCAAAGGAACAAGATCCAGAATGTTCTTCCAGCAGGGTTTTTACAACCCTTACCTATTCCTAACCAAATATGGACTGACCTATCAATGGATTTTGTTGAAGGTTTGCCCATCTCGAAAGGCTATTCTGTCATTATGGTGGTAGTGGACAGATTATCAAAATATGCTCATTTCATGCCTTTAAAGCATCCCTTTACAGCTACTCAAGTTGCCTCACTGTTCTTCAATAATGTTTTTAAGTTACATGGTTTGCCTAAAACCATTGTTTCTGATCGTGGCTCAACATTTACTAGTTCTTTTTGGAGTGAACTTTTCAAGTTGCAAGGAGTTAATTTGTCTTATTCATCAGCTTATCACCCTCAAACTGATGGCCAGACCGAAGCTGTCAACAAGTGTCTTGAACATTTTTTGAGGTCTTTCTCTGGTGACAAACCAAAGCTATGGGTGGATTGGCTCTCCTTGGCTGAATGGTGGTACAACTCCAGCTTTCATACTTCCACAAAGCTGACTCCATTTGAAGCTGTGTATGGGGTCCCTCCAACAAAACTGCAGGCTTATATTCCTGGTTTGACTTCTAATCAAGCAGTGGACCAGCTCTTACAAACTCGAGAACAGCTTCTCTTTACCCTCAAATCCAATTTGTCCTTGGCTCAAGATAGAATGAAGTTTTATTATGACAAACACAGAACTGACAGGGAATTTTCTGTGGGGGATTGGGTTTATCTTAAACTCCAACCCCATAGACAGCAATCGGTGGCTCTTAGAAGAAACCTTAAACTTTCACCTCGATATTTTGGCCCATTTCAGATCACTCATCGAATTGGCAAAGTGGCATATCGTTTATGTTTACCTTCAGACTCACTCATACATCCCGTTTTTCATGTTTCTGTTTTGAAGAAAAAGATTGGGGACCAATTTACACCTATCTCTACCTTACCTCCTGTGGACTTACAAGGAGAGTTACGGCCTCAGCCTGAGAAGATTTTGGAGAGGAGAAGTGTCAAGAAAGATAATAGAGCAGTGGTGGAGGTCTTGATTCAATGGGAAGGTGCTGGAGTGGAAGATTATACATGGGAACCTTACTGGCAGCTTCGTCAGCAGTTTCCCCACCTTGTGGGCAAGGTGCTTTAAAGGGGGAGGGTGTGTTATGGACGGAAGACGTGCTGGAGTGGAAGAATGACAGTTTGGTTATGGGCATTGTGGCAAGGTGTAGACGAAGGAAGGCTGGCCTGAGATGCATAAGAACTGAAATAGAAGGTCGTTAAGAGCAGTTAGTTGATCCTGAGCAATTACACACGGCGTCGTATGATGTATAATTCGTTTCAGTCTTAAATAGAACGTTGTCGTTTAATGTCTTTCTTCTTATTAATTGTAAACACAGTCGTTTCATTTACAAGAATTGTAATAAGTGTTGTCTAAACACTGTCGTTTTGTTCAAACAAATACTATAAATTGAAGAAACGGAGGGAAAACAGAGGAGAACAATTTCATACAATTGCAGACTTCTTCCTTCTTCTTCATCTTCATTCTTCTTCTCTTCTCTTCATACATTCTGGAGAGTGACTTCTCGAACAAGTCAAGCGTGGGTCCATTACAAAAGGCTAGCTAGGTGCTCAAGAGCGCGAGAGAGGTGAGGATCATATATAGACCTGCTATATATATATATATATATATATATATATATATATATATATATGGAGAGTTATGATCTTCTCATGCAATTAATTCTCTTTTAGTGCTCGTGTGAAAAAGAATTCGTTTTATTTTCCTTAAAATGAAGGATCAGACATATAATCTAAAGTTTAAAATATCTATTCAGAACATTGTCCCTTGTAATCTTTGCCAGGTCTCGTTCTCTGTGTTTGCCTGTTTGGTGTATATAATATCATAAGTCCTATGATGTACGACTGCCTATTTTTCATTGTTTCTCTCTTCTACAACTCGAGCTGCTTTTTTTCCTGAAAATGTGTTTGATATCATGTGCATGTTTATGTACTCAGTTTGGTTTCATTTTGCGTTAATGGACCATCTACTTTCTCGGTTCTAATTTTGCTAGCTTTTGCAGATTACTGAAGGGGTCAAAGTTATTTGCGTTTCGACGTGTACGTGTTTCCATGTGCAAACATGAGAATTCTCAAAGCTATTAAAATTTTTCATAATTTTATTTTCAAACATTACTCAAACACTACACTTTTCAAGTTTAAATTTTTTTCAACATTTTCATCTAATCTCACAAAAACAAGAGATCGAGTTGACAGAAGGAGATCACAATACTGATGCAAAGAGTAGAAACCACGTGAATCGATGCTAGTTAAAGCCGTATGTCATGAAGTTCCGAGACAAAGTAATATGATGACTAGATCATGACCAGGTTGAAGTAGTTTTAAGTGTTTTGAAAATTCGAGGTTGTTAAAAGTTTATTTTTCTAAACAAAAAAGATATTGATAGTTATGTATCTTCGCTCTTGAGCACCTCATCATGATATTCCAAAGAGGTGCTAAACAGCGAGAGGTGAGGATCAAGTTAGATAATTGAGAATTCTGGTTCAAAGTGATACCAGATGATGAGTGTGTATTATATATTTATAGGACTTTGCAAGATAAGATATATACACGTGCAAAACAGAAAGATAAGATATATACAAGTGCAAAACAGAAAGAGATAAGCTTGATACAAAGTAATTCAAATATACAACTAAGTTTATCTATTATCTATATCTTTGGAATCAGATTGGATAGACTTGATCTGTTGAGTTTGAATATCATGGTTAACAGCCCCTTGCAAGCCAATGGTGAGAGATCGAACCATGAGCTTGTCACGTAACAAACTAAATCTAGATGAAGTCAAGCCTTTTGTGAAGATATCTGATGGTTGGGAATTAGTGGAGCTGTATCTTGCAACTATGTCACGATTGAAAATCTTCTCTCGTATGAAGTGATAGTCCACCTCTATGTGTTTTGTCCTTGCATTGAAGACAGGGTTGGAGGATAGTGAGAGTGCCCCTATGTTGTCTACCCAGAGACATGGAGGTGAATGAAGAGGAAGACCAAGCTCTTTGAAGAGCATTCGAACCCAGTAGAGTTCAGTAACAGCAAGTGCCATAGACCTGTATTCAGCCTCCGTGCTGGATCTAGCAATCACTGGTTGTTTCTTGGCTGTCCAAGAAATGAGGCATGGACCTACAAAGATGCAGTACCCGGTAGTCGATTTACGATCATCTGGGCTTCCTGCCCAATCCGAGTCACAGAAGCCATGAAGAGCCAAAGATCCTTTGCTATAATGGAGACCAAAGTCAAGCGTACCCTTTAGATATCGAAGGACTCTCTTGGCTGTAGTGAGATGGACAGAGGTGGGGCAATGTAGAAATTGGCATAACCGGTTGACACTATAAGCAATATCTGGTCGAGTTAAGGTGCAGTATTGCAAAGCTCCAACAATATGGCGATAGACTGAAGGATCAGGAAGTGGATCACCCGTATGCTTTGATAATTTTCCACCTGAGGTGCATGGTGTTGCTACTGGCTTAGCACCAACCATGTTGGTATCATGAAGGAGGTCCAAGATGTACTTGCCTTGATGCATATGAAGAGATTCTAAGGTTCTGTGAACCTGAATACCCAGAAAGTATGATAGTGCTCCCAGATCTTTAACTGCAAACTCGCTGCTGAGTTGATGTAGAAGAGCTGAAACTGCAGCAGTAGAGTTGCTAACAACCAAAATATCATCAACATATATTAATATGAAGATGGTAACAGAGGGTCTATGGAGATAAAACAAAGAGGTATCAACATTAGAGCCAGTAAAACCAAGTTCAAGTAGACACTGTGAGAGGCGATGGAACCAAGCTCGAGGAGCTTGTTTCAAGCCATGAAGAGACTTTTGTAGCCTGCAAACATGAGTGGGATATTGGCTGTCCTCAAACCCCTTGGGTTGTTCCATATATACTTCCTCTTCTAGGTAGCCATGTAAGAAGGCGTTAGAAATGTCTAGCTGTTGAATTACCCAGTTATGATGAACTGCCAAAGCAAGCACAAGCCTAATTGTAGCAGGTTTTATAATAGGACTAAAAGTCTCATGAAAGTCAATTCCATATTCTTGCTCAAAGCCTTTAGCCACTAGTCTGGCTTTGAATCGCTCAATAGTTCCATCTGCCCTTTGTTTTAACTTGAACACCCATTTGTTGCGAATAATGTGCTTATCAAGAGGTCTTGGACACAAGATCCAAGTTTTATTTTGAAGAAGTGCACTAAATTCATGTTGCATAGCTGCCTACCAGTTAGCATCCTTAGATGCCTGTTGGTAAGTGCGTGGTTCATTTGTAAGGAAGGTGGATGAGAGGGCTGAGATAGGGTGTTTTGTGGAGTAATAGAGATGGTAGTCAGGGAATTGTTTGGGTTTGAGAGAGTTTGTCTGCTGTCTGGTAATGATTTGTCGAGGTGGGAAATAAGTGAGGGAATTGGATAATGGTTCAGATGGTTGAAGAGATGAAGAGGAATGGGGAGAGGAGAGGTTGCTGGTTGGGAAAGGTAAGGTTGGGGAGGGAGACTCAGTCTGAGTAGGAGCTGCAGAAACAATATTAGTAAGAGAGGAGAGAGGAGGAGAATCTAAGGAGAGTGAAGAAAAAGACATACCTGGTGTGATGGGAGCAGTAGAGTCCAACGAAGTATCCTCCAAGGCTTGAGTGGTAGTAAGCAAGGGAGTAGAAAATATGAGAGGAGCAGCTGGAATGGTATTATTAAGAGAAGCTGGAGGCTGTATATGGGTAGCAGGAAACTTGGTTTCATCAAACACTACATGGTGAGAAATGTATATTCGACCAGTTTGAATATCAAGACATCTATAACCTTTGTGATTTGCAGCATATCCAAGAAAAATACATTGCTTACTTCTAAAGGAAAGTTTATGAGAAGAGTATGGTCGAAGTAGAGGGAAGCAGGCACAACCAAATGTTTTGAGGAGTGAGTAATCAGGTTGTTTTTGAAAAAGGCAGAAGTAAGGGGAAGTATTATGAAGGACAGATGTAGGCATTCGATTAACAAGGTAAGTTGCTGTCAAAAAGGCATCAACCCAATGTTCAGAGGGTAAATGAGATTGAGCTAGGAGAGTTAGGCCAGTTTCTGTGAGATGTCTATGTTTTCTTCCAGAGATTCCATTTTGCTCAGAGGTATGTGGACATGTGAGGCGATTGAGGATGCCATGATTATCTAAGAATGTTTTAAAGGCATGAGAGAGATATTCTCCTCCATTGTCTGTTTGAAGTTGCTTAATTTTATAGGAGAAGAGATTCTCAACCAGGCAATTAAATTTGATGAAACAAAGTGCAACATCTGATTTCTGTTTAAGAGGAAACATCCATGAAAATCGAGAAAAGTCATCAATAAATAAAACATAATATTTACAGCCACTGATTGACATTACAGGAGAGGTCCATACATCAGAGTGAATAAGTTCAAGAGGATGGCTAGACTTGTGGAGGGAATCTGGAAAGGGGAGTTTATGGCTTTTTGCCATTTGACAAAATTCACAAACATGATGTAGTTTGTGTGAACCAGAAACATAAATAAGAGAATCATGAGTGAGGTGGCGGATGGTAGACTCTGAAGGATGGCCTAATCTGGAATGCCAAGTTTGAACAGGTGATGTAATGCCTAGGAAAGCAGTGAATGTAGAACTGAGAGCTGAATGTGGCTTCTTTTTATTGGATTGAATGTGCTGAAGATAAATGGGATAGAGGCCTGCTTCACTCGAGCCTTGAAGCAGGACTTTGTTGGTCTGCATGTCCTTCACAACAAAAGAAGAGGAAGTAAGTACAAAGTAGCAATTATTATCTTGACATAGACGCTAAATAGACAGTAGATTAGAGGAAGCAATTGGACAATGTAAGATGTTGGATAACATAAAGCATTGATTGTTTGTTTTGATGAGAGAGGAACCGGTATGATTAATAAACAAACCTCCACCATTACCAACAGTTACTTGGGCAGGGCCTTGATATGGTTGCTGTTGTAAGGTCAGATTTTCCAGTGCAGAGGTGACATGATTATTAGCACCACTATCAAGGAACCAAGGTTGTTCATCTTCCTGCATTACATGTGTATGTGCAGCCATGGCAGCCAATTATGAGGGGGGGGGGTGTCTCCCTTGGTATGAGTAGTCCATTCGATGGTAACAATCAAGGGCTTGATGACTTGTTTTGCCACAAATCTGGCAAGGAGGTCGATTATTAGAGAAGAATGGTCCAGTGTTGGAGGTTTTACCTGTTGACTGGGCAGCAGAAGATGTAGCAGTAGACTGTCGAGTACCATTGAATGGTTTGCTAGTATGAAACTGTCTGGGTTTTTTGTTTTTGTAAGGAGGCTTAGATTTGTGAGAGAAGAAGGCTATTTGGCTAGTTTCTGGTGGGACAAGTTTTTGTTGAGTGTCAAGAAGTTGCTCATAATTGAGGAGTTCTGTTTGAAAATCTTCAAAGGTAATGGAAGACTCACGGGTGGCAAAGCTAAGAGAGGTGACAAAGGGGTGATATGTTGAATTAAGACCCCCAACAACATAGGAAATCAGATCTTCCTCATCAACTGGTTTACCTACAGCAGCAAGTTGGTCAGACCAGCTTTTGGCATTAAGGAGATAGTATGTGCATGATTTGTTGCCTTGATTCAATGTTTGGAGTTGTCTTTGAGGTGAGAAATTCTGGATCGAGAATGAGGTGCAAATCTGGTTGCCAAGGTGGTCCAGACTTGGCGAGATGTATTTTGTCCATAAACAGTAGACAAAACCTTCTCTGTAAGAGTGTCATTTATCCATGCCAAAATGAATTGATCCTTCTTCTGCCATAACAAATAATCAGTGTTAATGACAGAAGTTGGTTTGCCTTCATTATCAGTGACAACCTGAGATGGACATGGCTCAGAGCCATCCACAATACTCATTAGATCATGGCTACGCAGTATAGGTACAAACTGAGTAGTCCAATTGAGATAATTGGCTCCATCTAACCTAACAAAGACTAAGGAAGTGATGTTTGGAATGGTGAAGGTAGCAGTGGAGACGTGTGGGGAGGCCATAAGAATCTAAGTGGTGTAAGCCAATACGGGCTCTGATACCAAGTTAGATAATTGAGAATTCTGGTTCAAAGTGATACCAGATGATGAGTGTGTATAATATATTTATAGGACTTTACAAGATAAGATATATACACGTGCAAAACAGAAAGATAAGATATATACAAGTGCAAAACAAAAAGAGATAAGCTTGATACAAAGTAATTCAAAAATACAACTAAGTTTATCTATTATTTATATCTTTGGAATCAGATTGGATAGACTTGATCTGTTGAGTTTGAATATCATGGTTAACAGATCATAGACCAGCAGCTATATACAGAGAGTTATTTTCTCATGCAATTAATTATCTCTTTTAGTGCTCAGAAAAATAATCCGTCAAGGAGACTGATAATCTAAAGTTTTTAAAATATCATCTATTTAGAACAGTACTGTCCCTTGTAATCTTTGCCAGGTTCTGTTCTCTGTGTTTGATGTACCACAAATCTGGCCTATGATATTTGCATGTTTATGTAGTTAGTCTGCAGCTACGACTCTGCCTGTTTTTCATTGTATCTCTCTTCTACAACTCGCACAGCTTGTTGTCAACACCATATCTATAATTCTTCAATCTCGAACTGCCATGCATCCTAGTTAATGATACCACTAGGAGAATGTTTAAATATGTTAAATTTGGTGTAGGCTGGTGTCATTCTTCTTAAACGTGCAAGATTGTTGGTTGTTTTATCTTTTAGGCTTCTCCCTTTCTTTTTTTTTTCTTTTTTTTTTTTTTTTTTTTTTTTTTTTTGAAGCTTGACTCCATACGGCCTGTATTTTTTCTAATTATTCGTTACTGCCAGCAGCACAAGTAAAGATTAATTTTTAAGAAAGCACAGGAATTGAAGGAAAACCATGGCCTTCAATGGAAAGCTTTTGCAACCTCTGCTAGTACTTGGGGTACTGATCGTGTTGATGATTTTAGAATCATCAGCAGCATCTAAACCCAATTCAAGATGCCACCGTAGATGTGGAAGAGTTGAAATCCCCTACCCATTTGGAACAAGCGAGGGCTGTTACCTTGACTCAACATTTCTCATCACTTGTAACAACACATTACATCCGCCAAAACCAACTCTGGGCTCTGATATGTTTGTCGAGGACATATCAGTATTGGATGGGGAGCTGCGAGTCTCAAACCCCATAGCCAGTCTTTGTAAAGTCCTTGAGCGCAAGAGGAGCAAGAAACGAAAGGCTGAACAATGCTTTGTAGGGGATCGTTACAAAAGATGCATCTCCGATGGTCGGCAGCCTATTAGTGTCAACTACAGTGGTAACTCTGCCTTGTTCAAGCTTTCAAATTTTCGCATCTCAAATAAGAGGAACAAGATCACTGCCGTGGGTTGTGGTGTTTATTCGTTTATTCAAGGCTCTGTGGAACAAAAGGGCTTCACTACTGGATGCTTATCACTCTGTAACTCCAATGCCAGCGATGTGGTTAACGGGTCATGCTCTGGTATTGGCTGTTGTCAGACTTCTATCCCGCAAGGAGCGACCGAATTTGATCTAAGTGTTCGGAGCTTGAGCGACAACACGACAACTCTTGCCATCGATGAATGTGCTTACGGCTTTATAGTGGAAGAAAAAGCCTACAACTTTTCATCATCGGATTTCACAGATTTAGTGTATAGAAACACTGTACCCGTTGTGCTTGATTGGGCAGTTGGAAATGAGTCATGCGAAGATGCTAAGAAAAATAATGATAGCTACACATGCAAGGCAACAAATAGTTATTGTTACAATTCCAACAACGGCTTGGGTATCGTTGCAATTGCTTCAATGGTTATCAACGGAACCCATATCTCCCTGGTGGACCTGACAGTTGCCAAGGTAATCTAGCTAAGCCTTATTTTCCCCTTAATTTGGCTCATTAATTTAGTAAACATATGGTAATTTGAATATATATATATATATATATATACATAATAATGCTAGATACAATTTTGAAATGTTCAAGACTCGCGTATATATATATAAATACATATATATATATATATATTTTTGTGAAAAATTATGCCCACGATTAAAATTAATAGTAGGTATTTCATATAGGTCTAAAATTATCGACTTTTTTTTAAAATGAGTACCCGAGATTGACTTACAACATCACCTAAGACAACTTAAATCATTTCTCATATATATATATATATTAATTTATTTATATTATTTCTATATATATAATGTAATTCTTGTGACGGCTTGCGGCTGTCTGCATCGCTGTGTTTCAGATATCAACGAGTGCATTTCGAAACCTTGCGCTGGAAATGCAACATGCAACAACACTGATGGAAATTACACATGTACTTGTCGACATGGGTACGAAGGAGATGGGAGGATGTTTCCCGAAATAGGTTACAGACCTAAATTAGAAAGCCAATCTAGAATTATTCCTATTAATGCACTCGGTAAGTATGTATTAGAATTTATTTATTTATTTTAAATTTGGCACATCGACATGCAGATTTTGTTAGGCTTAACAATTTGTAGCACTTAGAGAACATGTCTCTCTATTAACAATTTTAATATAAATCCTATTAATAATATATATAAAAATTTCAACAGCAAGGCGTAATCCTTTTCCTATTTTATTGAGTACCTAAGCAGGTGCTAGTGCAGGCCTTGTGGTGTTATTTCTACTTATTGGTGGATGGGTGTCATTATACAAACTGGTAAAGAAAAGGAAAAGGATTGAACGTAGGCAGGAGTTCTTTAAACGAAATGGCGGACTGTTGTTACAACAGCAAATATCTCAAAGTGAATTGGATGCTGAGAACACGAAATTATTTAATTCAAAGGACTTGGAGAAAGCCACTGACCATTTCAATGTTAATAGAATACTCGGTCAAGGAGGACAAGGCACTGTTTACAAAGGTATATTAGATGATGGAAGAATCGTTGCTATAAAAAAGTCAAAGATAACTGATGAAGGAAAGCTTCAAGAATTCATTAATGAAGTTGTCATTCTTTCATGAATTAATCATATGAACATTGTTAAACTACTAGGTTGTTGCTTGGAGACAGAAGTGCATTTACTAGTGTATGAATTTGTTCCTAATGGAACTCTCTCAAAATATCTAAGTGACCAAAACCAAGAGTTTCCACCAACATGGGATATGCGCTTACGAATTGCCACAGAAATTGCAGGAGCTCTCTATTATTTACACTCAGCAGCTTCATTACCCATTTACCATCGAGACATTAAGTCAACGAACATTCTCTTAGATGATAAGTACAGAGCAGAAGTAGCAGATTTTGGGACTTCAAGATCCGTTGCTATTGATCAAACTCACTTGACTACACTAGTGCATGGAACTTTTGGATACTTGGATCCGGAGTATTTTCAATTAAGTCAATTTACAGAAAAGAGCGATGTTTATAGTTTTGGTGTTGTCATTGTTGAGCTTTTAACCAGAGAAAAAGCTATCTCTTTGACAAGGGCACCAAAAGCTAAAAGTTTAGCCACACATTTTATTTACTCGATGGAAGAAAACAATTTGTTTGATATTCTTGATAAACGATTTTTGAAGGATGCTGTAAAAGAAGAGCTTATTACAGTCGCAAACCTTGCAAAAAGGTGCCTGAACTTGGATGGGAAGAAACGACCTACGATGAAAGAAGTCTCAATGAAGTTGGAGGCAGTACAAATATCAAAAAAAGTTTCAAACCTTGAAATGTGCAAAGGAGATGATAGGCCTACTATAGAGGAGGTGGCAGTGATGCTAGATGGACTAAGAGTTAAGGAAAAGCAAACAAGGAAAGAAGCTAATCTCAATGCAGAAGAGAGTAAGTATTTGCTCAGTGCATCCACTGATCCACACATGACTCTTTAAGCATTGATGTTGGCGTTGGCTGCTCTTCCATAAGTACCACTAATAGTATGGGAAATCAAGCACTAAAATCAACAAATGATGGCAGATAATCCATTAGTCCTTAAAAGCCTCAATCAACAAGCATCTTCCTCCAAATCAATGGATGATGGTCGATTTCGGTCTCTTTGCATGCAGTGTATAAGTTTTCTCCACCTAGATCTTTTTGTATGTTCAAAGGTTGCTCTCAAGGTCTGCTTTGCCTTAGTAAGAGCCTTTGTAGGTACGTGTGAACAAGTCCAGTACTATGTTGAGGAATAATCTCACATTAGCTGTAGATACGGTCTTGGACATGTTTATAAGTAATGAACAATCCTCTCTTATTGAACCGGTTTTATGAGATAAGTTAAGACTATGAATTTCTTCATGGTATCAGAGCCTGCTACAGGACGAATGGGGGCCCACACTACTTACCCCGTGACAAGGACCAGAAAAAAATACTGGCCTGAACGTGAGGGAGAGTGTTGAGGAATAATCCCACATTGACTGTGGACAAGGTCTTGGACATGTTTATAAGAAATGAACAATCATCTTTTATTGAATCGGTTTTATGAAATGAGTTCGGTCCATGAATTTCTTCATACTACTGGTCAATTAGGTGTCCGCTTTTAGAGCATTCCTAATTTCAACATGTGTCTTCTAAGTTTTTATTTGTGAATTATGGGTAGATTTGTTGTAACTTAAATATTAGTGTTTGGTGTTCAAAGAATTTATACTTTCTAGAAACGTCAATGCATGCTTTGCTGTAGACTTAGGGTAAATTCTTTGCTGTAGACTTAGGGTAAATTCTCGAAGTGGGAATATTCTTCTAAGTTCCTTGAAAGCAAATGACGTACGTCGTACTCCATTAACTAGCAAAAGCCCGGGGATGCTGAATTACTGGTCTATTAATATTTCATCCATATATATCTGTCTTTCAAAATTAGCAAGATCAAATATCACTTCGTATAATTATTTTAGAGAAATATTTTAATTATAAAAATATTTTATAAAAATAAATTTACAACTTAATAATATGAGTTTAAATTTAAATTCATATCAATTTATAGATATATTTTTATAAATAAAATAAAGAGAAAAATGTAATCACGAGTGATATGGAAAACGTGACGAAAAATCATAAGGTGAATGGAGTATGTAATAAAGAGTGACAAAAGTTGAGGTAGGTGGGATCGATGCAGAAATATCAGTGAGGGAGGAGCCTATAAAATAGGTAGGTGGGATCGATGCAGAAACATGCATTAATGTTTTTTTGTTTTTTTTCGAAAGGAATTGCTTTTTATTTTGTATTTCGTAATTTTCAAAAGGTACTACTGCATGCACGTAATTTTCGATTATGGTTATTAATCATCACCAATTAGGCACCTTAATTTTGTGATTAGTTCAACAATTAATTAGGAACATAATAATCTGACCTACAAAATTCATATTTTCTGATCTAAGCCAAAGTTTAATTAGATATCAAAAATTTCTAATCCAACCACATTAATAAAGTGTTGTTAATATCAGATAGCATCGAAGCTAATACCAAAGACTAATCATTGGAGCTAGAGCTAGGGTGGCGAATGAACGAATTAAATTCTTGCGGTTTATAATGATTTTAAGCAACTTAAAACATAATATTGACTGATTCTTTAGAATATAAAACCATAAATTAGGTGACGATCATAGCCTATAGACCTATAAACTTGTAGTAATCCTACTTAGTTTTAAATTTTAACACAAGCTTGATCAGAAAACACGAAAAAAAAATAAAAGAAAAAAGAAAGTAGTCCAATAGTGACTTAGAAAAGTAGTACCAAACCCAAACTTGTGGTGTTCTACGGTCCAGGGAAAGTGTGGGATGCTGAACTGGTCTTCCTCTGAGAAGATTTACAAACCTTACAAAAGTTTTGAATATAATTCAGCCACATTGTTTATTGCATCGTTTATATTCATATTTATAGTACAGTGTGCATATCTACAATAAATGAAAAAGATACAAATTGATTTCTAGGATTTCAGTATTACAGCAGATCTGTCATTGCCTTCTCAATGAGTGTTGACTTGAGTTTCCTTTGTAGTAGATGTAGTAGATGCCTTATGAGAAGCATCCCCCACTCTCTTTGTGAAGATATCATCCAGCTGCAGATTGGAGGGAACACATTTGACCCATAGAAGTCCAGCAGCAACTTGTTCCCGAATGAAGTGATAGTCTAATACAATATGTTTAGAACGAGCTTGTGAGATTGGATTGGCAGACGTGAAAATAGCTTTTATTATCACATAGAATGGTACCAGGTGCGGCAAAGTTGATGTGGAGATCACAAAGGAGATGAGTGAGCCACATAACTTGAGTGGCAGTCAATGCAAGAGAACGATACTCGAATTCAGCATTGGAATGAGAGACTGTTGGTTGTGTAACATCCTGTATTTTAGTGTATTTTTATTGAAGGATTATTTTTATTTTATTCAAAAAATTATTCTCTTGTTTTAAAATTATTAGATTTTTAATTGGGTTATTTTTATGATTTTTAGTTTACGAAATTATTTTTGAAGTGCTTTCTTTAAATTAATTATTGTTATGTGTTTAAATTTCTTCTCGAATTAAATTAACTTATTATTGTGTTTAATTATTTATTTTCATGTTAATCACTGCGTTTGAAATATTTTATTTCACTAGCTGTTTTAAAATCGTTTCCGTTGCATCATTTTTATAACCCAAGTTATGAGGATTGGACCTCATTTCTTTTCCCTCTATTTTTCTTTCCTCCTTTTCTTTTCTTCTTTCTTTTCTTTTTCTTCTCCCCTGGTTTCTTTCCCGCACGTAGCGTCCAACTCCCTCCCTCTCTCTCTGTCCGTTCTTCCTTTCCCCCAGCCCACCGCCGTGCGCCGGCAGTGGTCGACACCGCCCGGCTCCCCAGCTTCTCCACCGGCCGGCGACCACCTCCCTCCGTTTCCAGCTCCTCCATCGCCGCCGTCAGCCACCACGAGCCCATTGAAGCTGCGACGCCTCTTGTGCCTCTTGCGCCGCCGTCGCACCACCATTGGCCGCCATTTCTTCACCACATCATCCTCGACCTCCAAGCAACCCATTAGACCCAACCCCACCTCCGATCCGTCACCGGTGAAGCACAACCAACCCCATTTCCGTTTTGGGTATTTTTGGCCTTAAACCACCCCATGTGCTGCCACCCACGGCCAACCTTCACCACCACTAGCTTCACCGACCTCCCTAGGCCCTACCCTATCAATTTTGGGTCTTCGTTTGTCTCCGTTGAAAAGTGGGTATCTATGACCCACGACCATAGTGTATTTTACACTGTTCTGCAGCTGTTTTTCCACTTCTTGCAGTTTCGTGATCCTCCGGAAATTGTTATATAGCACTGTAAGTATTTTCCAAAGAATTCTTGTGAATTTAATATATTTTTGCACTAACACATTACATTGTATTTGAACTGTTGATTGGTTTTGCCGGACTGAGTCCGAGGAGTACGGGGGTCGAATTGTTTGGTGATTGGAGTTGTTTGGTTGGATTTGATTGGGTTGGTTATTGATGGTTGTTGATTAGTGTCGGTACATGTACATTTCATGATATCATGCATGATCATGTTTGTAAAGCAAATTGACTTTTCGTGTATTGCATTCATGTTCATGTGTTTATGAAAACTGGGTTTTCATGTGAGAATGAAATTTGGGTGCGTGCGTATCACGACCCCAAGCCGAGATGGGGCATTATCTCGGTGGAGCTCCTCTGGTTACTCGGGAGCGGAATATACTGAGTAACGTCTCCTGGATTGTCGCCGGGCGACAATGGGATCGGACAAGAGATTCGTGCCGACTCCGTGGTCCTTTTGCTGGCGGGAACTAGAGGATGTCTGGCCACGTACGCGCGGGGCGCGGAACTGGGCATCGCTTGTTGCGTAGTGGGTGCTTGGCTACGAACGCGCTGGGCGCGGAACTGAGTATCGCTACGAAGCCAGGACGTGCGGATGGTCCCTAGGGGAGGCCATGGTGCATATGATAATAATGGATAAATGGACTATTTTCTGGGAACATAGCGTGTGTTGAATTTTGTGTAAATATTTTCTGGGAAAATGTTTTATGAATATTTTGGGCCAAATGGGATTTTGGCGTTTGTTGGAAAATTATCATTTTCGGAAAAAATGATGTTTTGAGGAAAATGCATATTTCATCATATGCATGCATGTCAGTTGCATTAAATGCATTTTATTCCTGAGGATTATTTGGGTTATACTTACCTGCGGTACCATTCTGTAGTAACGCAAATTTTGATGCAGATGAGGAGGAGGAGGGCGAGCCTGAGGAGACGGCTCCGCCTGAGGAGTGATCTGGGATCACAGCCTTCGTCATCTTATTTTATTGTATTGTACTTTATTCGGGATGACTGTATAACTTTTTAAACCCTTTTACTGATGTTTACTTGTATTTAAATTCTGGTACTTAGTTGACTAATCCGTTGCGTTGTTTTTGTACACTGTCGCTTGTACACACACTTGGCAGTTTCGTTGGGATGCGTGACCGTGTTGTTATCATCCCGGCGTCTCGATTCCTGTGTTTCCTTACATAGGGGTCGGGGGCGCCACAGGTTGCTTCTTTGCACTCCATAAAATGAGATGGTCGTTCAGAAAAATAGCATAGCCAGAAGTGGAGCACCTGGTTTTGAGGCAGCCAGCCGAATCAGCATCAGAGAAGGCTAAAAGATGAGGAAAGCTGTGAGAGGAGATGATAAGGCCAAGACGAATGGTGCCTTTTACATACCAAAGGATCCTCTTAACAGAGAAGTTGTCCTACAACCATGGGAGTTGCGATAGGCTTATAGTCAGTCTTGCTGACTTTAGCAAGCAAATCAAGAGCATATTTGGATTGATTGAGGAGCAAACTAGCGAAGTTGTGTAGAACTTCAATGCCCAATAAATAGTGAAGCTGACCAAGGTCTTTCATGGAGAATTTTTTGCCAAGACAAGTGATGAATGACTTGAGTAAATTGGAGTTTCTACCTGTGATGACAATGCCATCTATGTATAAAAGGAGATAAGTAGTACCAAGTGGTTGATGATAAACAAATAAAGAGGAATCGGCTTGGCTGCAAGAGAACCTAAACTGAAGTAAAAAATGACTGATGTGATGAAACCAATTTTGAGGAGCTTGTTTCAATCTGTAAATAGTTTCATGAAGGCAAAAAACATGATGTGGATAACGAGAATCAGTGTATCCAGGAGCTTGATCCATGTAAACCTCTTCATGAAGAGAATCGTGAAGAAATATATTCTTCACATCAAGTTGGCAAAGAGGCCAACCAGCAGCGAGAGCAAGGGACAAGATGCGTTGAACAGTAGCTAATTTACCACAGGATTGAAGGTCTCATCAAAATCAAGGTCATGTAGCTGAGTGTAGCCTTTGGCAACAAGGTAAGCTTTGTGCCTTTCAAGAGAACCATTGGCATGAAGCTTGACGCGAAATACCTAGTAGCAACCAACAACATTCTTGTGAGAAGGGCATGGAACCAAGGTCCAAGTTTTGTTGGCTTGAAGAGCTTGCATTTCTTCCTTCATGGCAGCAAGCCATTCAGGGTTTTTATATGCAGACATGAAGCCACGTGGTTCTTTTAAGGCTAATAGGGAGTGGAAAAGTTCAGAGGAATGAAGAGTGGTGTGAATAGGGTAAGCGTCTGGCTTATAAATCATGTATAGATGCATATAGAGAACAAAATACTAAAAATAGCTCATGTTTACAGCAATCATGACACAAAATACTCTCTCATTTATACAGATTTCATAAGTAATGCAGAACAAATAACTAAGGTTGTTTTCATATTTCTTTTCGAAACAAACATACATATTTTCACAAATCATCCTCAGTTTATTTCTTTTATTTTATGCAAAGTCAAGTATAGGAACCTAGCTTACTTGGACTTTTTCAACTTCTATGAATTTTCTCACAATAGTGCCAATGGAATATCAATCGTCTCCTATAAAGAAGCATGTAACTTGCATTAATTTACAAATATACATAAATTATTACTTAAGTACGTTCTTGCAATTAAAGCCAGAAATACTCATTACGTATTTTTCATCAAGTTTAAAACTGTCATACATCTAAATTCGCATTAACTCTAAAATTGCATTGCTCCCCAAATAATTAAACCCACAAAAAAAATCATGCCTAACCATCAGATACTCTCAATCTTTCCACATTAAAAGATTTCTCTATGACTTTGCCTTTAAGACCGCCTGAAATTTCTTAACTCGTACACATGTTTAGGCTTTAACTATATTATAGATCCTTGTTCATCCTAGGTGCAAACCCGAAATATGCATCATATATCTTAGGTGCTCCTTAGGGGCAACCCGTAACCATAACACTAACATGCAACTCAAACTCATAACCCATTAATATTACATAGACGATAATATATAACATTACATAACCCATTAACCCGATACCCATAACACTAACATGCAACACAAGAGAGATCGAGATACCCGAGAGAGAGCTTCACAGTTTCAGTTGCTTGAGGCACTGGGCTAGATTCCGATCCATGTAGGCTTTCTTTACGGTGGCTCTAAGGTGGAGCAATGGTTATTTTACATGATGGGCACGATAGCGTGAGTGGGTAGGCAATCCCAATGCTGCTCTGTTTTGGGTGCTTAAAACAAGGGCTAGTTTTGGTGTAGGACTGGGTCCAGTTTTAAGACACAAGGGTTGTCGTTGTTAGACAGATAAGCCAAGATTCAAACTCCTTCGAAGATCACTCACTGCAAGTCTAGGATTTATCTCATACACTAGCATTAGCCCAAAGTTTATCTTATATAACAACCCCATCTTCTATCCCCACCTAGATCCAAGATGAACTGTATGTTGCTTGTTTATACTAGCCACACCATCCAATAGCCTGTCATGCATATGCATTTTTATTGTTATTGCATGTCATGATTTTATTAATTGTGCTCTGCCCTGTGGTTATACTATGAAACTAGAAAAGTTGAGATTTTTTGTATTATAACAATAATATTAAAATCAGGGTTTTGTGGGTGTGTACGTATCATGACCCCAAGTTGAGATGAGGTATTATCTTCATGGAGCTCTTCTAGTCACTCAGGAGCGTGTAAAACTGAGTGAAGCCCCTCGGTTGTTGCCAGGCTACAACAGGCTTGGCCAAGACGGTAACGCTCTTGGCAGGACTCCATGGCCCCTCTACTAGCGAAGGCTAGAGGATGTCTAGTTGCGTACTCACCGGGCGAGTGTTAGGCATCACTCGTAATGAAGTCACACGCCAGGTCCTTACCCGTGGCGTGACGAAGGAAGCTAGAGTAGATAGTCCCTTGGGGAGACCATGGTGCACCTGTAATAAATGAATGTCGTTTGTGTATAAATGTGATTTTTGTTGTGAGTGGCTATAATTGAAACACTTTTAGTGAAGGTTACAAAAAGGATTATTTTGGATAATCTCTTATGATTGTTGTGCTTTTTTGTCTGTATGCTTCCATGTTTGAAATTCCTGGTTGTTGATCTGTTGACTTACTTGTTGAGATTAAGAGATCTCATTGTGGTGTTCCCACGTTCATGGAACTGAGGACTTTAATGCAAAGGACAGATTTGAGCATGAATGACCGACCCCACCTAAGGAGTGATGACTTGGGTTTATTTTGGTTGTAGTTGATGGACTTTTATTTTATTTTTTAATTAGCTGGATGACTATAATAACCTTATGGAGGACTGTAATAACCTTATGGAGGACTTCTTGTTGGGTTGTATTTTAATTTTTCTAGTAGCTAGTTTTGGACTGCCTTATTATTTTTCCATTGCATTTATAAACTGTACACATATTGAATGTTCGCACACACCTACACTTGGCGTTGGAGCTTTGGAGCTTCAAGACTGGTTCCTCTTGACCACACACGATTAACAACTATGGTGCTAGCAACTTTGGGATACTTGGATCCAGAATACTTCCAAACGAGACAACTAATTGAAAAAAGTGATGTCTATAGCTTTTGTATTGCTGTTGCAGAGCTACTAATAGGTGAAAAAGCACTTTCCATAGATAGGCCCGAAAGTAAAAGAAATCTAGCAATGTATTTTGTTACTGCAATAAAAGAGTACGCCTACTTGAAATTATTGATGATCACATTCTCATTCTCAAAGAAGGTAATACGTGGAAATAAAGGAAGTTGCTACTGTAGAAAAAAAAAAAAAGTGTTTAAAGGTAAGAGGGGAGGATAGACCTAGTATGAAGCAAGTAACAAAGGAGCTGCTATTAAAATATTCTCAATGACTTTGAGTTTAGCCAAAATTTTGGACTTGCCAATGCTCTAATTATTACATTACAAGTGAATACCTTGTAATCATGTTCATGATAAAAGTCTCTTATCCTTGATCCCATGGAAAAGCATCTTTAATGTGTATAGTTCTTCCCTTGCTTTAATATATAGTTTCAATTATTGGTCGTGGATCAATCATTCTTACCAACTTTTGTCTTCCGATAAGAAATGTTTTTGTACTTTTTCCTGCTTTTTGCACATAAGTGTTGCTTTAATGTATGATTTATTCCGATCAGTTTATACTTTAGACTTCTTTAATGAAATTGTTTATTTTGGTTTTGCATAGAAGTGGAATCTAATAATTAGGTAAGCAATTGCCTTTATAAGAGACGTTCATTATTATTATTTTATATTCCAATAGAGCATGATCAATATAAAATTAGATGCTTAATTTGGAGTGGTCCCCCTAGCTAGCTAGTACGTACTTTCATGGTATTGCCTGCCACTACGTCCATTGTGTCCCTTGAGATTGGAGAAAAATTGCATTGGTTGATGATATTTCGATTCCAATCCAACGTCATTAAAAAGGGGTAAAAAAAAAAGAAAAAACGAAGGGAATATAAGTTCAAGCGGAGAGAAATCTTTAATAAACAAAGAGAATGTTTATTAGATAATGGAGAAAAAGTCATGGATCATAGACCTACGTACTGCATGTGCAGGAAGTCATGGTCTTCCTCTCTGCAATTTCCTATTTTAGTGCAATTTTTTATTTTAGATCTTGGGCCGGGAAATGATCTTTTGCTTTTCCAAAGTTATAAACATGATTTTCATTGTTCCTACTTTTGCCTTTGGGTAAGGCATCATCTTTTGACGGATCATTTTCTTTCTAGAAATATTTCGGGTTCTGAATTCGATCTAAAATAATATCCTGAATGATTTTATTTATTTATTTTATTTAGTGATTAAGAATTTTTTTTTTAAATGTTGTGAATTTTTTATTTTTTTTAAATGTTTATAATGATTAAAAAAAATGAAAAAAAAAATGTACTAGTCGTTAAAGTTATTCAGGCTACATTTTCAATAACTGTAACATGACTCTTTTCTTTTTCGTTTATTGTCGAGAGTAAGTAATTGATTAATAAGAGAATCTCATTAATCTCACCAGCTAAAGTTTAGCTCACTGGTTATGTTTATCTTTTATTAATAATTCATGTTACTAGTGATTTAGAAAGTGATGTATTTAATGATCTATTTAAGTGGCTCCAACATCATGAATAAAGTATATATGAGCAAACCAAGTTTATTTTCCAACTTTTATGTTTGAAGAAGACTTATGAATTAAAACATCTATTTCTTGTAATCTTTGCCAGGTTCCATTCTCTATGTTTGACGATCGATGTATCATAAGTCCTATGATATTTGCATGTTTATGCAGTACTTAGTCTGAAGTTACTACTGCCTGTACATGTTTTTCATCATTGTTTCTCTCTCCTGCAACTCGGGCTGCTTCTTGTCAACACCATATATATAATTCTTCAATCCCGAACTGTCATGCATGCATGCATCCTAATTAATTAATGATACCAAATATGTTAAATTTGGTGTAGGCTGCTGGTATATATCATTCTTCTTAAATATGCAAGGTTGTTGGACGCTGTTGGTGGTTGCTGCAAAATAGTATTGAGATTTACAGCCATGGCTAACTCCTAGCCATGTTGCTATCATGAGGATCTGATCAATGGCTAATATTCTAAAGAGGTGCTCAAGAGTGAGAGGTACTGAAGATCATCATATATAGTGGATCTGCAATATTAGTGTTTTTGCTTCTAAAGCTTACTCATGTTAGAGTTAATGACTATAAGCGTGCCACAAGAGGTGCCATGGGCTATATATTAATTAACATCATGCATTGCACGACATCTCCAAATACCATTGCCTTTAACGCAATGAAAAATGTTACTTTGCCCACTTAATTTGTCTCCCGACCTCATTTTGACGTCTTATATATTTTAATTCTTTTTTAATTTTTTTTATTTAATAGTTAAGGAATTGACTATTAGTGTATTGATACTTTTTATATTTTTTTAAAATATTTTAAAATGATAAAAAAAATATGAATAAAAAAAATAAAAAAATGATTTTAGCCTAACAGTAAGTTTGAGCGGGCTACTCTGAGCAGTAGAGTAGCACCGCTCTTAACTCAATTTTGAATATATACTCATATTTGTTTTCATTTGAATAATTTGTTTTTAGTAGACACCTTCCTTAATTAAAATATTGTTAATCCAACAACAACTTTATATCTCTTCATGCATCCTACTCAGCATGGGGTAGGAAGAGAGATTCTTAGTAATTGACAGAGATTTTATCCATTTTTTTTCCCTTTGGATTAGTGATTACATGTATCTTTGGGCCTACTTGAACTCTTAAAAACCATAAAAGTACTAGTGGGAGACTTCAAAAAGAAAAGAAAGACTTCTGTTACGAGTCATTCATAATTGAGCTCTTAAATTATTGTTGTACATGAGAATCTTTAATTTGGTTTGTCTGTCATATATTAACATAATGGCATTCATTTACTTGACTTTACTACCATCACTGCTTACCATAATCCCTACCGCATGCACTGTAGGTGGGAATCACAAGCAGGACTATACCACCATCCCTGCTTACCACCATCCCTACGGCATGCACTGTAGGAGGGAATTACAGGCTGAAAATAACCACCATCCCTACCGCGTGCACCGTAGGCGGGAATCACAGGTGGGACTCTACCACCATCCCCGCTTACCACCATCCCTACAGTCTCTTTCCTTTCACATGAAAATTCAATTTTTAATAAACACATGAACAAGGATGCAATTACATGAAAATCTAGTTTTCCTTTACAAACATAAACATGCGTGCAAACATGCAATGTACAAGACACGTCATCAATATCCAACAACCAACAAATCCCAATAAAAATCAATCACACAAACAACTCCATCCTCCAATCCATCCGACCCCCGTACTTCTTAGACTCAGTCCGACAAAACCAATCAATTCATAGTAAAATGAGTTAGTACAAAAATACATTTAAATCACGAAATGTTTTTGAGAAAATACTTACAACACTATATAATAATTTTTGGAGGATCACGAAGTTGCAAGAAGTGGCAACACAGCTATAGAACAGTGCCAAATGCACTGTGGCCGTGGGTCTCAAAAATCAACTTTTGAACGGGGACAAACCAAGATCCGAGATTGATAGGGTAGGGCTTAGGGATGTTGGTGAAGCTAGTGGTGATGGTGGTTGGCCGTGGGTGGCGATGTAGAGGGTGGTTGAATTGCAAAAATGTCCAAAACGAAAATGGAGTTGAATGTACTTCACGGTAGCGGATCGGAGCTGAGAATTGGTGCATTGGGTTACTAGGAGGTTGATGATGAAATGGTGAAGAAATGGTAGCCGGAGGTGGCGTGACAGCGGCGCGTGAACACAATAGGTGCCGCGGCTTTACGTCGTGCGTGGGTGCTCACGGCGGCACGAGAGGGGCTGGAAATGGAGGGGTGGGGTCACCGGCCGGTGGGGGAGGCATTGGGATGGGCGGTGTCGCCGGACGGTGGCGCACGGCGGCAGGCTGGAGAGGAGAAGAAATCGCACGGGGAGAGGGGTTGCAGCGCGCGAGAGAGGAGAAGAGAAATAAGGAGAAAAAAAGACAAAGAAGGAAAAGAAAAAGAGGAGAAAAAGAAAAAGGGAAAAAGAAAAAGTGAGGGAAAGAAATGAGGCCCAACCCTCACATCTTGGGTCATAAAAACGATTTCAAAACAGCAAGTAAAAATAAAATAATTCAAACGTAGTGATTAAATGAAAATAAAATAATTAAATCCAATAATAAGTTAATTTAATATAAAAAGTAATTTAAATGCATAACAATAATTAATATTAAGAAAGCACTTCAAAATAATTTTTACAAAATTAAAATCATAAAAATAAGTCAACTAAAAATTCAACAATTTTAAAAGAAGAGAATAAATTTTGAATTAATAAAAATAAATTCATCAATAAAAATACATTAAAATACGGGGTGTTACAATGATTGTAACGGATGTCTGAACGAAATAAAAGTAATAGGGAGAAGCAACAAAACAATCACACGGCTGGACGAAGGTCAATTGTGCGGCTAATGGAGATGAGGGTAAGTCTCCATTTTGGTTGCAAGATGCACATCGACTGTATGTAGCATTATTATTTCTTTGTGCTAATTGATATGTTAGGCTTCTTCAAAGTTGTATATTTCCTTTGTGTTCTCTATATATCAATGACTAATATAATTGTTTGCACATTTAGTTATTAAAAAA
This sequence comes from Juglans regia, assembly GCF_001411555.2. Taxonomy (NCBI): domain Eukaryota; kingdom Viridiplantae; phylum Streptophyta; class Magnoliopsida; order Fagales; family Juglandaceae; genus Juglans; species Juglans regia. The sequence continues at coordinate 3,358,698 of NC_049906.1, read as the reverse complement.
CAGAAAAAAACACTCAACAATCATTATTGTTTATACTTTGTAAGTCTAATCCCAACAATTAATTTGATAGTTTGAATGAGAGATTTCATATAGATTTGAGTTCTCCATTGTGAACGCTAGCTAGTGTGTAATTTACTTTAATTTGTACTCCATAATGGTGTTCAGGTGGTCAAAGAAGAATGATAAATTTGTGACTCCCATGACGGAAGAAAAATATGTGAGTGTTAAAGTAAAATCTCATGATGTTCAAGATAAACCGATGTCCATATTTTTAGTGCTAAGTACATATTACAAGCACCTAACCTCTATGATGTTTTCCAATGGTTGATAGAATGAGATGGCAGCAAAGATGGCAAAGCTAGAGCCTGAGAAGCGGACTAAGGATGCTATACTAGCAATATTTAAGGAAGTTTTGGGCCACAGGCCAGGGTATGTATGGGGTCTCGGCAAGATGGTTATTCCTAAGTCATCTAGACAATCAACTAATGCCCAAATAAAAGAATAAACTGAACGTGCAGAAAGAAGTGAGCAAAAAGCTGCACATTATAAAGCTTTATATAATGATTTACGAGCGAATGTCATGCTATTAATGGAGAAACAAGACAAGTACGACAAGATTATGGAGAGATATGAGTTAGAGAGGCAGACCCAGGGAGAGTCTCATAGAGAGACTCAGGGACCTACATAGCCGATTACTAAATTTGAGAGTAACAATTTTTTATGAATTTTGGTAAGGAGATGAAAGTTAAAATAATATAGCAACAAAATGTCTCTCATATCTCTAGAACCTCCTCTTTTGTACATCAGTTACTGGTGTGGGGTAGGTAGTATATTTTTTAGTTGTGAGGATATTTTGTAGATTTTGTCTGGCGATCTACATTACACTTGCCACCAACATGCACATTGGAAGTTCTTGGTCATCAATGTACAATGAAATTGCTACAGCAAGGTAAGTTATCAGTACATATATAGCCTTTTAATAATATTATTAGTACATGACTGGCCTGTAGATTTTCATTTATTCTTGTTCTGACATTATTGCTTTTTATGTTTCTTTCAACATCTATATGACTAAGAAAAAATAACTTGTTTCATCATTATTCTGGAAATTTTTTCTGTTTTGTCAATGAAGTTGTTGAATGCTGCAGACTTGGTATTTACCAGTTCCAATAAGTGCAAATTATGTACTTCTCATATAAAAAATCATAAGTGCATATGGTTTTTCACCTGTATAATTTGTTCTTTTCGGTGCATTCTTTGTTTGGTAGGATCAAATTGCCAAGTGTTGAATTTTGATCACATTGGGTACTGTGATTTTGGAAGCTAGCTTTATACCAGACTAAAGAGCTAGCGTACATAAAGACTTTCTGAAATGGCCTCGTTAGTCTTCTAAATCATGTAAAAGATAGCACCAATTTCTGGTAAGACCCTTGTATTAATTGTCAGAGAGTTTCTACGTGTTCTCTATATGTACATAATATATACATAGTTGGTTATTTTATTTAGAGATGCAAAGAAAAAAGAAGAGATGTTATCTTTTAATGCAGATAACAGTAAAATGCTTCAAATATATCATTGGGTACTGTTGTGTGGGCAAATAGCTTTATTTCTTGTAGTGGTAACAACAGATTATAAGTGATCAGTAGATTAGAACTGGCATCTCTGTTGCGCGTACACCCATGATATGTATCATTCATTTTTACTATGATCAATGTAGCTAGTACTTGTCTATACATGTTTTCGCCCATTTCTTCAGAATATCTACATGATAGATTAGTATATACATACTCCATTTGAACGCAAAAAGCTCTCAATACAGCCCACGATCGACCTAGGTTTAGATATTCTTTTGATAAATAAGTGAATATGATTTCTCAAAGGAATGAAGTATATATGCAATGATAAGCTAGGAAATTAGCTAGCTAGGTGATGACCGTGATTTGAGAATTTGTGGTGCTAGCCGGCTAAGGCTAGCTAGCTAGCACACGTTGGTAAGGCAAGTTGCATGCAAAAACTTCCATTTCATGACACAGTTATCATGATTTCATATGCTTTGCCATGCATACTCTTTTATAAGTTTCTATATATATAGTGGCTATATAATTAAGCCATTGTAATTATATTAAGTACTTAGTATGTACTTAGTATAATAAAAAAATATATTTACAAATAATATACTAACTATATTAGTTAAAAGTATTATAATACTATTATTAGTTTTATTTTTATAGTTTTGTACTTTCTAATATTAGTATTATTATATATTACTATTAGTAATATAATTAGAAAATAATAGTATAATAACCCTTCGAATGGATATTTATCCAGTTCGAACGAGACACGATCATTGTAGACCCAGTTCGAATACAATGAAACAAAAATCTCCAGTTCGAACCAGCAATTGTTGAGAGAAATTGATTCGCCCCTTATCTCCACCTGAAAACCGTCACTCAACCGCCCTAGCAACCCCACATTTGAATTTCTAAGAGGTATGGGTCAACTCTCAACATCTATTGTTTGGTTTTATGTTCGAATGGATTGTGTTTAGGGGGGTATGGATTTCGAATTCAAAATCCCCCATTTTGGTGTACTCCGCAGAAATGACATCAAAATAATTGGAAGAAATGATTGGGCTTCACTCCTTAATCATTTTTAGTGATTAAAACAAAGGATAACATCTAGATTGGGTTTTCAAGTTCAGGGCTGAGTCGACTCAGCCATGGCTATTTGGCTTGTTCCCGTTCGAACTAACTCTAGTTCGTTCGAATGCTCAGTTGCCAAATAACATTATTTTAGTTCGAACAAAATAAATTCGTTCGAATGAAGAAAGATTGCCAATTCGAATGAATAGAATAGTCCATTCGAATAGATTTTACTAGTTCGAACAAAATATGTTCCGATCGAACTAATTATTGCAATTCAATTCAGTATAGTATAATTTTTCAATAATATAATTTAAATATTATCGTTAATTATATTCTAACTTTCGTTATGGTTAAATAGTATAGTAATGGCATTCAGTGGAAGAAAACGTGCGAGAGATCAATCCAGCCAAAGTAATGGAGCAGCTCATGCCCAGGAGACGCGGCCTATACTTGTTTAGCTTGAGATCATTTTGTCTTACTTCTCCGATCTTTTATGGGAGGGATGGAGCATATAGTTCATCTTCACCAAGCGGAGATGGATATCGATCTGTTAGCAGCGAGGGACTGCATATCCAGAGATGGTTTATGAGTTTTACCATGCCATGGGAGAGGATAGCGCTGATGTTCTGTTCTGTTCTACACCTTATCAGTCCGATGAGTGAGTATTAATTTCTCTCCCCGCATTATTGCTAAGTTCCTTGACATCCCACGCGTGGCCGACACATATCATGTAATGGCTACACGGGGACCAACAGTTGCACCATCTGATTCCGACACACCGGCTGCCTCATCCACGCTAGCCCCAAATATAGAGTCAGATTGTAGTGATGATGAAGATCTACCTGATGATGGTCTCACAGAAGATCAGGTACGTCAGCTAGTTCGAGACCCTTCAGCTCCTCCATATGATGGGAGCAAGGTGATTCGATAGGCCGATTGTATAGCATTTTTCAGAATGCTTAATTTGATTATTGGCTATAATATCGATCTGAAAAAACACAAGACTGATTTCAGGATCGATCAAGCCTGATTTTTGCTGCGGATAGCATGAGGGGACCCCACTGATTTGGCATTATATTTCTTCCTTCGCATTCGATCTGAGTCACATTTTTCCAGTGGAGGTAGTCTACCATTTGCATTGTTGATATCTAACATCCTACTCCGATCGGGGGTTACAGTGTCTGTGACTGAGCAGACGCCATCACAAATGGGGCCCCTTAATAAGATCACATTCAGCAAGAGCAAGGGGTACTTGCGGAAGACTGCACCAGAACAGCCTAGTGATCCTCCCACAAATTCAGCTTCTAGTAGTACTGCCGCTGTTAAGAGACAGCCTCCTGGGGCTATTTTGGATTAGGTACAAGCTCTGTTTGTGAAGTTCGTTAAGCTCATCATGGAGAAGCTTAGGAATTTGAAAAGACACATTAAATGTTACAAGAGGATGTTGATCCACTTAGGCAATAGTGATCGTTTTAGTTATTATTTTACTTTTTTTATGTTGTATTGAACATTATATATTTGAGATGTAATTAAATGTATGGTTTTTATTATTCGTGTTTGCTACCTTATTTATTTTTTTCATTTTACTTGTCGTTCATGATAATATAAAAAATGATACTATCTTTAAAGTTATATTTATATAAATTTAACATAAAAGAAATCACTATAAAGTTTTTAAATTAATTACATAAAATTAATTTATGAATTTATAAATATTTTAACTCACCGCAAATCATAATATATAATATATACACATTTTTATATTTTGAAAATGATAACAAATTAATGGAAAAAATATTTATTACTTTAATAGAAAAAATATTTATTACTTTAATGGAAAAAATATATGCACAAATCCATTCTAATACACAAATTAATTAAAAAAATGTTCGTTCGAAAAAAGGAATTTAAGTTCGAACGGTTATTAATTTTGTCCTGAAAAAATAAATTAATTTTTCGGCAATATTATTATTCAAATAGATTATATATTATTCGAACAGACATTAATTCTATATTCGAAACTATTAGTTTCGTTTGAACGGTTTTCATTTTTTGAGATAATTTTGTTCGTCACAAAATATCTTGTTCAAATGAATATTTATCCGTTCGAACGAATTTAGTATCTCAGGTATCTTTTGAGACAAAATATAAATTTTATCTTCAAAAATAACTTTTAAAAAAGAAATTTAATTCATTTTTTATAAATTTTATCCCTAAAAGTTAAATCTCTTCTAGTAAAAGTAACAAGTAACCGTAAAATTTCTTTGCATAAAGTGACTTTTATTGTAATGTGTTATTTGTGACAAAATTTGATAGGGTTCAACGATCGAGCAGTGCGTCAAAATTTGATCATTAATAATGGTACTGCCTGCCACGACCATTGTGTCCCTATGGATCGGAGAAAATTTGCATGGGTTGATTATATTTCGACCCAATCAAACGTCATTAAAAAGGGTTGAAAAAAGACGAAGGGATAAGTCCAAGCGGAGAGAAATCGAGTTATATATTTATTTCTTTTAATTCAAATCAGAATAAATTAATTTAAAATTAATTTCTTTTAAATTGAATTATTCTATTATTTAGATATATTAATTTTTAATCAAATGACATCTGCTAGTCCGTATCTTGAAATTATTTAACAATTAAGGAAGCATTAATTTCAATCGTATTCTGTTACCAAACTATCTAATGATTATTCATTTGAATTTTGAAGTATTTGTGAAACCTATAGAGAATGAAGAAAAAGTGGATCGGAGCACCTTAACAAAAGGGCCAATATTCCAAAGTAGTACTGGTGCTGATCAGGGAAAGGTTAGGTAGGATCATAGACCTACGTACTGCACGTGGAGGAAGTCATGCATGGTCTTCCTCTCTGCAATTTCCCACTTCAGTGCAATTTTTTTATCTCAGATCTTCATGTTGGGGCCGGGAAAACTGTTGCTTTTCCAAAGTTACAAACATGATTTCCGTTGTTCCAACTTTTGCCTTTGGGCCGTAAGGCATCATCTTTTACAACGACATGAACTATATCTCTTCATGCATCCTACTCAGCATGGGGCAGGAAGAGAGACTCTCAGTAATTGATAGAGATTTTATTATTATTTTTTTTTCCCGTTGGATAAAAGTGCTAGTGGGAAACTTGTAAAAGAAAAAAAAGACTTCTGTTACGAGTCATTCCATTATTGAGCTCTTAAATTATTGTTTTACATGAGAATCTTTAATTTGGTTTGTCAGTCATATATTAACATAATGGCATTCATTTACTTTTTGGGATCGATCAAACTTTTCGTTTTTCCACATCAGAAATATTTGTTTCGCATATTTTTTAATACTTTTTACTCTAATTTATTAATACTGATACATTGTATTTGAAACCACTGAAAAAAACAAAACAAAACAAACAAACAAACAAATTACTTAGAATGTAAATATCTTGCTATGATCATTTGACCGTACGTCATATTGTACAACTTACATTTTTTGTATAATTAATCTCAATGGTTGAAATTTGATATGAGTATCTATATATGTGTCCGTCTTTGATAATTAAAGGCTACCTATATTTTTTTAGTTTTGATAATTTGATACATAAAAGATAAAACATTCCACAATTAATTGGAGTATAAATGTATTGCCTCTCTTCACCTTAAAAGGCAGGTTTTGCATGCTATACATAAGCTGGTGTACTAGCACATGACTACTTATAGACGTGGGATTCATTATATATAACTTTAGAAAATCAAAACATTAATAATCTGTTATAAATAGATTTTCTAAAAAATATAATTGCTTTAAAATGATCTTTCTGTTACAGTGACTGAAAGAAAGAAAAGAAAAACTTCATAATTATGGTGTATTTTATTAATCTAAATTAAAGGAGAACGGATTGTACGTTTGAAGTTCTTGCATGCATGTGAGAAGTACGTAGAGCTAGGGAATGAAGGCCGGCGAGACATGAGCTGAGGATCTAATAAGTGGCTAATATTATAATTAAATAGATGCTCAAGATTAGAGAGATGTACGTACGTGAGGATAATATAGAGTGAATGCTCTCATTAAATTTCCCAATTTAGTGCAAATTAATTGCTTAAATTGGTAATTCCACCTTTTTGGTATTCCCTGCATGGAATATTATACCTAGTGATAATTTTTGCCAACAATGATGGGACTGGGGAGTTTTTTCCTTATCTAAAGTTAAAAACATTGCTTTCGTTCATCCTACTTTTCTTTCGAATGAGTAAGTACTATTTGTGATAATTTGCGTTTTGCGTTTTTTCCTTTTTCCTTTATCCACATATGCATGGTTTCCTTCAAATTTCTACTTCTTTCTATATATCTTTCTGATCATCTTCCAAATCCTTTCAACTTTTCTGAACTGTTGGAATTGAGATTTCACCTGAAAAATATTATGAGAGCCATTACTTATAAATATACTCATGGAATTAAAGCTTATATATTGTAACTATTTTTGATATAATTAATATACCTGGATGTCACATGCATGCATGTATGCCTAATGTTTTTCTTAATATTCCAGCTGGACATCACAGGTACTTGCTCATTCTTCCGGAATGAATGACTACTATTATATATTCTTCCGAAACGAAAAATTATCTACAGAATGGAGGTTTGATTTTACAACAACGTCGACTTGGCCAACAAGAAGGATCCAAAGATAGTACTGCTAGTGGGAGACTTCTAAGAAAAGAAAAGAAAGACTTCTTTTACGAGTCATTCCATTATTCATGAGGTCTTAATTAAATTGTTGTCGTGGGAATCTTTTGCTTTGCCATGATGCATGATAAACATGATGCATTCATTTTTTTGCTACTTTTTTCTTTGGATAAGATATCTTTTGTCTGACCAATTGCTTGGATAAAAAATAAGGCTTATAAATAGGTTTTCTCAAAAAAAATGTAATAGCATTGAAATGATCTGTCTGTTACATGAATCAGTACTACTGAGAGAAAGAAAAATGAAAACTTTATAATTAAGGTTTATTTTACAGCTTACTCTAAATTAAAGGAAAACGGATTGTTTGAAGTTCGATCTTGGCATCTGAAACGTACGTACGTAGAGGGAATGAAGTCCGGCGAGGCAGCTGAGGATCTAATAAGTGGCTAATATTATAATTAAATAGATGCTCAAGAGAGAGATGTGATCATCAGGATCATATAGAGTACTGGATGCTGTCGTTAAGTTTCCCAATATAGTGCCAATTAATTGCTTAAATTGGTTATTCCACCTTCTTTTTTTTTTCCCTTTTTCCACATGCTTGTTTCCTTCAAATTTCTACTTTTTTCTATCTTTCTTCTGATCTTTCAAATTCCTTCCAATTTTTATAAACGGTTGAAATTGAATGAGCGTTCTTTGTCAGATTGAAAGTTTAATTTCGAAATTTTATGTTTGAAGAAGATCTAGATTACCCGATCTAATAATTTATTTTTATCATTATATATGCTCTTGTTAGGGCTATCATCCAGTCTCGATTGGGCTCGTTTGGGGAGTGGGATCATGAGATGAGAATTTTGTGAATATCAATAGAATAGTTTATGAATTGTAGTGAGATAGTTTGAGTTAAGTATTTTTTGAGTTTTCAGAAATGAGAGAGAAAATGTTGAATAAAAAATATTATAAAATTAAATATTGTTAGAATATAGTTTTATAATATTATTTTTGTTTGAGGATTTGAAAAAGTTGGAATTATTTTTTATTTGAAATTTGAAATTTTGAAAAAATTGTAATAATTAGTTTGAAAATTTTGTATTTGAATTATATTTAGGAATAAGATGAAATGAAATGAAACGAAAGTAGATAAGAATATTATGTCTCATCTTAGCCCCCAAACCTGTCATATTACTAGTGGCTTGCAAACAAGTTGCCAATTGATGGAAAGAAGTGATATATCTCTTCATCCAACTCAGCGTGGGGTAGGAGGAGAGATTGAAATCGAAAGTTGAAATGAGATGAGATACCCCATCTGGTTATACAGATAAGATGAGATAAAATTTGAAAGTTGAATAAAATATTATTAGAATATAATTTTTTAATATAATTTATATTTTGAGATTTGAAAAAGTTTAATTATTTATTATATTTGAGATGAAAGTTTAAAAAATTATAGTGATAAAATGAGATAGTCTCATCTCCCAAACCAAAGGAGGCCAATTCATAGAAATTTTATCCTTTGTTTTTCCAGTTGGACCATTGATTACATGCATGTATCTTTGGGCCTACTACTTGAACTCTTAAAAACCATAAAAGTGCTAGTGGGAGACTTCTAATTACTTGCTAGAAAATAAAAAAGAAAGAGTACTTCTTTTACAAGTCATTCTATGATTGAGCTCTTGAATTATTTGTGTTTTCTTTTCTCTCTTTTCACTTTCAGAAATATTTGTTTTCTATATTTTAAATGGTACCAGAAGTTTTACACTTTTTCCTTGATAACTTACATGCATGGATAGCTACTTTGTAGTAGTCCACGATGATGGAATTGAGGAATCTTTTACTTTTTCAAAATTAAAAGCATTGATTTGATCGCTCATACTTTTCTTTTGAATAAAAACTATTAATTTTCTCTTTTTTAGCTTCTTTTGCTAGCTTTCGTATACCTGTGGGGTCAAAATAATTTACGTTTTCTGTGTTTCCATTTTCTGCCTTTTCTTTTTTCCTCTTTCCAAATGGTTCGCTCTAATTCCTTCTTCTTTCTACCTTTCTGATCTTTCCAAATCCTTCCAACTTTTCTAGACCTCTTTTTGTTCTCCTGTCGCCTCCAAGATGCATGGTTTAGCAGCTGGCCGTGCTTGTAGTGATTTTACACGTTGTACTCTAAATTATTAAAAGCGATACATTGTATCGATACTTACAATGTAAATATTTTGTGAAGATCTGATTGTACATGTGTGGACACTTCAAATTTGACCATTAATTTTTATTAAGTTTGTACTGTTGGGTTACTCTAATGATCATGTTCATGTTCCTGTCTTGTGTCTTGTCACTAGGCAGTAGGAGATAATATATTTTGAGTTAAAATCACCTTTTTTTTTTTTAAAGACAGAGATAAATAATGCATTAACATTAAACAAAATTAATAAAATCACCTTGTTATTAATTAAGATTAATTATCAGTACCGTTTAACAAAACAAGATTTCAAGGTAGAAGACAGATAAATAATGTAGCTAGGCTATGTAGTCATTTGCTAGTGGTCACTGGTTAAGGGTACTGGAACTGGCTCGTTTGTTTTCAGAGAAGAGATAAGATGAGATGAGTTGAGATTAAAGTTAAAAAGTTGAATAAAATATTGTTAGAATATATTTTTTAATATTATTTTTATTTTAGAATTTGAAAAAATTGAATTGTTTATTTTATTTTTATTTTGAGATTTGAAAAGGTTGAATTGTTTATTTTATTTTGTGTGGGGATTTGGAAAAGTTGTAATGATGAGATGAGATGAGATGAGATAAGATGAGATGAGATGTTTCCTGAAAACAAAATATGAAAATAGAATACTTTTCTTCCCCCACCCCAACACATCTAGATTATTATTATTATTATTATTATTATTATTATTAATCATAGTTATATCATGTATCAAATTTATATACCTATTAGCAAGCGAATTATAAACAAAATTAGTAATTTAGAAACCCAATTAGCATTTTTATTTAATTAAATATTCTTTTAAATTGTCATTTGAGAGAGAGAGAGAGAGGGAAAAATGGGTCGGGTCGGGTTGGAACACCCGAATCTGCAGAAATAAGTTTCAGATCAAGTAATCGGCTAAGCAGTATGTGTTGGATCGGAACATGGTTTTTTGGGTCGGGTGAACAGTCTTGTATTGTAAATGACTGCTTATATCTTATTGTTTGAGTACTGTGAAACTTCTTATCCGAAATTTTGTTTAAATTCTAAAAACGAAACCATCTCTTGATCATTAATTAGTAATCTCAGTTTAGAAACATAATATGTATATTCATTAAAACAAGCCCCGCCCCTAATATAATATAGATACTCTAATATAATATAATCTTCACCAAATACTGGAAAGTCATGTCAGAATCTAGGCCTAATGTACTCACGAAGAAGGAATTAATGGAATAGACCGTTGGGCATGATTAGATATTGTTGAAAAAAATTCACTACGTTATCACTGTATGAGAAACTAAGGCCTCTTTGTTTTTAGATATTTTTTTTAAAAAAAATTTGAAGATGTTTGGTATAAATTAGTTTAAAACTCTTTTTAAGGCCTCTTTATTTTAACAATTCATTTCAATTCATTCTATCTCATCTTATCTAATTATTATAATTTTATTTTTTTAAAATTAAAATAAAAATAATATTAAAAAAATATATTTATAATAATATTTTTTTAATTTTTAATTTTAATCTAATTCATTTTGTCTCATCTGTAAAAAAGAATCGATTCAGAATTTTGAAAATAGAAATTAATGTAATCGCGCGAACAATCCCATGATACCGTCTTGGTGGATCTATGTACGTAGCCACGTGATTCCAGCGTGCAGCTCCTCAAACGGCCGGCCTCCTTCTTCACGTCTAATGTTAATTTTATGATCATTAATGATCCAAACATATCACAAAAGTACTTATAGTCATTAATTTTTGTCCACAAGTCAGTTACCAATAAACAAGGAACTTAATTAATTTATAAGTAACAAAATTATTATTCTGTAAAAATAAATCGATAAATTGATTTAATATAATAAATTAGATCTATCAATTTACAATAAAAATAATTTTACAATCTAACGTATTATATCAAATTATATTATTTTATGAATTTATTTTTATGTATGAAACATTTCTCTAAATTAAAATGATGAGTAAAAAAGCTGATGATCATCTCGTTAGTTCACTTTTTTTAACATGATGCATTTACTCATATTTTCGACCATAATCAAGCATTAATCTGAAATAATAAAACCCCAGGTCTAATTTTTGTTTAAAGCTTAAACATTTTTTATTTTTCAAAACGTGCGGCAAGGGGTGGGGTATTTATTACATCATGTGTTGCACATCTGCAAATAACATTTCCTTTTACGTAATTTTGAATACTCAGTCGTTTTTCGTTTGAATAATTTATTTTTAATAGTCACCCTAGCTAGCTTCCTTAATTAATATTGTTAGTCCAACAAGCAGCTGGACATGCACGAAGAGATCAGATGTTTAGCCATTGAAGATAAAGATTTTATCGTTGGCTAATGACTGGTTACATCTATGTGTATATATATATATATACCATTGTCATGCTGGTGGGAGCTGATGACTTAGTTAGTTTTAGACAGTGAATTAAGATAAAAGTTGAAAGTTAAATAAAATATTATTTTTTAATATTATTATTATTTTGAGATTTAAAAAAATTAAATTATTTATTATATTTTATATAAAAATTTATGAAAGTTATAATGATGAGATCAGGAGATGAAATGAGATGGATTGATACTTGAGAGTATTTTTCGGTCCAAATTGAGCCTTAGAATTAAGAAAAAAGAAAAAAAAGAAATACTACTTTTAAATACGAGTTATTCCATATATAATTGAGCTCAAATTATTGTACTTGTGGGAATCTTTTACTTAGCCAGTCATAAATTAACATGATGCAGGCATTCATTTTTCGACTACTTTTATCTTTGGATAAGATCATATCTTTAATTTGTCTGATCATCAATTGCTTAATTTTTGTTGTTAATTAATATTGATATATTATATTTGGAACTATGAAAGACAACGTAGAATGTAAATATCTCGCTTATATTCGACCGTCGTTATTGTATACACCTCACATTTTTTATTGATGATCTTAGCGGTTGAAGTTCGATACGAGTACTATGTGTCCCTTTTTTTTCTTTAATTAAAGGCTATATTTTTTAATTTTGATTATTTGATACATAAAGAATAAAAAATTCCATAATTGGAGTATAAATGTCATGTATTGGCTTCACCATAAATATTGCTTAGTTAATTAATGCATGTGATAGTTACTTTATAGTACTCCACATGAATTATTTGGGGAGTTAGCTCTCTTTTTGAGTTTATTTTGCTAGCTTTTGCAAACCTCTCGGGTCAAAATAATTTGCTTTGTCGACCCGTGTTTTCATTTTCTGTTATTTTCCCCCCCTTTTTCCACGTGGTTTCCAATAATTAGAAACGTCAAGAAGTCCCTTCACACTTGTTCACAGTGAAAGAAATGGCACTTTCCAGCTACCAGCTACACAAATGTCTAGAGATCTCTAATATTAATACTAGTACTAATGAATTAAAATTAGGTTGACTCTTAATAATTTAGTTTTAACTGTTCAAACTATATATAATTATGTCACAGGTTTTTTTATTTCTAATTTCTATAATTAGATGCTATAATGTGCCATATTATTGATAATTAATATCACAAATATAAAATATTAATTAAAAGATGCTTGGAGAATGAGATATGATGAGAATTTTGTAAATAGTAGTTAGCTCTAAATTGATTTGTAAATAATAGTGAGATAGTTTGAGTTAAGTATTTATTAGGTTTTGAAAAATGAGTGAGGAAAAATTGAATAAAAAATATTATAAAGTTCAAATATTGTTAAAATATTAAATTTGTTTTGATATTTGAAAAACTTGAATTATCTCTTGGATTTTGTTTTGAAAGTTTGAGAAAGTTGTAATTATTAATTTGAAAATGTTTGTATTTAAATAATGTTTGGAAATAAAATGAGCTGAGATGAACTCTTAAAATTTCAATAAAAATTTTAGAAATCTTAAAAGCCATTGCGATGCTAGTGGGAGCTGATGAAATGAGATGAGTTGAGTTTAGATGAAAGTTAAAAATTGAATACAATATTATTAAAATATTATCTTTTAATATTATTATTATTTTAAAATTTGAAAAAATTAAATTATTTATTATATTTTATATAAAAGTTTGTAAAAATTATAATGATGAGATGAGATGGGTTGAAAGTATTATTCAAAAAAATAAGAAAGACTTCTTTTAAATACGAGTCATTCCATGATTTAACTGAAATTATTGTATTTGTGGGAATCTTTTATCTTTGGATAAGATATCTTTTATTTGTCTGATCATCAATCGCTTCATTTCGTTGTTTTTTTAATTAATACTGATACATTATCTCGCTTCTATTCGACCTCACATTTAGGGAATCTTTTGCTTATCCAAAGTTAATACGTCCTTTCTACTTTTCTTATGAATTCCTCTGGATCAAAATAATTTGCTTTTTCATGTGTTTTCATTTTCTGTTATTTTTCCCCTTTTTCCACGTGGTTTCCAATTAGAAACGTCAAGAAGTCCCTTCACGCTTGTTCACAGTGGAAGAAAGACGCTTTAATTTCCAGCACTTTCTAGAGATCTCTTATAATACTAGCTAGTACTAATGAATTAATTAAAATTAGGTTGACCCTTAATAATTTAGTTTTAAGTGTTCAAACTATATATAATTATGTCACTTGGTGTTTTTATTTCTAATTTTTATAATTAGTGGATATAATGTGCCATATTATCGACAATTAATGGCATAAAATGTGAAACATTAAAGGATGTTTGGAGAATGAAATAGTTTGAATTAAGTATTTATTAAGTTTTAAAAAATGAGTAAGAAAAAATTGAATAAAAATATTATAAAAATTAAAATTTTCATGTTAAAATATTATTTTTTAATATTATTTGTGTTTTAATATTTAAAAAAGTTTAATTATCTTTTGTATTTTGTTTTAGAAGTTTGGAAAAGTTGTAATTATTGATTTGAAAGTGTTTGTGTTTTGAGTGATATTTGTGAAGAAAATGAGATGAGATGAAAATTATTTCTAAACAATCCCCTTAATAATTTGACGTGCCGAAAAGATCTATAGCTTAATTTGGAATGGTCGGCCCCCTTAGCTAGCTAGAACCACGAACGTAAGGCCGGAAAAAAACATAACTTGGTAATTAATTCGAAGAGGAGATCACAAGTCTATATATGTATATCTTTCTTCTTTAAAGAAGAATATATATTGTTTCAAGTTCTTAACAAAGGCATAGAGCAAATGATCAAGAGAAAGCGGGGCAGATGAAGGAAGTGGCATAAAAAAATATTAGTAAGGGCTCATTTGGGGAGTGGGATCATGAGATCATGAAAATTTTGTGAATATTAGTAAGATAATTTGTGAATTCTAATGAGATAGTTTGAGTTGAGTATTTTTTTTATTTTTGGAAATGAAAGAAAAAAAGTTGAATAAAAAATATTATAAAGTTAAAATATTGTTAGAATATAATTTTATAATATTATTTTTGTTTGGAGATTTGAAAAATTTATAATTATTTTTTTACTTTTAAATTTGAAAGTATTTGTATTTAATTGATATTTAGAAGAAGATGAGATAAGATGAGATTTTTGAGATGAAAACTTATTTCCAAACAAGCCTTTAATTATGACTCTAAGCATGCCACAAGAGGCCATTGGGTATCTAAAGGAAAAACTTGGTTTGCCAAAACTTGGTTTGCCTTGTAAAAACCTATATGATCTTGGAAAAACTTGGTTTGCCTTGTATCAGAAATGGGCGCTAAAGGACGCCAGTTTGCTTTGGTGTGATACTGATAGCTTTGGAGTAGTGGTCGGCCCTACGGCCACTAAGGGGAAATTAAAAAAAATATATGTAAATTGGCTGGAGGACACAAGTCTGCCTTGTTTATAAATGGATAATAGGTTGTTTAAAGTTCTTGAAGGACGTAGAGCGAAAGATAAAGAGAAAGCCTGGCAGCTGAAGGAAGTGGCTGATAATATTCCAAAGAGGCTAGCTAGGTGCTCCAGAGCGCGAGAGAGGTGAGGATCATATATATATAGACCTGCTATATATATAATATATATATATATATATATATGGAGAGTTATGATCTTCTCATGCAACTAATTCTCTTTTAGTGCTCGTGTTTAAAAGAATTCGTTTTACTTTCCTTAAAATGAAGGATCAGACATATAATCTAAAGTTTAAAATATCTATTTAGAACACTGTCCCTTGTAATCTTTGCCAGGTCTCGTTCTCTGTGTTTGGTGTATATATCATAAGTCCTATGATATACGACTCCCTGTTTTTCATTGTTTTTCTCTTCTACAACTCGAGCTGCTTGTTTTTCCTGAAAATGTTTATGATATGTGCATGTTTATGTAGGAGATCACAATACAGATCATGCAAAGAGTAGTGACCACGTGAATTGATGCTAATTAAAGCCGTATGTCAAAGTTCCGAGACTATGCTGACTAGATCATGACATGACCAGGTTGTTTCTGGAAATTAATCAGCTTAAATCTGATATGAAGTTGAAGTAGTTCAAGTGTTTTGTTACGGGTGATTCATGAGCTCGGTACACTGACTTTCAACTTGAAAAATCGAGCTTCTTAAAAAGTGTAATTTTCTCAAAAAAATGATATTGATAGCTTTGGAGTGGGTCGGCCCTACGGCCACTAAGGGGAAATCTGCCTAGTTATGTATCTACGCTCTTGAGCACCTCATCATGATATTCCAAAGAGGTGCTCAGGAGGAGGATCATAGACCTGCAGCTATATACGGAGTGTTATCTTCTCATGCAATTAATTATCTCTTTTAGTGCTCAGAAAAATAATCCGTCTTACTTTTCTGAAAAAGAAGGAGACAAATAATCTGAAGTTTAAAATATCTATTTAGAACAGTACTGTCCCTTCTAATCTTTGCCAGGTTCCGTTCTGTGTGTTTGATATATGACAAGTGATCCTATGATATGCATGATGTTTATGTAGTTAGTATGCAGCTACGACTCTGTGCCTGTTTTTCATTGTTTCTCTCTTCTACAATCTCGAACTGTCATGCATCCTAAGTTTAAATATGTTACATTTGGTGTAGGCTGGTATCATTCTTCTTAAACGTGCAAGATTGTTGAATGTTTTATCTTTTAGGCTTCTCTCTTTTTTTCTTTTTGTTTTTTTTTTGCTTGACTCCATAACCCCTGTATGATTTCTAATTATTCGACGCTGCCAGCAGCACAAGGAGAGATTAATTTTTAAGAAAGCACAAGAATTGAAGGAAAACCATGGCCTTCAGTGGAAAGCTTTTGCAACCTCTGCCAGTACTTGGGGTACTGATCGTGTTGATTTTAGTAGCAACAGTAGCATCTATTCCAAACTCAACCTGCAACCGTATGTGTGGAGAAGTTGAAATCCCGTACCCATTTGGAACAAGCGATGGTTGTTACCTTGACTCGACATTTCTCATCACTTGTAACAACACATTCCATCCGCCAAAACCATCTCTGGGCTCTGATTTGTTTGTCCAGGACATATCAGTATTGGATGGTGAACTGCGAGTCTGGAACCCCGTAGCCAGTCTTTGTAAAGTCCTCAAAAAGGGCGCATGCGTTGAACGGAGTGTTTACTCAAAATGCTACGCTGACCAGGAGCCTATTAGTATAAGTGTCAACTACAGTACTGGCAACTCTTCCTCGTTCAAGCTGTCAAATATTTTTCGCATCTCAAATAAGAGGAACAAGATCACTGCCGTGGGTTGTGGCGTTTATTCGTTTATTCAAGGTTCTGTGGAACAAAATGGCTTCACTACCGGATGCCTATCACTCTGTAACTCCAATGCCAGCGATGTGGTTAACGGGTCATGCTCTGGTATTGGCTGTTGTCAAACTTCTATCCCGAAAGGAGCGACCGAATTTGATCTAAGTGTTCGGAGCTTGAGCGAGTACAACACGAAAACTCTTGGCATCGGTGAATGTGCTTACGGCTTTATAGTGGATGAAAAAGCATACAACTTTTCATCCTCAGATTTCGAAGCGTTAAAGCATAGAGAGACTGTACCACTGGTGCTTGATTGGGCAGTTGGATATGAGACATGCGAAGATGCTAAGAAAAATAAGGATAGCTACGCATGTAAGGCAACGCATAGTTATTGTTACAATTCCAACAACGGCCCTGGGTATCGTTGCAATTGCTCCGATGGTTATAAAGGGAACCCATACCTCCCTGGTGGACCTGACAGTTGCCAAGGTAATCTAGCTAAGCCTTATTTTCCCCTTAATTTGGCTCATCAATTTAGTATACAGATGGTAATTTTAACATATATATATACAGTAATGCAATTAGGCCCATAATACAATTTTAAGATGTGCACGACTCGCATATATATATTTTTTTGTAAAAGATTAGGCCCATGATTAAAAATCTCAAAATTATCAATTTCTTTTAAAATTGGAATACGCGAGATTGACTTACACCTCCTAAGACAACATAAATCACTTCTTATATTATACACATATATATATATATATATTTATTTTTGTTATTTCTATATATATATATATAATGTAATTCTTGTGACGGCGTCTTGCGGCTGTCTGCATCGCTGTGTTTCAGATATCAACGAGTGCATTTCGAAACCTTGCGCTGGTAATGCAACATGCAACAACACTGATGGAAATTACAAATGTACTTGTCTACATGGGTTCGAAGGAGATGGGAGGATGCCACCCGGAATAGGTTGCAGACCTAAATTAGAAAGCCAATCTAGAATTATTCCTATTGCACTCGGTACGTATGTATTAGAATTAATTAAATATATTAATAAAGTGCGTACTATAATTTTTGAAACTCTTTTTTATTTTTATTTTTATTTTTTGCTGAATTTCTAATTTTCAAATTACATAAATTTATGGATTTGGCTTTCCAACCTCATCACTAGTTTTCCCAATATTCATTTGGTTGAAAGAAGTGGGAATTCGAGACCACTTTCGAGTAAGAAGTATAACTCATGATCTTGACCCAAATGTCAATGTGGTATAGGTAAAGTGCATGTCTGATTTAAATATAGGAATAAATTTATAAAGTTTCTATATTTAGTAGTACATGAAATCACTACAAAAAAAAGTTTAAATATGACCAGTTATTTTCTGTAAAAATAATTATTTCTTATTAAAATAAATTTATTCTCGTTGTAAATAGTTATTCTCGTCGTAAATAATCCGTCACAAATACTTGTTTTTCTTTTAAAAAATACATTGTTAATAATGTAGATAAAATAGTATCGATATTTTATTTTTCATAATAAATAATATATTAAACACCAAATTTACACTCCTTTTAATTATCCCTTGGTCAAATCAATCCTTTTGTAAATCCCCATGTCCAAAGTATTCTCTTTTGTTTGTACATAGTACTATTCCTTCCTTGAAAGTACCAAATTAAGGCAATCAATAAAATTAAGATATTATCGATCCCCCTTTTTTAACAACAATAAAAATAAAAGTCCTTGGCCAAATCAATCTTAATACTGAAGTCCTTTTTCCCCTTGCTAGTCAAATCGATCATGAGTCGAATATTCTTTGACCCCTAAATAAACTAAAAAATAAATACAATGCTAGCCATAAGTTTGTTCCTAATTACAGGGAAATATAAAAGAAGCTTAATGCACATGCTAGCTAGAGTACTCATCCTAACAATGAACCGCGTCATGAGTCTCTAGGAGTACAAGATCAGTCTCACAGCATTAATGTAAGATAAGACACCGTATATTAGGAACAACATGCAGCAATAGAAAGCAGCAGCTAACTGATCATTTCTATTCCCTTTTTGTTTCCCGACCACTGGCTAGGCTGTAATTCAAATCTTGGTTGACTATCTTAAGATATTGTTACATTTGTGGTTCTCAAGCTTCTAGAAGTATCTGGTCACAAAATAAGACGTACAATTGGATTGATAAAACAATAAATTCGAAACTGTAGAAATGGTCAAATTAATGCATGTTTTAATATGTACAGGTATTAGCATTGGCCTCTTAGTGCTCCTCCTGGGAAGTTCTTTGGTATATTGGATACTGCAGAAAAGAAAGCTCATTAAACTCAAAGAGAAGTGGTTCCAACAAAATGGTGGCCTAATGTTACAGCAAAGGCTCCCAAATCAAATAGGATCCATGGAGACAAAAGTCTTTAGCACTGAAGAACTTGAGAAGGCAACCGACAATTACAACAAGAGTCGAGTCCTTGGCCAAGGAGGCTACGGTGTTGTTTATAAAGGAATTTTGTCGGATGATAGAGTGGTTGCGATTAAAAAGTCAAAAATTGGGGATCAAAGCCAAATTGAGCAATTCATAAATGAGGTGATTGTGCTTACTCAAATCAACCATAGAAATGTGGTTAAACTATTAGGTTGTTGTTTGGAAACAGAAGTACCCATGCTAGTCTATGAATTCATCACAAATGGAACACTTTCTGATCATCTTCATGATAAAAGCCGATCTTCCTTACTCTCATGGGACAAACGCCTTAAGATAGCAACAGAAAGTGCAGGGGCCCTTGCATACTTACATTTTGAAGCTTCTATGCCAATTATACACCGAGATGTAAAAACTGCAAATATACTTTTGGATGAAAACCACACAGCAAAAGTATCAGATTTTGGAGCTTCAAGACTTGTTCCTCTTGATCAAACACAATTAACTACTTTGGTGCAAGGAACATTAGGATACTTGGACCCTGAATACTTTCATACTAGTCATCTAACAGAAAAAAGTGATGTCTATAGTTTTGGTGTTGTATTAGCAGAGTTACTGACTGGTAAGAAAGTGATTTCTTTGGATAGGCCTGAAAGTGAGAGAAATTTGGCAACATACTTTGTTTCTATGGTAAAAGATGATCGCTTAGCAGAAGTTCTTGATGACAACATTCAAAATGGAAGTCATATCGAAGAACTAAAGAAAGTTGCTAATGTTGCGAAAAGATGCCTCAGCGTTAAAGGAGATGATAGGCCTAGTATGAAGGAGGTGGCGGTGGAGCTCGATGGACTGAGAGTTCAAGGAAAGAAGGCAAGGAAAGAGGCTAATGTCAACACAGAAGAGAGAGAGTATTTTCTTCATCCATCCACACACTCTTTAAGCATTGATGTTGGCGTTGGCTATTCTTCCACAAGTACCATTGATAGCATGGGAAATCAAGTACTAAAACCAACAGATGATGGCAGATAATCCATTAGTCCTTAAGCCACAATCAACCAGCATCTTCCTCCAAGTCAACGGATGATAGTAGATTTCGGTCTCTTTGCATGCAGTGTTCAAGTTTTCTCAATATAGATCTTTTTGTATGTTCTCTCATGGTTTGCTAATTTGTATTATTGGGAGCTTTTGTACGTACGAGTGAGCAAGTCCAGTATATTGCTCATCAATTAGGTGTGCGCTTTGAGCTGGGCCCTTTCATCATGTGTGTTCTAAGTTTTTATTTGTGAATTATGGGTAGATTAATTAATGTAACTTAAATATTAGTGTTTGGTGAGAAAAGAATTTATACTTTCATCATGTTCTTTTTTTTCCATTGTCTTAAAAAAAGAAAATTCTATATATCATACTATCATCTCACTTTTATCCTACTAAGTATGATGTGACACGTTTATCACCATTAAATGATCATTTATTGCATGCTTCTTTATCATCTAATGATGATGAATGTGCAACATACCATGCTTAATATTATCAAAATAGAATGAGAGTATGGTGTATAGTATTACTCTTTTAAAAAACATATTTCCTAACAGCCCCAAGATGGGTGATGGGGGCATGCATGAGTAATAGCATTGAATGTAGACTCGTCAGAGCCATTACTGCGTGCTCTTCCTATCACGCTCACAGTAGGAGAACGACATAGAAATTTATGGGTCTCGATTGATCGGTCAACTTTTTAATTTCTATCAGTTTAATTTTAGCCGTTTGATGTTAATGACAACTCATCATGAACAACCCATAAGATCGTACTCTTTTCATCTGGAGCTACCAATTAATGGCATGTAATAATAATGACACGAATTATTTATATAATTATTTTACAACTCTATTTCAATTTATGATTATTTTCCAAAAATATATATGATTAAAAAAGAAATTATAAAGAATTGTGTCCATGGGTTGTGTCAACTGTGAAGACAAAGTACTAGAAGAGAACATGATCATTATCGTCTTGAAAAAATCCAAGTTCTCGCCATGGACTTGTCCCCAAGCTTTTGCAATTAGTCCCATTGATTGGAATGCTGATACTCTTTGCGATGCTGTTGACGGAAGTGCATAGCAGCAGCTCAAGCCAAGTCTGGATTTCTATTTCCAGTTGTGTAACATCCTAATAGAATGCCCACATCATTATATATAATGAATAAGAACTTTTCACTCTCAAATAATGTGAGATTTTATACACTATTTACCGTTATCCTTATCATATAGAGTATCTCCCCTTAAGTTAAAGTTATTTCATAACTTAGTTGTTAGGAGCTTAGTTGCAATTATGAGAATAAGGAATGAATTGTAGATTTGAGATGAAGATGAATGGGTAACTGTAATTGTATTTCAAAAGCTAAAATGGCTGGGTGATTCGAGGGAACCCAAAACCTCAGTGAAAATAACATTGGTTCATACTCGTGTTCCATTCAGTACTCATGTTCTCCTTTCTAACAAACTGATGATATAAAATGACCAAATTGACCCTCTAACCCATTACATGTCTTCTGCCCCTCCAACTCTATTAAAATAAAACTAAATCGTTTCACCGTTAACATTAAACTATGTCATTTCAAGACTTACAAAACACTGTGTTTTATTACTGACTTAGCTACATCGTTTCATCTAGGGATAAGTCTTCTCCCCCCACGATTTCCTTCTTCATTTCTTGTCGTTCTCACTCTCTACTCTTCCAAAGGTTTCTGCTTTACCCTTCTTTCGTGGTTGCCATTGCCAAGAGCTTGACACCCACCACTGGAACAGAGAGAGAGAGAGAGAGAGAGACTGGTGGCGATAAGGAGGCGTTGATGATGGTGGATCTAAGTGGGTTATAGAAGTGAGCTAGATGTGGGGGTTCCTTGGCAGTGTGTGCATGTCGAGGTGGCGAACGGTGGTGCTAGAAGCCCTAACTAGAAGGATCGGAGGACGTGGGACAGAGAGAGGTCTACGAGAGGTGGGAGAAGCCAAGGGAGAGAGAGGGGTTCACCGCTGCCAATGTCGGACCAACACAGGGAGCAACGACGACAGGCGATGGTGGCACAACGTCACCAGATTGGCTACCAAGAGAATGACAGAGAGAAGAGGCGAATGAGGGAGATATGTATTGGAGAATAAATCACAATAGCATACAAATAAAGGAAAAGAGATTGACATCACATGACATTCACTCTGCTGCTTACATTTATATTCGTAATTCTGTTATTTGTTTTTGATTTGCTGAGTTGTATATAGAGGGCACTATTGTCTTTTCATAGCTAGAGTTAGTTAGAATATTCTTTCCTCTTTTGTATATATGTACGTACTGTTTAATTCCAATGGAAATACACAAAATACAGAGAATATTTTCATTTTGCTGTTGTTCTTCCTCTGTGCTCTTCCCTTCCATTTCCTTTTGTTACATGGTACCAGAGCTCCATCGATCCGATGGCAAATGTATAAGATGAAAATATTTCAAAATCTACCCATGACAAACTTTTCCCAAATAGATACCTCAATTTCTCAGACCCTTTCAACCCATTCCAAATCAAGAATGGCGATAATCCAATTGCTGTCCTGGTTTCTGATCTTCTCACTATTGATAACTATGTCAGCTGGTCACTTTCCATTAGTTGCGCTCTTCGTGCCAAGAATAAACTAGGGTTTATCAATGGCACATTGCTTAAACCAACTACTTCCTCAGACCCTCTTTTCGAAGCTTGGGGGAGATGCAACGATTTAGTTGTCTCATGGTTGCAGAATTCTATAAGTTCTTCTGTGAAATCCAGCTTGGCTTTAGTTGATGATTCTCAAACTTTGTGGTTGGAACTTCAAGACGATTCACTCAACA
Source organism: Juglans regia (assembly GCF_001411555.2). NCBI lineage: Eukaryota > Viridiplantae > Streptophyta > Magnoliopsida > Fagales > Juglandaceae > Juglans > Juglans regia. Next base: position 3,335,222 of record NC_049906.1, on the reverse strand, counting down.
AAACGGTCCTTGAATTTTCCAACTCAAATGACATTTAGCTAGTCTATCCCAAAATCAAGATCCTGTTAATATCTATTTTGGTAATCTTAAAGGATTATGGGATGAACTTTTTGTTTATGATTCTATTCCTAACTGTGAATGTGGCAAACTAAAGATTCTTCATGACCGATATGACCGTAATTGTGTCATCCAATTTATCATGGGTTTGTCTGATTCTTACTCTCACACTAGAGACCATATCATGTTGCTTGACCATTTACCTCCTTTTAACCATGTTTTCTCAATGGTTTAGCAACAAGAACGCCAACATCAAATCATTTCCACTCCCAAACCCTCTGATTCATGGTCATGCAAGCCAAACCCTTTTATAATTCCTCCAAAACCCCTGCCAAATTCAGTAACCAGAAAAACAATCGCCCTTATTACTCCCATTGTAAAATCCCAGGTTATTACTATGATACTTGCTTCAAGGCAGGTAATGCTGATCCACCACAATGCCCAACATTGCCACATGACTGGTCATAGCATGGATAAATGCTATAAATTAAATGGTTATCCCCCTGGACATAAGCTCCATGGCAAAACCAAGCATGTTGTAGCAGCTGTCACTCATCCTCGAGCACATTCAGACAGTGACCATGATGAAGACTCAACTGACTCCATGACTCTCACCAAGATCCAGTACCAGCAACTCATTGCCCTTCTACATTCCAAGGACACTAGCTTAGCCATGGCCTCACTAACAATAGCTCAACCTTTTGCTTAACCTTTAAATAACCACGTCAGCTCTTCACGAGTTTCTGGTATGGCCACTTGTCTCTCTACTCACACACAACACCCTTCACTGCCACACACCTCATCTTGGATACTTGACACAAGTGCAACAGATCACATGATTTGCTGCACTTCCTTTTTCACATCCATTACAGCAACTACTTGTTATCAAGTCAAATTACCAAATGAAGAAGCTGTCCCTGTTACCCATATTGGTGTAGTAAGACTTTCTAACCATTTGGTTCTAAATAATGTCCTATGTGTTCCTTCATTTCATTTCAACTTATTGTCTGCCAAGAAACGTGCCCAAGATAATTGTTGCTTCCTAATTTTTATGTCCAACTCTTGTTTTCTCCAGTACTTAGCATTTTGGACAACGATTGGGATAGGTAAAGTTAGAGGCCGTCTTTATCACCTCCGCAGGTCACAAGTGTCACCTTCAGCTCTAGTTGATGCTTTAATTTCATTCAACAATATCCTTCCACCTATGCCTCTGCCACTCGCACAAATCCCATTTCCGACTTATGGCACTATCGACTTGGCCATACTTCCTTTTCAAGATTAGTTTTGATTACTGATCCTATTGTAAGAAACAGTTTGAAATTCATTACCATTTACCTTTTTCTCAATCACAGCTTTCATCTTTACATGCCATTGATATCATTCACTGTGATATATGGGGTCCCAAGTCCACCATTGCAAATGATGGATCTCGATATTTCCTCACCATCCTTGATGATTATTCTCAGACAACTTGGGTTTGTATGCTTAAAAATAAATCAGACACAAGGTCTTGCGTTGTCCCTTTTTGCAACTTAATTGAAACCCAATTCAAAACTAAAGTGAAGGTTCTTAGAAGTGTCAATGGAACCGAGTTTCAAATGAGAGAATTTTTTAAAAACAAAGGCATTATACACCAAAATAATTGTGTGGAGACTCCCAAACAAAATGGAAGAGTGGAAAGAAAACACCAACATATCATGAATGTTGCTTGAGCATTGAAATTCCAGTCAAACATCCCCCTTCAATTCTAGACTGACTGTGTTCTCACAGTAGTTTATCTTATCAATCGAACACCCACCCCTCTTTTGCAAAATAAAACCCCTTATGAGACTCTCCTCAATGATCCACCAAAGTACAACCATTTAAAAGTACTTGGATGCCTTGCTTATGCCTCTACTTTGTCTCATGGGAGGAAAAAGTTTGATCCTCGAGGCAAAGCATGTGTGTTCTTAGGCTATCCTTTTGGTGTCAAAGCATACAAATTACTTGATCTCCAAACTAGGCAAGTATTTTTGTACTGAGATGTCCAATTCCATGAAACCACCTTCTCATTCCATCTCACTCATTCTCCTTCCTTTCCTATTTCCTTTTCTTCTCTACTCCCTATTCTTTCAAACCTACCACATTCCATACCAGTTTCCCTACCATCAATTCCTCAAACACCTATCTCCTCCACTTCAGACAGCCCTTCCTCTCCAATTGTTTCCCCCTCCCCACCATCATCTTCCATTCCCAATCCACCACCCCTCGCTACCTTCTCTCCCTTTCTTCCTCAAAGGTCAACTACAACTCGAAGTGCTCCTCAATACCTGCAGGATTTTCATTACCAAAGGACTGCACTAACTACACCTATTACAGAGTTAAACAAGCAGCTACTGTCCCCTTTAGTTAAGCCTTTTTCACCACACAACACTCTTTTATACCATGCTTTCTCACCAACACATCAAACTTTCTCAACCACTATCTCATCACACATTGAACCCAAGACTTATAAACAAGCCCTTAGGGGGACCCTGGATGGTGCAAAGCAATGGATCTTGAGCTGGCTGCCTTGGAAGCAAACAATACTTGGCAACTCACTAATTTACCTCATGGGAAAATTCCCATTGATTGCAAGTACATTTATAAGATAAAGTACAATTCAGATGGGAGTGTTGAAAGGTTGAAGGCACGACTAGTAGCTAAAGGCTACACTCAACTTGAAGGGGTGGATTATAAAGAGTCATTCTCTCCTGTTACAAAATTGGTCACCGTGAGATGTCTTCTTGCAATTGCATCAATCAAAGGCTAGCATTTACATCAATTTGATGTAAATAATACCTTCTTACATGGGGATCTCAATGAAGACATTTACATGAACAAACCCCTTGTTACACCAATGGATCTCCTCACCAAGTTTGTAAATTACTCAATAGTTTATATGGCCTCAAGCAAGTATCGAGGCAATGGTATTCCAAGTTCTCAACTATTCTAAATGACTCAAGTTTTTCCCAATCCAAGGCTGATTACAACCTTTTTACCTGAGAAACACATGGCATCTTTGTTGCCATCCTTGTGTATGTTGATGACATATTGGTGGCAAGTAATGACCTTGATTCTGTCCACGCATTGAAGTCCCTTTTACATAGAAAATTCAAGATTAAGGACCTAGGCAAACTAAGGTACTTTCTTGGGATTGAAATTGCAAAATCCTCCAAAGGAATTTATCTTTGTCAACGAAAGTACACACTGGACATCCTAGCAGACTCAAGCAATCTCAATAGCAACACAGCTAAAGTTCCCATGGACAAAATCTTAAATTGACTCAGTCTACTGGGATACCACTACATGATCCAAGTATTTACAGACGCATGATTGGTCGTCTTCTATATCTCACTATATCTCGACCTGACATAAGCTTTAGTGTCCAAACTCTAAGTCAATTCATAGCCACCCCCACTGATGTTCATCTCTTGACAGCACAAAAAGTGCTTCGATACCTCAAAACTGCTCCTGGTCAGGGCCTTTTCCTCCATAGTTCCTCCTCTTTCAGCTTGAGGCAGACTACGACTCTGACTAGGCCTCTTGCCCAGATACAAGAAGATTTGTCAGTGGTTATTGCGTGTTCCTTGGCTATTTTTTAATCTCTTGGAAGTCCAAGAAGCAAGCTGTTGTTTCCCAATCCACGGCAGAAGCAGAATATCGTTCCATGGCAGTAACTTGTTCAGAATTAACATGGCTCAGGTTCATCTTGGCTGCCCTTCAAGTTCACCATCCACAAGCTACCCTGATCCATTATCATAACCAAGCCGCCATACATATTGTTGCGAATCCCATCTTCCATGAACGTAATAAACATATCGAGCTCGACTGCCATCTAATTAGAGACAAAATTCAAGATGACAGTGTATGCACTCGTTATGTCCCAAGTTCTGCTCAGGTTACCGATACCATGACCAAAGCTCTATCATCTAAAGTCCTTCAACTTCATTTATCCAAGATGGTAGTCGTAAATTTTTACGCTCCATCTTGTGGGGGGCTATTGGAGAATGAATCACAATAGCACACAAATAAAGGAAAAGAGATTGCCATCACATGACATTCACTTTGTTGCTTACATTTACGTATATGTAAGAGAGCACTACTGTCTTTGCATAGCTAGAGTTAGTTAGAATATTCTTTCCTCTTTTGTATATATGTACATACTGTTTCATTCCAATGTTAATACACGAAACAAAAAATATTTTCATTCTGCAGTTGTTCTTCCTCTGTGCTCTTCCCTTCTATTTCCTTTTGTTACAATATGGAGGAGAAGACTTACTAGCAGCTTCGTACGACGTTGCCAGCAACCATGGGGTAGAGCTAGTGACAAATAAGATGGATAATTGGATTGACCAAATAGGAAATTCGAAACTACTGAATGGCCAAAATACATGTTTTTAATATGTGCAGGCATAATGCTCTTTGCCGGAAGTTCATTGGTATATTGAGAACTGCAAAGAGAAAGCTCATTAAACTCAAAGAAAAGTGGTTCCAAACAATGGTGGCCTAATGTTACAGCAGAGACTCCTAAATCATGCAAGATCCATGGAGATAGCAAAAATCTTCAACATTGAAGAACTTGAGAAGGCAACTGAAAATTACAACAAGAGTGGAGTCATTGGCCAAGGAGGCTATGGTGTTGTTTACAAAGGGATATTGTTGGCCAATAGGGGTTGCTATTAAAACTTCTTTGGTATACTAAGGACTAAAGGATTATCTTCGATCAACCATCTTTTACACACTAAAACCAATGGAAGATAAAGTAGATAATCCTTTAGTCCTTAAAACTGGCCAGTAAACTCAATCAGCCAGCATCTTTCACCAAGTCAACTAATGATGGTAGATTTCGGTCTCTTTGCATGCATTATTTAAGTTTTCTCCATATATTGTATGTTAAAAGTTTTCTCTCATGGTCTGCTTTGCATTATTTTGAGCTTTTGAATGTACGAGCGAGCAAGTCCAATAGTACTACTCATCATGTGTACTATGTTTTTATTAACTGTGAATTATGTGTAGATTCTTAATTTTCTCAAAACATATTTGCTAATAGCCCCAAGATGAGCCATGGGGGCATGAGTAATATCATTAAATGTAGACATGATGTGAGAGCCATCACGGCTGATCTCCCTGATCTTACGCTCGCAACCGAAGAAGACATGGAAATTGATGGTCTCAATTGGACTAAAAACCCAAGGAAAAAAATGTAATTTATAAACAAGAGTGATTATGAAAAAATAGGTGGCCGGTCGCTTTGTTTTTCGTAATTGATATTACCCTATGGATTAGTAATTTAATTTATTTTTGGTCCTTAGAATAAGATACTGCATGTATGCACATAGCTACAATGGTCTATTATAGGAGCTACAGTGGCAAATGAACGAAATTCTTGAGGTAATTTATAATGATTTAAGACTTTTAAACCATAATAAGACTGATTCTATAGAATATAAATCAGAAATGATTCAAGATTCACCAATTTGTTTATTTTTCAAACTTGCATGAACCCTAATTTCAATAACTTCTTAATTTACCACAATATATAGAGCGCATCAAAGTTTCATTAATCTTCTACCCACGGTTTGAGTTTAAAAGAATGCTCTAAATTTGCTACGTAATTGATAATGTCATTTTGATCATGAACATCCATCCATCGTGTCCCGGGAGCTGATAGCTTGGAGAAAAACTGATGTTACCAGTTAACAATTAAGTAACATCATAAAACGGGAGAAAAATGAGACAAATTGATATGTACAAGCAGAGATATCAAATGAAGGAAATGAAAGGACACAGAGACTTACGTGCCACACTCTTTTAAATATATTATATATTTATTTATTTATTTTAAAAGATTCTTTATTGGTTTTAAACTTTGGATAATTAAAATAAAGAAAACATGTGGTGCCCTCGACATGTGGTTTTAAATAAAAGATTCTTTATTGGTTTTAAAAGCTGAGAGTTCACTCGACACACACTTGACACTCTGCTCGAGTGGTATGGCATCCGGAAAATTTGCTCGACACTCACTCAACAGTCAACTCGAGTTTTGAAATTAGGGCTCCCTGCCATTTGATATAAATACATGTTTCTTTTTTTTATGTATTTTTGTGTTTTGGATTCATTTGGACCGGCCAGAACTCATAGAGGACGCTAGCTAGAGAGAGACCTCCTTGTGAGCTCCATTTGTGAGCTTGAGAGCTCATTTGGGTGTATTGGCGCTTTGGGATTAAGGAGTATTTTGTTATACCTCTCTTTGTACTCTATCATTGTTAGTGAATTCCTTTGAAGATCGACTCAGTCAATGGATGTAGGCTATGTTCTAAGCCGAACCACTTAAATGTTGGTGTCTTTGTGTGATTGTTGTTTTTTTCTTTGTTTGCTTCCGCTATTATTCACTTCAAATTAGCACTTGTTATTTGGTCATTTCCCAACATCTATCTTCTACAATATCAAATTGTCATGCATCCTAAGCTAATGCCCCATTTTATATGCAATTATGGAGAGATGTTCCGATGAGGTTAAGGATCACATTTGGAATCGTGTTCTGGTGAGTTTATATACAATACTAAACATTTTTAGAGATGTTTTGATTTCATATTTTTGACGCAATTCATTTCCTAGGATGAATTCGACCTCAATTTTGGTCGTAGCGAGGATGTGCGAACTATGAATGAGTTGATGACTACATTATTTCGGCGTCACAAGGGATGATGTCATGACAACTTCCTGAAATTTGATACATTGGAAGAGGCTGCTCAGTCCTCCTTTTAGAAAATAAAGTTAGACGATTGAAGGAAGTGTTGTAATCTTTTCGCAAGTTCAGATTATTAGGTATTCTAGATTTATCCCCTATAACTTATATACTAATATATTAGTTCTATATATTATAATTAACATTCTTAATTAATCTTGTACCACTTAAGTTCTATCAATGTATAGAATAGAACGGTTTTGACATTCCACCATCGCGCCGGTTCAAAGTCATTCCAACGTGTTGCCGATAAAAGGTTTGGGACATGCTTTCAAGCATGTCGGTTCATCCTCCACAACCTCAACTTCAGAAGTTTATAATCTTATCAAAAATTTAGTAGGCGCCCCCGACCACCACGTACGGAAACTCGGGAATCGAGATACCCGGATGATGACAACACGGTCATGCATCCCGACGATAAGTGCCAAGTGTGTGTACAAACAATAGTGTACAACAAAAACAAAGCAATGGATAATTTAAATAAGTCAACTAAGTACCAGAATTGTTTAATACAAATTCACTTAAACCAAAGCGTTTCAAAAAGCAAAACAGTTATCCCATAAACATTATAATACCAAAATACATATTTCAACAAGCGGGAAACAAATCCCGAACACGAGCGAGTGATCTCATATCACTCCTCCGGTGGACCCAAATCCTTAGGCTCAATATCAGCATCATCTGTATCAAAATCTGCAATATCATAAAACGGTACGCATGTAAGTAATAATCCAAACAATCCACGAGATAAAAGTGCATTAATGCAACTAACAATTATGCATGCATTAATGAATATTTTCCAACACACGTCAAAATCTCACTTTCGCCCAAAATATTTCATTAAAACATTTCCCACCATTTTCCCCGAAATTAGCCCAAAACAATAATCCATCATTTTCCGAGAAAATGATTCACATAAAATCCTTTTTATCCAAAACTCGCCATTTTTCCAGAAAATGGCCCACGTAGAAATCCATAATTTTCCCAGAAAATGGTCCACATCCATGTATTAAAAACCATCATTTTCCCAGAAAATGGCCCAATATCCATTTTAACCGTATGTACCATGATTTCTCCTAGGGATCATCTGCACACCCTGGCTCCCTCCATCACACATCGGGTAACGACCGTGCGAGTGACTTCCTAACGAGCAATGCCCAGTTCCGCGCCCAGCAAGTTCGTGACCAAGCATCCTCTAGCCCCGGCCAGCAAGACTGGCCACAGAGTCGGCACAAGAGCGTTACCATCTTGTCCGATCCCGTTGTCGCCAAGTGACAACCCAGGGGACGTCACTCAGTATATTCCGCTCCCGAGTGGCCAGAGTAGCTCCATCGAGATAATGCCTCATCTTGGTTTAGGGTCGTGATACACACGCACCCAAAAACCATTTCTCATATGAAAACCTAGTTTTCAAATATACACATGAAATGTATGTAATTATGGGAAAACCCAATTTCATTTACAAACATGAACATACATGCAATTATGCAATGTATAAGACACGACACAAATATCCAACAGCCAACAAATCTCCATATAATCCAATTACACAAAAACTCCATCCTCCAATCCAATCGACTCATTTACTCCTCGAACTCAGTCCGGCGCAACTAAACCAGTTCACAATAAATATGAGTTAGCTCAAAAATACATTTAAATCTCAAAAGTTCTTTAGAAATATACTTACAGTGTTATAATATACTTTTCAAAGTATCACAGAGATGCTAGAAGTGGTAGCACAACAACCAAAACAGTGTATTTTGGACAATGGTTGTTGGTCTCAAAAACTCAACTTTTGAACAGGAACAAACGAAGACTTGGGATTACTAGGGAATGACTTAGAGGTGTTGGTGAGACTAGTAGTGGTGGTCGTTGGCAGTGGGCGGCGGCATGGGCGGTGGTTGGAGTCCACAAGGCTCAAATCTAAAATGGAGATGGAAGAGCTTCATCGGTGGCTGATTAGGGCTGAGGATGGGTGGGTTAGGTAGCTGGGAGGCCGTCGGTGTTGTGGTGAAAATATGGTGGCCGATGGTGACACGACGGTCGCGCTAGACCACAAAGGGTGCCGCTGCTTGGAGTTGCGCATGGGGGAGATTGGCGATGAGGGAGGAGCTGAAAATAGATAGGTGAGGTCACCGGCCAGTGGGGAGAAGAATGGGAGGGGTGGTGATGGTAATGGGTAGCACACGGTGGCACTATGGGTGGAAGAAGAAAACGGACGGGAGAGAAGGGAGGGGTGTCGTGCGAGAGGGAAGAGAGAGAGAGATGCAATTGAAAGAAGAAAGAAATGAAGGAAAAAGAAAAAGAAGAGAAGAAGAAAAAGAAAAAAGAAAAAGTGAGGGAAATAAATGAGGTCCAATCTTTCAACTCGGGGTTACAAAATTGATCCAACGAAAATAATTTCAAAATAGTAAGTTGAATAAAATAATTTAAACGCAGTGACTAGCTAAAATAAAATAATAATAAAAATCTAACAACAGAATAATTTTAAAGCCCACAAACAAACTAATTTAAATTAAAGAGCATCTTAAATGCAAAACAATAATTAATATTAAGAAAGCATATCACAATAAATTTAACAATTTAAAAATCATAAAATTAAACCAACGAGAAATCCTCTAAATTTAAAACAAGAGAACCAATACTTAAATTAATTAAAATACTCATTCAATTAAAATACACTAAAATGCAGGGTGTCACATTTAGATGCAACACGCCAAGAAATTGAGCAGATGAAGTCGAGAGAGCAAGAATTGGAGTCTCTCTTATCGCGACAGTCTAATTTAGAGATGCGTATGCAGGAGTGACAAAGAGACTAGGAGGAGAGAATACACATTGAAGTTCTAGAGCAAGTACAAATGGAGATGCTAGTCCTGTTAGAACGTATTATGTCACTACACTTGGATCGCGACTGGCGAGGAAAGAAGAAGAAATCAATATATTATTATCATTATTAGAAATTTTTATTGTCTAATTTTGCAACTCCATAAGACATTATTAGTTGTTATATTTATGATGTAATATGATACAATTTATATGATTTTTAATTTTATGAAATTAGTATTTTTTATCAATACATTCGAATGTAAAGAACAAACGTTCAAATATAGCTTCACATTAGAACCAACGTTCAAACATAATACCACTCAATTCCAACAAAACATTCGAACATAGGTCACTCTGTTTGAATGTTTCCACCTACAAACGATCTATACGTTCGAGTGATTAAAATAGATACGTTTGAACGACAACCCAACATCCAAACGTTAAACATTTTACATTCGAATGCTTCGCTATTAACATCCGAATGCTACATTCAAACGCCTCTCAGCAAAAGTTTGAACGTTGTTAGGTTCGAGCGTAAATATTAATCGTGCGAAGTAAAAACAACAAACGTCTAATTTTTCTTCGTTCGAATGTTAATCAGTTGGGTTAATGTTTAAATATTGGTTTTTACGTGCGAACGTTACTTTCTGTGATGGATTTTAACAGTCACAAAAAGACTTCATATTCAAACGTTACATCTCACGATAGACTTCCAACTATTACAAAAAAAAAAAAAAATTGTGATGGTTGAACAGTAAATTGTCATAAATTACTTTCTATGACGCCTTTTAAGTGATGGCAATAGTGACAGTTTCAAACCGTCACAAAAAAAAAATATTAGTGACTGTTTATTTATTTTTTATGACAATTTTATCCGTCATAAAAGTCAAAATATGTTGTAGTGAATAGTAATACTCCAGTGGGAGACTTCTAAAAGAAAACAAAGACTGATTTCTTTTACGAGTCATTTCATGATTGAGCTCTTAAACTATTGTTGTACGTGAGAATCTTTTGCTTTCGCAGTCATAAACACAATGGCATTATTTTTTTGTACTTTTATCTTTGGATAAGATATCTTTTGTCTGATCATTTGCTTGAATTTTTGTTTTTTTGATAAAGAGCCGAGAATCACCTGTCCACGAGTGACCCCGTCCCGATTTTATTAATAAACCGTTACTTATGGCGGAGGAAAACAGTGGTTACATACCAATACTTGGAGATACAATATAAAATTCCGAAACTAGGTATATAAAAAACCTAGTTTTTTCTAGCGAAAAAAAAAACAAATCCTCACCTGCAAAAAAACCATTAGCACAACAAGCATATACAATAAAAGCTAACCAAACCAACACAACAACCAAATAGGACAAGATTCTTAATTCTGACAGCACCTCAAAGATGGTAACCCAAGTTTATCCAATCGAAATAAACCTCAAGGGATCCTAGACAACTCTCCAACTATATTCCATTCCATATTAAGACTAGCTGCCCCACTCCGAGCCAACCAGTCAGCAACTTTATTACCTTCCCTATAAACGTGCCTAACTATGCAAACCATCGAATCCATAAGAACAAGTATATCCTCCAAGAAATCTTCCAAATACCATATGCCATATCTTCGCCTATTCCACCAAGAGATTACCACTTGAGAGTCTAATTCTATTTCCACAAAAATAATCCCTAGATTTTTACAAGCTTTAAGACCCTGTAGCAGCGCTAACAACTCAGCTCTATTATTAGAACCAAAACCAATATAAGAATTAAAAGCATGAACCAAGTGTCCCTGATCATTTCTAATAATACCACCCACTCCCGAAGATCCTGGGTTTCCTAGGCTACTACCATCTGTATTCAATTTAAACCACTCTGGAGTAGGTTTTTGCCAAGCCACAATTTTTAAAAACTGCCTCACGGGGACTTTTGACGTAATATTCAAAGCATGTAAAATCTGCAGATCATACATAGAACATTTCTTAACCTTTTTCATGTCTTGGCTAATAGAGCTCATCCAATTTTTAATCGTATGCAAAACCACACTAACAAATTGAATCCGCCCCTCCATACGGGCAGTACATCTTCTACGCCAAAGATGCCAACTAATAATCGACGGAAGTAACCCCACAAGAATCCCCACTTGAGAATCAGTTGACGCACGTCTTAACCAGGACGTCACTGTCTCCATCCAAGTATGACCAAGAGGTAGACCAAAAATATTAGCACAATAACGCCATATATTAAAAGCAAACTCTCCTCCAAACAGAACATGATTTTGATCCTCATACTTACCTTCTTCACAGCAATCACAACGAGAAACAATCGGGATCCCAATCCTTCTAAGACTATCATCAACACTCAAAGCTGTATTCCACGCTCTCCACATAAAAACCGAAATTTTAGAGGCAACAAGCTATGCCATATCCAAGGATGCCAATCCAAATTAGAATCTCTTATTCTAATACAATCCCATGCTGATTTAGTAGAAAAATTTCCACTCTCGTGTTTAGTCCAGATTAACACATCTGACCCCTCCTTACAACCGGCCAAAGCCTCAATAATATCATCAATATTATCCTGACCAACTAAAGAAATCAAAAGGTCCATATCCCAACTATTATTCAGCATACACTCCTTTACTTTAATCCGCGGATTCCCCACCATCTGGAATTCCTCCAATAAAGGACCCCTATCTCTCCATTTATCATACTAGAATAAAATATTCCCCTCCCTCACTTTCCATTTTGAATTATTAAGCACATCAAGAATACTCTTAATAATCATTTTCTAAAATTTCAAACCTTTTTTTGTATCAATGAGAGACCAAGGAGAAGATCCCACATATTTTCCTTTAAAAAAATTTGCCCATAAGGATTTACCTTGAATTAAATTCCATGAAAGCCGCATATGCAATGCTTTTTGCATGTCCTCTAATTTACGCAAACCTAGGCCTCTTTCCTTTTCTGGCTTACAAATATTTTCCCACACCACCCACTTTTTTTTACCTTTACCATTAACCTCCCCCCAAAAAAATGTACTCATTATATGAGTTAAAACTTTAATAATAGATTGAGGAACCTGCAAAACAGCAAATAAATGTAAAGCCATACTAGAAAGTACGTGCCAAAGAAGTATTAGACGGCCACCCGATGAGAGTAGCTTCATTTTCCAGCCACTAATTTTTTTCCAAACTTTGTTAACCATCTCCTCCAAATGCACATGCTTTAGACGCCCCAATACAATCGGAACCCCTAGATATTTAAAGGGAAAGGAGCCTTCTGAGAACCCTGTCAATCTTTTTAAGGCTCTCTTACTAGCAACAGGAATTTTTGAAGAGAAAAATATGGCTATTTTTTCTTTATTAATCATCTGACCCGACCATGCTTCATACTTTTCAAATACCAATAAAAGTTCCCTAACAGATTTCTTACCCCCATTCAAAAAAATCACAATGTCATCTGCGTACATAAGGTGGGAAATCTGAGGAGTACCTCGAGGTTAGGAGAAATTCCCAATCTTGTTTGACAACACACTCTACTTCAAAAGACGGGAAAGGACTTCCTGAATAATAATAAAAAGATAAGGCGATAATGGGTCCCCCTGACGTAACCCACGACCACCTTGGACAAAACCTCTCAGCGTTCCATTAAGCATTACAGAGTACCAAATATTCGAAATGCAAGCACAAATTAAATCACAAAAAGAAGGAGAAAATCCAAAACAACGAAGGACCTCCAACAAAAAATTCCAATCTACTCGATCGTATGCTTTAGCCATATCAACTTTAATCATAATATTTCCTCCATGAGAATCCTTGTTCAGGGAATGAACCATTTCCTGAGTAATACTAATATTCTCAAAAATATTCCTCCCAGGAATAAAAGCTCCTTGCTCAAGGGATATCAATTTGGGAAGAAAATCTGCCAGACGATTTACTATAATTTTTGAACAAATTTTATAGAATACCGAACGCAGACTTATCGGCCTAAATTTATCAAATCCAGTAGGCACGTCTGTCTTCGGAATTAGCACAATAAAAGAAGCCGAATAGAACCTCGGAAGTTTTTTAAAAATAAAAAATTCAGAGACGGCTGCCAAGACATCCATCTTAATCACCTTCCAACAAGTTTTAAAAAAACCTGCTCCAAAACCATCTGGCCCAGGAGAACTGTTTATAGGAATCGAAGAAAGAGCCTCCTTTACTTCATCCAATGAAGGGATACGACAAAGACATGTACATTCCTCAACATCAATAACCGGCGAAATCAAATTTGATAAATCCGAGAGTGCTCGTGACTGGTTAGTATTTTTAAGAAAATCCGCAAAATACTCAACAGCTCCATTATGAATTTCTTCTGGCGAATTAAACTCAACCCCATCCGGAGTTCTCATTCCTTTTATTCTTTTACGTCTTTTATTAGCTAACCACACATGAAAAAATTTAGAATTACGATCACCTTCCATATTCCATTTTATTTTAGCCATTTGAGCTAATCTGATATCTTCCCTACGTCTCCAAGAGGACAACTCATCTGAAGCCACCACAAGCTCCCTCTCGGCAACTATATCCCACTCTCTTTGCAGACACCCTTCAAAATCCTCAACCTTCACTTCCAAAGATTCAATATGAGCATTGGAACTGCCAAACACTCGCTTATTCCATTCAAGAAGAGCCACTTTCACCTTTTTAAGCTTACATGCAAGGATAACAAGCCCCGTCCCAACCACTGGCACAGACCACACCTGCTTTACAAAATCAATAAATTATGGATGCTTAACCCACATTTGCTGAAATCGAAATGGAGGAGGACCATAGGAATAAGGATGCTTAAGAAATTCAATCAGCATAGGACAATGATCCGAAGTCGTCCTTGGTAAGTACGAACAAGACGCCGTAGGGTACAAAGAAATTAAATTTGCATCCAATAAAACACGATCCAGCTTAGCCCAAGCTCTAGCTAATCCACTTTGGCCATTACACCAAGAAAATTTACTACCTTGTGCACTTAAATCAATTAAACCACCCTCATGGATCCATTGGTTAAAATCATGCATTGCCGCTATTGGCCCAGGACGACCACCCCTCCTTTCCAAATTCGTACGAATAATGTTAAAATTGCCAGCAAACAAACAAGGATCCTCATTCATACTATTCCACCTCAAGTCCTCCTATAAAACCCGCCTGTCCATCATATTACACTTTGCATAAATAAAATTACCCAAAAACTGAAATTGACTCTCAACTATCCTTAAAGACAAAAACTGTGAGGTCATCCGAATAATCTGTACATTTAAATCATTCATCCACAAGACCCATATCTTCCCACCAACTTCTTCGTTAGAAATTACATTATCAAAATGAAGAGTCCGCATGTAGGATTGAGCTTTAACAAAATTCTGGAAAGGCTCCATCAAGATTACCATCTTACAATTGAACTTTCTTTGCAAAATTTTTAAACGTCCCATTGAGGACCCTAGTCCCCTAATATTCCACACCAAAATAGAACCTATCATAGAGACAATTTTGTGGCTCGAGTAATCACCCGATTAGAACTCCTAATTTTCAAGAATTTTTTTTTCCTATATTTCCTCTTCCCAGTTTCTTCCTCTATGTCCGAGTTATACTCCTTGTCCTGCGAAAAAACTTCCGCATGAATATCAGGCTCTGGATCCGATAATCACCCTTCTTCCAAACAAAATGCATCATCTGTCCTCTGGGCCTCCTCCGCATACGCTGTTTTTGCCTCCGCCATAGGCTCTGTTTTTGTAGCCTCCTCTGCCTCTCGCATCACTGCAGCCGTTTGCAACATATCCTTATTTTGCCTCACCTCTGCAAAACTCTCCATATTAACTGCCTCCCCAAGTTCTGTTTCCACTACCAACTCTTCAATCAGCAAAGCAGATGCAGAGGCCCCTAATACCAAATTAACATTCGAATTAACATACTCTGCATCTTCTTGTTCTGCATTAACTCTTGGTAATGCTAAAACCTTGGACCCCTGAACCAACTTTGTTTGGTCTTCCACCCCAGGTTCCTCCATAACTGGTTCTTTAGGCTCTTCCAATACTAGTTCTTTAGGCTTTTCCATTTCTGGTTTTTGATCACCATCTTTTTGTTGTTGCCGAACCCAAATTTTCTTTTCTGGTCTTTTTTTCCCAACCCGACAAGTACGCACATTGTGCCCCTGGATTTTACATATAGAACAGAATGCGGGCAGAGTTTCATACACAATCTCTTGCTTTTGACTGGAACCCAACCCCGGCGTTCCAATCCAAAAATGGGAAATAGGTTCAATGGCCGCATCCATCTCCACACAGATACACGCACCATCAGTGCAAGTCGCACAACATGTAGGATTATCACGCCTAATAAATCTACCAATAGGAGCTGTCAAGAATTTAAGCAAAGATTCATGATAAAAGTTAGGAGGCAAACCTGGTAAAACAATCCAAACCGGCACAATTGATGGTTCTTCCTCCTCCTTAAAATCTGGCGTCCAGTGAAAGGCACGATATGGAATACCGTCCATATCACAAACCTCCCTTGATAGTGCTTTCATGCAGTCCTCCTCTGAAGCCATACGAGCGAAAACATGTCTCGGACGCCTCATGGTTGAAACGACTGGAGTACCTTCTAGGATCCATCAATTTCGAATGAAGCTTCTGATAGCATCCAAAGACGGCCTATTGCGGAGGAACATCAGAACTATCGAGAACCTGAATGATTCTACCGAACGAAATATCTCCTCCTTGGAGAACAGAAAGAAGAGTTCTCCATCCTTGGTTTTTGGCGCATGGTGAGACATGGCCAACTCAGGAAGAGGCTGAGGGACCACTGAGACTAAATCCACAAACTGTCTACCAACGTCTTCAGCGGCTACCATGCAGCCTTACGTGAAATTGGAAGCAAAACTTTTCAGAAGTTGAAAACTCAAGAAGAGTTTTCAAAAAGGCCGCAGCATTTCTTGGAGCATTTCTTTATCATTTTAATTGAATGAAGACCACTCTTGCTTGAATTTTTGTTTGTTTGTTTTGCTACTCTTATATGTAGACGGCCTATGCATGGGATCGATCAAACTTATTTATGCGCATTAATTTTTTGGGTCACCTGTGTTAATTCCTTTTCCCTGTTTTCATTTTTTTTTCTCGATCTTTTTCCACACCAGAAATATTTCTTTTGCATATTTTAAATATACTAGAAGTTTTGTACTTTTTACTCTAAATTTGTATTTGAAACTATAACAAAAAACTTATATTTGTACTTTTTACTCTAAATTACTCTAAAGTTTTGTATTTGAATGTATATTTTATTTTTTAAGTTGCAGGATCATAATAATGTCTTCTCGGGGCCGTAAACGTGGTAGATCAGGAGAACCTTCCATCCAAACAGTTCGAGAGCGGACCGTTTTACTTGAGCGACAGGTAAAACTGTCTGATTTTGTCGCTCTTATATGGGAGGGTCATTCCCTCCCATCAGTATTCAATGATCGTGGTTGGGCACCAATCTTAGATCAGCGAGAAGAAGGAATGGAGCTCGTTTCCTTCATTGAGATCGTTACTGAGTTCTATAAAGAGCTCGGTGCTGCTAGCCCAGACGATGGAGGGGCATATAGGATCTGTGTCCAAAGAGCTCCTGTTATATTTTCAGCGGATGGACTCGCTGCATATCTGGATATTCCTAGGCTTCTTGATGCCTATCCAAACCTCCCGCCTAGAGAGTCTGGTCCTTCAGGTGATGCAGCTCAGTCTCAGGACGAGGGACTAGATTACACAGATGAGATAGATACACTTGCTGATCACGAGGTCAGGGACTTGATTGTTGGTCCAGATGCTCCAGTGTATGATGGCTCCAAGAGTATTAGGCAGGCAGATATATCTTCTTTCTTCAAGATTATGAATTTGATCATTGCCAACAATATTGACCCACGGCAGCACAAGACCGAGGTCGGCATGGATCGAGCGAGATTTATGATACGGGTCGCTCGTGGCATCCCGATCGACCTCGTTGGTTATATATTTGAGAGGATCCGATCAGAGGCACGGTTTATTACGATAGATATACTGCCGTTTGGGATCCTCATCACTCGATTTTTACTACATGCCGGGGTTGTGCCCGAACCTGCCGAGCGTTCCCGATTTCCGATGGCACCGATCAACAGCACCACCCTATCACGGAGCACGGGACACTCTAGATTTCGTTTTCGTGGAGCTGTTCCAGATAGGGCTGAGATTCAGAGAGATGGGCAGCCAGGAGATACTGGAGTATCAGCTGGTGAGACATCTACACAGCATGAGACATCACGCACATATATTCGCGAGGAGCTGGCTGACATATTGCGTGCTGAGATCGGTGTACACACATCAGCAGTGATTGATGCAGTGCATACTGCCATGTCTGAGTTGCGTACAGAGATTATGGCTACCGTCTCTGGGTTACGTACAGAGGTTGATGAGTTACGTACAGCGATTAATGCCAATAATGCAACTCAGGTCACAGTTAGAACTCGACTGACACAAGTAGAGACACAATTAGCTGCAGTCGAGGATGTGTGTAGAGACCTCGCATCATAGTTTTTATCTTTTATTTATATTTTCTTTTGTTGTAATTATGAACAATATATATGGCATTTTGATAATTTGCTTTATTTGATTGATTAATATGTATGTGATTGATAATATTTATTTACTAAATATCTTATTTAAGGTAAAAGAAATCATTAAAATATTTTAAAATTAATTACATAAAATTAATTAATGAATTTGTATATATGATAGATATTTTTTATATTTTGAGTTTCGTACCGAGATTAATATTATACATTCGAATGTATAAATGTGGTGCTTGAATATATTCTAACTAAATATATTCCGTTCGAACGGTTTAGAAAGCTTCCTGCCAGGATTTGCCACCAAATATTTTCCGTTCGAACACAACAAATTTTCGTTCGAACGTTTTTGAACTTTTCCCGCCATAATAAAGTACTTATCCGCCAAATTTTACTGTTCGAACGTATTTTTTAACTTTCGAACGGGAAAAATTTTTTGGGACGATTTAATTCGTCACAGAAAAAACTGTTCGATCGGTTATTTTGACGTTCGAACGGTTTTCTAAATTCATCGATTTTTTGGGACGAAATTTAAATTTCATCCCAAAAAATGACTTTTAGGGACGAAAAAAATTTTGTCCCTAAATAATTTCGTCCCAAAATCTCAAATTTGTTGTAGTGTTATAATGTAAATATCTTGCTATGATTATTTGACCGTACGTCAGATTGCACAACTCACATTTTTTGTATTAATCTCAACGGTTGAAATTTGATATGAGTATCTATATATGTGTCCGGTTTTGATAATTAAAGGCTATATTTTTTATTTTTGATAATTTGATGCAGAAAAGATAAAACATTCCATAATTGGAGTATAAATGTATTGCCTATCTTCACCTTAAAATTAGGAAGGTTTTGTTATACATAAGCTGGTGTATTAATAACACATGACTACTTAATTATAGTGGGATCCATTAATTATATATAACTTTAAAAAATCAAAACATTAATAATCTGTTATTATATATAGCTGGGCGTATAAAAAATAATTAAAGCTTATAAATGGATTTTTTAAAAATATATAATTGCTTTAAAATGATCTTTCTCTTACAGGGACTGAGAGAAAGAAAAGGAAAACTTTATAATTAAGGTGCATATTTTACTAATTACTCCGAATTAAAGGAGAGACACTACAAGGAGAATCACCTTTACCGGCGATTCACATTTGTTGGCAAAACTAACAAAATCGCCGCCTCTCACCTATCCCAGCGATTTATAAATCGCTGTAAGTTCGCCGGTATTAAATCTCCACTTTTGATCTACTCCAACGGAAGCCAAAAATCGCCAGCAAATATTTTTTTTCCCAGCGATATTTATTCGCCGCAAATAGTATCTCTATCGCCGCAATTGCACGATGCGATTCAGTTGTTAATCGTTGGGAAATATTAATTCCAGCGATTTAATGTTGTCGCTAAAAGAGCAAACATCGCCGGAAAAGGTCAATCCCAGCGATTTTTTGAAATCGCCACAATTAACTAAATGACTTTGAAATATCTTTTCCGGCGATTAAAACATCGCCGGCATAGATCAATACCAGCGATTTAAACATCGCTGCAATTGAATTTTTGGTTTTGTGACCTCAGTTGCGGCGACACAAAATCGCTGGTATTGACCTTTTCCGGCGATGTTTTAATCGCTGGGAAAACAGCTGCAGAACACCAAAATCGTTGGTATTGATCTATGCCGGGTCACAAATACCCACTTTTCAACGGAGGCAAACGAAGACCCAAAATTGATAGGGTAGGGCCTAGGGAGGTCGGTAAAGTTAGTGGTGGTGAAGGTTGGCTGTGGGTGGCGGCGTGGGAGGCGGTAGAAGGCCAAAAACACCAAAATCGGCAATGGGGTTGGTTGTGCTTCACCGGTGACGGATCGGAGGTGGGGTTGGGTGCAATGGGTTGCTAGGAAGTCGAGAATGAAGTGGTGAGAAGATGGTGGCCAATGGTGGTGCGACGGCGGCGCAGCGGCGGAAAGAGTGTCGCGGCTTCAATGGGCTCGTGGTGGCTAACGGCGGCGCGAATGGAGCTGAGGTTGGTGGGGTAGGGTCGCCGGCGGCTGGGGAAGCTGACGGGCTGGGCGGTGACGGCCACCGCTGTCTCACGGCGGCGCTGGGTGGTGAAGAAGGAAACGGACGGAGAGAGGGAGGGGGAGCTGGGTCGCGCGCGGGAAGAGAACCGAAGGAGAAATAAGGAAAAAGAAAAGAAAGAGAAAAGAAAAGGAGAGGAAAAAAAAAATGGAAGGAAAAGAGATGAGGTCCAATTCTCATAATTTGGGTCACAAAAATGATCCAACGGAAACGATTTCAAAACCACAAGTTAAATATAATAATTTAAACGTAATGGTAAAGTCAAATTGAAATAATTAAATACCACAGTAATTAAGTAAATATGAAAAAAAATTTAAATGCATAACAATAAATAAATATTAATAAAGCACATAAAAATAATTTTCACCAAATTAAAATCATAAAAATAAACTCATTAAAAATCCAACCAATTTAAAATAAGAGAATAAATTTTTGAATAAAATAAAAGTAATCCTTCAATAAAAATATACTAAAATACAGGATGTTACAGCGTGGGTTGAGGGAGAAGAGGGATTGGGAAGGAGAGGGAAAGAAATGAGGGAAATGGTAAGGCGGGTTGTTTAAATTTAATTTCACTTTTCCGGTGATTTTGATTTGACGCTAATAGTATATAATTTACTAGATATGCTCTTGCGGCGAAAATACGGTGAATATTTCGTCGCAAATAGTCTTTGTTGTTCAATTTGCGACGATATTAAAATCGCTGCAAAAAGTAAAAGTAATTTCTTTTCCATCAGTTGAAAAATTGGAGAAGGAAAGCAAGCAGCGACTTAGAAATCGTTGGTAATAATGTTTATTAGTGATATTTTTGTTGCAACGATATTAAAATCGTTGGGAAAGGCTTAAATTTTCTAGAAGACTATTTCCAGCGTTTTTTATTCGCCGCAAAATTAGCTATCATGGAGATTTTCCCATTCGCCACAATTAAAATATGGCTACAGTTTCTGATATCTTTTGCGGCGATAAAAAAATCGCCGCAAAAGATCAAATAATCGCCGCAAATGAGTGAACAGTAATTGCAACATCAGATTTCGTATTCATTGCTTTAGATTTCAGCGACAATAAGAGAATCGCCGCAAATAAGGATTAATTGCAGCGATTTTTTTTGCGGCGATAGTAAAATCGCTGGAAAAGGCGTTATTTCTTGTAGTGAGAACGGATTGTTTAAAGTTCTTGCATGCATATGAGAGTGGAACGATGCTCTCATTAAGTTTCCCAATTTAGTGAAAATTAATTGCTTAAATTGGTAATTCCACCTTTTTGGTACCATATTAATTTGTAGCCCACAATGATGGGAATATTAGGAATCTTTTGCTTATCCAATGTTAAAAAACATTGCTTTCGTTCATCCTACTTTTCTTTCGTATAAGAGATCATATTTTGTTGGACCATTAGGTATTGCAGATCAAAAGCTGTGGGGTCAAGATAATTTGCTTTTTGCCTTTTTTCTTTTTTCAACATGCATGCAAGGTTTCCTTCAAATTTCTACTTCTTTCTATATATCTTTCTGATCATGATCTTTCCAAATCCATTGAAATGATAAGAGGTGTAAAAAGCAAGGCTTATAAATAGTCTTTCTCAAAAAAAATGTAATGGCATTGAAATGATCTGTCTGTTACATGAGTTCGTATTGAGAGAAAGAAAAATGAAAACTTTATAATTAAGGTGTATTTTACAGCTTACTCTAAATTAAAGGGGAACGGATTCTTTGAAGTTCTTGCATGTGAAACGTACGTACGTAGAGGGAATGAAGGCCGGCGAGCTAGGCAGCTGAGGATCTAATAAGTGGCTTATATTATAATTAAATAGATGCTCAAGAGAGAGATCATGTGAGGATCATATAGAGTGGATGCTGCCGTTACCCAATTTAGTGCAGATTAATTGCTTAAATTGGTAATTCCACCTTTTTGGGATTCGGGAATTTTTGCTTATCCAAAGTTAGAAACATTGCTTTACTTTTGAAGAAGAGATCATATATATTGTGAGACTAAAGTTAATAATAATTTTCTGTTCTTTTGCCTTTTTTTTTTCCTTCAAATTTCTACTTTTTTCTATCTTTCTGATCATCTTTCAAATTCCTACCAACTTTTTATAAACGGTTGAAATTGAATGAGCGTTATTTGTCAAATTGAAAGTTTAATTTCGAAATTTTATGTTTGAAGAAGATCTAGATTACCCGATCTATTAATTTATTATCATTATATAAGCTCTTGTAAAGGCTATCATCCGGGCTCGAATAGGTTTCCTTGAGGGCATTGTGTGGTGTCACTAGTGGGGCGTCATTCGATGCTTGATCAACAAAAATGGGCCGATTGATGGTGGGAAGGAGGACAATAAGGGTTCGTTTGGGGAGTGGGATCATGAGATGAGAATTTGGTGAATATTAGTAAGATAGTTTGTGAATTGTAGTGAGATAGTTTGAGTTGAGTATTTTTTGAGTTTTCAGAAATTAGAGAAAAAAAGTTAAATAAAAAATATTATAAAATCAAAATATTGTTAGAATATAGTTTTATAATATTATTTTTGTTTGGGAATTTGAAAAAGTCGGAATTATTTTTTAATTTTTATTTGAAATTTTGAAAAAATTGTAATAATTAGTTTGAAAATTTTGTATTTGAATTATGTTTGGGAATAAGATGGGATGAGATCAAATGAGAATTTTGTGTCTCATCTTAGCCCCCAACCCTGCCGTAAATATTATTAATGGCTTGCAAACAAGTGGCCAATTGACGAAGAGGAGTGATGTCTATAGTTTTGGAGCGTGGAGCTACTTATAGGAAAAAATTTACTTTCATTCTATCAGTCCGAGGCAACGTACTTTTCTCCAAAGATGTTATTAAGGTTATGTTTAAGTAGTGGGATATTTTTAGGTATTCTATAAATAATAGTGAAAAAGTAATGAAAATATAATAATAGAATATTGAATAGTAGTGAAAAGTATGTTAAAAGTAATAATAAAATAATTTTTGCACCAAAAAATGAAGCTATATATGGTAGTGATTAGTGTATATAAGACTACAATAAAAGTCATATAAGGAGTGAAAATAAGCTATATGACCATGAACGACCTGGGCGTGAAACTGGGCCTCGCTCGTTACGAAATCACTCGCATGGTCGTTACCCTTGGTGTGACGAAGGGAGCCAGGGTGTGCAGATGGTTCATAGAAGAGATCATGGTGCATACGGTAAAAAAATGAATTAATGGGCTATTTTCTGAAAAAATTGCGTGTGTTGGATAAAAAGATTTTATGTGAATCATTTTCTGAAAAATTGATGGATTATTGTTTTGGGCCATTTTCGGGGAAAGTGGTGGAAAATGTTTTAATGGAATGTTTTGAGTCAAAATGGAATTTTGACGTGCGTTGGAAAATATTCATTTTCAAGAAAAATGATATTTTGGGGCTAATGCATATTTTATCATATGCATGCATAATTGTTGGTTGCATTAATGCATTTTTATCTCGTGGGTTGTTTAGATTATTATTTACTTATAGTACCGTTTTATGGTATCGCAGATTTTGATGCAGATGATGCTGATGTTGAGCCAGAGGATTTGGCTCTGTCAAAAGAGTGATTTGGGACCACTCACTCGTGTTTGAGATTTGTTTCCCGCTTATTGAATCATGTATTTTGGAATTATTATGTTTTTATGGGATATCTGTATTACTCTTTAAAACGTTTTGGTTTAAGTGAATTTGTATTAAACAATTCTGGTACTTAGTCGACTTATTTAAATTATCCACTACTTTGTTTTTGTTGTATATTATTGCATGTACACACACTTGTCACTTATCGTTGGGATGCGTGACCATGTTGTCATCATCTCGACGTCACGATTCCTGAGTTTCTGTATGTGAGAGTTGGGGCATCACATCAGACTCTTTCTATGTGATGTCAAGACATATCTTTCACAGTCAACTAGGACGTAAATAATCTTTGAAGTCGAAAAATTAACGAAAAATCTCTTAGCACTTTTTGGGGTATATTATGCTTATTGGATGTCCTTTTTGACTCATGACACACTAGACATGAATCAAATTTTGCATATTACTACTAGAAGGGAACAAAATTATTCTTACATACTTGAATGATATTATAATCAAACTCTAGCATCGCTTCAATTGCTTCACTTCATAAAAGTTACGAGGTACCATGCACGTTATAATTTGTGAGAGCCTCTTTAAATAATTCAAGCAATATGTTGATGGCCTTTGCAAAAATATGACATATAGACTTAATATAGAGCAACCTTATCATGAAAGACAACTTCCTATGACGGGTGCACCAATCGTATAGTTCTTGTTGTGCATCCTCCCACAGTCTTTCAAAATTTCCATTTTCCTCAAATGATGTGTAGATGTTCCTTCTCTGTCCCTCACCCCAAATATTCCAGCACCAAGATTGCCTAACATCTACATTTATGTCATCTATGTCGATATCGCTACCTTCCTCTATTTGATTGACTATATATATATATTTGATTGACTATATATATATATATTTATTTAGACTCATGATATTCATTCGTTTTTCGCTTGAATTAATAATTATTTATTTTCAATAGACACCCTTCCTTAATTAATTGTTAGCCCAACAGGGACAGCTAGCTATATATATCTGATCATCATCTTACGTCTGATCAACATGGGGCATGCAGGAAGATAGATTTTTCTAGTTGTACCATTGGCTCACTGATCATCATCTTACTGTTCAAAACTTTTGGAAATCATGAAAGCGATATATAGTACGTACTGCCGGTGGGAGACTTTTTAGAAAAGAAAAGAAAGACTTCTTTTACGAGTCATTCCTGCATGATGGTGGGAATCTTTTGCGCATGCTTTGCCAGTCATAAACATGATGCTTTCATTTATTTGCTACTTTTACCTTTGGATAGGATATCTTTTGTCTGACAAATTGCTTGAATTTGCCTTTTATTCCACCTGCATGCATGTGTTTACATAATTTCCCTGTTTTCGTTTTTTTTTTTCTCTTTTTCCACACCAGGAATATTTGTTTTGTATATTTTAAATAGTACTAGAAGTTTTACACTTTGTACTCTAAATTATTAATATTGATATAATAAAGTACTTATCCGCCAAATTTTACTGTTCGAACGTATTTTTTAACTTTCGAACGGGAAAAATTTTTTGGGACGATTTAATTCGTCACAGAAAAAACTGTTCGATCGGTTATTTTGACGTTCGAACGGTTTTCTAAATTCATCGATTTTTTGGGACGAAATTTAAATTTCATCCCAAAAAATGACTTTTAGGGACGAAAAAAATTTTGTCCCTAAATAATTTCGTCCCAAAATCTCAAATTTGTTGTAGTGTTATAATGTAAATATCTTGCTATGATTATTTGACCGTACGTCAGATTGCACAACTCACATTTTTTGTATTAATCTCAACGGTTGAAATTTGATATGAGTATCTATATATGTGTCCGGTTTTGATAATTAAAGGCTATATTTTTTATTTTTGATAATTTGATGCAGAAAAGATAAAACATTCCATAATTGGAGTATAAATGTATTGCCTATCTTCACCTTAAAATTAGGAAGGTTTTGTTATACATAAGCTGGTGTATTAATAACACATGACTACTTAATTATAGTGGGATCCATTAATTATATATAACTTTAAAAAATCAAAACATTAATAATCTGTTATTATATATAGCTGGGCGTATAAAAAATAATTAAAGCTTATAAATGGATTTTTTAAAAATATATAATTGCTTTAAAATGATCTTTCTCTTACAGGGACTGAGAGAAAGAAAAGGAAAACTTTATAATTAAGGTGCATATTTTACTAATTACTCCGAATTAAAGGAGAGACACTACAAGGAGAATCACCTTTACCGGCGATTCACATTTGTTGGCAAAACTAACAAAATCGCCGCCTCTCACCTATCCCAGCGATTTATAAATCGCTGTAAGTTCGCCGGTATTAAATCTCCACTTTTGATCTACTCCAACGGAAGCCAAAAATCGCCAGCAAATATTTTTTTTCCCAGCGATATTTATTCGCCGCAAATAGTATCTCTATCGCCGCAATTGCACGATGCGATTCAGTTGTTAATCGTTGGGAAATATTAATTCCAGCGATTTAATGTTGTCGCTAAAAGAGCAAACATCGCCGGAAAAGGTCAATCCCAGCGATTTTTTGAAATCGCCACAATTAACTAAATGACTTTGAAATATCTTTTCCGGCGATTAAAACATCGCCGGCATAGATCAATACCAGCGATTTAAACATCGCTGCAATTGAATTTTTGGTTTTGTGACCTCAGTTGCGGCGACACAAAATCGCTGGTATTGACCTTTTCCGGCGATGTTTTAATCGCTGGGAAAACAGCTGCAGAACACCAAAATCGTTGGTATTGATCTATGCCGGGTCACAAATACCCACTTTTCAACGGAGGCAAACGAAGACCCAAAATTGATAGGGTAGGGCCTAGGGAGGTCGGTGAAGTTAGTGGTGGTGAAGGTTGGCCGTGGGTGGCGGCGTGGGAGGCGGTAGAAGGCCAAAAACACCAAAATCGGCAATGGGGTTGGTTGTGCTTCACCGGTGACGGATCGGAGGTGGGGTTGGGTGCAATGGGTTGCTAGGAAGTCGAGAATGAAGTGGTGAGAAGATGGTGGCCAATGGTGGTGCGACGGCGGCGCAGCGGCGGAAAGAGTGTCGCGGCTTCAATGGGCTCGTGGTGGCTAACGGCGGCGCGAATGGAGCTGAGGTTGGTGGGGTAGGGTCGCCGGCGGCTGGGGAAGCTGACGGGCTGGGCGGTGACGGCCACCGCCGTCTCAAGGAGGCGCTGGGTGGTGAAGAAGGAAACGGACGGAGAGAGGGAGGGGGAGCTGGGTCGCGCGCGGGAAGAGAACTGAAGGAGAAATAAGGAAAAAGAAAAGAAAGAGAAAAGAAAAGGAGAGGAAAAAAAATGGAGGGAAAAGAGATGAGGTCCAATTCTCATAATTTGGGTCACAAAAATGATCCAACGGAAACGATTTCAAAACCACAAGTTAAATATAATAATTTAAACGTAATGGTAAAGTCAAATTGAAATAATTAAATACCACAGTAATTAAGTAAATATGAAAAAAAATTTAAATGCATAACAATAAATAAATATTAAGAAAGCACATAAAAATAATTTTCACCAAATTAAAATCATAAAAATAAACTCATTAAAAATCCAACCAATTTAAAATAAGAGAATAAATTTTTGAATAAAATAAAAGTAATCCTTCAATAAAAATATACTAAAATACAGGATGTTACAGCGTGGGTTGAGGGAGAAGAGGGATTGGGAAGGAGAGGGAAAGAAATGAGGGAAATGGTAAGGCGGGTTGTTTAAATTTAATTTCACTTTTCCGGTGATTTTGATTTGCCGCTAATAGTATATAATTTACTAGATATGCTCTTGCGGCGAAAATACGGTGAATATTTTTGTCGCAAATAGTCTTTGTTGTTCAATTTGCGACGATATTAAAATCGCTGCAAAAAGTAAAAGTAATTTCTTTTCCATCAGTTGAAAAATTTGAGAAGGAAAGCAAGCAGCGACTTAGAAATCGTTGGTAATAATGTTTATTAGTGGTATTTTTGTTGCAACGATATTAAAATCGTTGGGAAAGGCCTAAATTTTCTAGAAGACTATTTCCAGCGTTTTTTATTCGCCGCAAAATTAGCTATCATGGAGATTTTCCCATTCGCCACAATTAAAATATGGCTACAGTTTCTGATATCTTTTGCGGCGATAAAAAAATCGCCGCAAAAGATCAAATAATCGCCGCAAATGAGTGAACAGTAATTGCAACATCAGATTTCGTATTCATTGCTTTAGATTTCAGCGACAATAAGAGAATCGCCGCAAATAAGGATTAATTGCAGCGATTTTTTTTGCGGCGATAGTAAAATCGCTGGAAAAGGCGTTATTTCTTGTAGTGAGAACGGATTGTTTAAAGTTCTTGCATGCATATGAGAGTGGAACGATGCTCTCATTAAGTTTCCCAATTTAGTGAAAATTAATTGCTTAAATTGGTAATTCCACCTTTTTGGTACCATATTAATTTGTAGCCCACAATGATGGGAATATTAGGAATCTTTTGCTTATCCAATGTTAAAAAACATTGCTTTCGTTCATCCTACTTTTCTTTCGTATAAGAGATCATATTTTGTTGGACCATTAGGTATTGCAGATCAAAAGCTGTGGGGTCAAGATAATTTGCTTTTTGCCTTTTTTCTTTTTTCAACATGCATGCAAGGTTTCCTTCAAATTTCTACTTCTTTCTATATATCTTTCTGATCATGATCTTTCCAAATCCATTGAAATGATAAGAGGTGTAAAAAGCAAGGCTTATAAATAGTCTTTCTCAAAAAAAATGTAATGGCATTGAAATGATCTGTCTGTTACATGAGTTCGTATTGAGAGAAAGAAAAATGAAAACTTTATAATTAAGGTGTATTTTACAGCTTACTCTAAATTAAAGGGGAACGGATTCTTTGAAGTTCTTGCATGTGAAACGTACGTACGTAGAGGGAATGAAGGCCGGCGAGCTAGGCAGCTGAGGATCTAATAAGTGGCTTATATTATAATTAAATAGATGCTCAAGAGAGAGATCATGTGAGGATCATATAGAGTGGATGCTGCCGTTACCCAATTTAGTGCAGATTAATTGCTTAAATTGGTAATTCCACCTTTTTGGGATTCGGGAATTTTTGCTTATCCAAAGTTAGAAACATTGCTTTACTTTTGAAGAAGAGATCATATATATTGTGAGACTAAAGTTAATAATAATTTTCTGTTCTTTTGCCTTTTTTTTTTCCTTCAAATTTCTACTTTTTTCTATCTTTCTGATCATCTTTCAAATTCCTACCAACTTTTTATAAACGGTTGAAATTGAATGAGCGTTATTTGTCAAATTGAAAGTTTAATTTCGAAATTTTATGTTTGAAGAAGATCTAGATTACCCGATCTATTAATTTATTATCATTATATAAGCTCTTGTAAAGGCTATCATCCGGGCTCGAATAGGTTTCCTTGAGGGCATTGTGTGGTGTCACTAGTGGGGCGTCATTCGATGCTTGATCAACAAAAATGGGCCGATTGATGGTGGGAAGGAGGACAATAAGGGTTCGTTTGGGGAGTGGGATCATGAGATGAGAATTTGGTGAATATTAGTAAGATAGTTTGTGAATTGTAGTGAGATAGTTTGAGTTGAGTATTTTTTGAGTTTTCAGAAATTAGAGAAAAAAAGTTAAATAAAAAATATTATAAAATCAAAATATTGTTAGAATATAGTTTTATAATATTATTTTTGTTTGGGAATTTGAAAAAGTCGGAATTATTTTTTAATTTTTATTTGAAATTTTGAAAAAATTGTAATAATTAGTTTGAAAATTTTGTATTTGAATTATGTTTGGGAATAAGATGGGATGAGATCAAATGAGAATTTTGTGTCTCATCTTAGCCCCCAACCCTGCCGTAAATATTATTAATGGCTTGCAAACAAGTGGCCAATTGACGAAGAGGAGTGATGTCTATAGTTTTGGAGCGTGGAGCTACTTATAGGAAAAAATTTACTTTCATTCTATCAGTCCGAGGCAACGTACTTTTCTCCAAAGATGTTATTAAGGTTATGTTTAAGTAGTGGGATATTTTTAGGTATTCTATAAATAATAGTGAAAAAGTAATGAAAATATAATAATAGAATATTGAATAGTAGTGAAAAGTATGTTAAAAGTAATAATAAAATAATTTTTGCACCAAAAAATGAAGCTATATATGGTAGTGATTAGTGTATATAAGACTACAATAAAAGTCATATAAGGAGTGAAAATAAGCTATATGACCATGAACGACCTGGGCGTGAAACTGGGCCTCGCTCGTTACGAAATCACTCGCATGGTCGTTACCCTTGGTGTGACGAAGGGAGCCAGGGTGTGCAGATGGTTCATAGAAGAGATCATGGTGCATACGGTAAAAAAATGAATTAATGGGCTATTTTCTGAAAAAATTGCGTGTGTTGGATAAAAAGATTTTATGTGAATCATTTTCTGAAAAATTGATGGATTATTGTTTTGGGCCATTTTCGGGGAAAGTGGTGGAAAATGTTTTAATGGAATGTTTTGAGTCAAAATGGAATTTTGACGTGCGTTGGAAAATATTCATTTTCAAGAAAAATGATATTTTGGGGCTAATGCATATTTTATCATATGCATGCATAATTGTTGGTTGCATTAATGCATTTTTATCTCGTGGGTTGTTTAGATTATTATTTACTTATAGTACCGTTTTATGGTATCGCAGATTTTGATGCAGATGATGCTGATGTTGAGCCAGAGGATTTGGCTCTGTCAAAAGAGTGATTTGGGACCACTCACTCGTGTTTGAGATTTGTTTCCCGCTTATTGAATCATGTATTTTGGAATTATTATGTTTTTATGGGATATCTGTATTACTCTTTAAAACGTTTTGGTTTAAGTGAATTTGTATTAAACAATTCTGGTACTTAGTCGACTTATTTAAATTATCCACTACTTTGTTTTTGTTGTATATTATTGCATGTACACACACTTGTCACTTATCGTTGGGATGCGTGACCATGTTGTCATCATCTCGACGTCACGATTCCTGAGTTTCTGTATGTGAGAGTTGGGGCATCACATCAGACTCTTTCTATGTGATGTCAAGACATATCTTTCACAGTCAACTAGGACGTAAATAATCTTTGAAGTCGAAAAATTAACGAAAAATCTCTTAGCACTTTTTGGGGTATATTATGCTTATTGGATGTCCTTTTTGACTCATGACACACTAGACATGAATCAAATTTTGCATATTACTACTAGAAGGGAACAAAATTATTCTTACATACTTGAATGATATTATAATCAAACTCTAGCATCGCTTCAATTGCTTCACTTCATAAAAGTTACGAGGTACCATGCACGTTATAATTTGTGAGAGCCTCTTTAAATAATTCAAGCAATATGTTGATGGCCTTTGCAAAAATATGACATATAGACTTAATATAGAGCAACCTTATCATGAAAGACAACTTCCTATGACGGGTGCACCAATCGTATAGTTCTTGTTGTGCATCCTCCCACAGTCTTTCAAAATTTCCATTTTCCTCAAATGATGTGTAGATGTTCCTTCTCTGTCCCTCACCCCAAATATTCCAGCACCAAGATTGCCTAACATCTACATTTATGTCATCTATGTCGATATCGCTACCTTCCTCTATTTGATTGACTATATATATATATTTGATTGACTATATATATATATATTTATTTAGACTCATGATATTCATTCGTTTTTCGCTTGAATTAATAATTATTTATTTTCAATAGACACCCTTCCTTAATTAATTGTTAGCCCAACAGGGACAGCTAGCTATATATATCTGATCATCATCTTACGTCTGATCAACATGGGGCATGCAGGAAGATAGATTTTTCTAGTTGTACCATTGGCTCACTGATCATCATCTTACTGTTCAAAACTTTTGGAAATCATGAAAGCGATATATAGTACGTACTGCCGGTGGGAGACTTTTTAGAAAAGAAAAGAAAGACTTCTTTTACGAGTCATTCCTGCATGATGGTGGGAATCTTTTGCGCATGCTTTGCCAGTCATAAACATGATGCTTTCATTTATTTGCTACTTTTACCTTTGGATAGGATATCTTTTGTCTGACAAATTGCTTGAATTTGCCTTTTATTCCACCTGCATGCATGTGTTTACATAATTTCCCTGTTTTCGTTTTTTTTTTTCTCTTTTTCCACACCAGGAATATTTGTTTTGTATATTTTAAATAGTACTAGAAGTTTTACACTTTGTACTCTAAATTATTAATATTGATATAATAAAGTACTTATCCGCCAAATTTTACTGTTCGAACGTATTTTTTAACTTTCGAACGGGAAAAATTTTTTGGGACGATTTAATTCGTCACAGAAAAAACTGTTCGATCGGTTATTTTGACGTTCGAACGGTTTTCTAAATTCATCGATTTTTTGGGACGAAATTTAAATTTCATCCCAAAAAATGACTTTTAGGGACGAAAAAAATTTTGTCCCTAAATAATTTCGTCCCAAAATCTCAAATTTGTTGTAGTGTTATAATGTAAATATCTTGCTATGATTATTTGACCGTACGTCAGATTGCACAACTCACATTTTTTGTATTAATCTCAACGGTTGAAATTTGATATGAGTATCTATATATGTGTCCGGTTTTGATAATTAAAGGCTATATTTTTTATTTTTGATAATTTGATGCAGAAAAGATAAAACATTCCATAATTGGAGTATAAATGTATTGCCTATCTTCACCTTAAAATTAGGAAGGTTTTGTTATACATAAGCTGGTGTATTAATAACACATGACTACTTAATTATAGTGGGATCCATTAATTATATATAACTTTAAAAAATCAAAACATTAATAATCTGTTATTATATATAGCTGGGCGTATAAAAAATAATTAAAGCTTATAAATGGATTTTTTAAAAATATATAATTGCTTTAAAATGATCTTTCTCTTACAGGGACTGAGAGAAAGAAAAGGAAAACTTTATAATTAAGGTGCATATTTTACTAATTACTCCGAATTAAAGGAGAGATCCACTACAAGGAGAATCACCTTTACCGGCGATTCACATTTGTTGGCAAAACTAACAAAATCGCCGCCTCTCACCTATCCCAGCGATTTATAAATCGCTGTAAGTTCGCCGGTATTAAATCTCCACTTTTGATCTACTCCAACGGAAGCCAAAAATCGCCAGCGATTTATAAAGCATTCTATAATTGGAGTATAAATGTATCGGCTAGCTAGTTTCACCTTAAAAAAAGATTTGCTATATATAATTTGGTATGTTAGCACATCACTTATAGTGATATCTATTATAACTTAAAAATTCAAAACACCAATCATTTGCAACTAGCATAGCTGATGCAAGTGAAAATTTTTTACATCAGTGGTGTGCGGAGGTGTAAAAAATAAGGCTTATAAATAGATTTTCTAAAAAAAAAAATGTACGTAATAGCATTGAAATGATCTGTCTGTTACATGAATCAGTATTGAGAGAAAGAAAAATGAAAACTTTATAATTAAGGTGTATTTTACAGCTTACTCTAAATTAAAGGAGAACGGATTGTTTGAAGTTCTTGCGTACGTTATACGTAGAGGGAATGAAGGCTGGCGAGGCAGTTGAGGATCTAATAAGTGGCTAATATTATGATTAAATAGATGCTCAAGAGACAGATGTGAGGATCGTATAGAGTGGATGCTGTCGTTAAGTTTCCCAATTACGTGCAAATTAATTGCTTAAATCGGTAATTCCACCTTTTTGGGATTCGGGAATTTTTGCTTATCCGAAGTTAGAAACATTGCTTTTCTTTTGAAGAAGAGATCGTATATTTTGTGGGACTAAAGTTAATAATAATTTGCTTTGCTTTTGCTTTTTTTTTTTTTTTTTTTTGTCCCTTTTTCCACATATATGGTTGTTTTCCTTCAAATTTCTACTTTGTTCTATCTTTCTGATCTGTCAAAATCCTTCCAATTTTTATTAACGGTTGAAATTGAATGAGTGTTATTTGTCAGATTAAAAGATTAATTAATTGCTTAAATTGGTAATTCCACCTTTTTGGTATTCGCTGCATGGAATATTATACCTAGTACTAAATTTGTAGCTCACAATGATGGAATTAGGGAATATTTTGCTTATCCAAAGTTAAAAACATTGCTTTCGTTAATCATCCTACTTTTCTTAAGAATAAGAGATCATAAAGCTCTTGTGGGGTCAAGATAACTTGCGTATTGCATTTTTTCTTTGTCCTTTTTCAACATGCATGGTTTCCTTCAAATTTGATCTACTTCTTTCTATATATCTTTCTGATCATCTTTCCAAATCCTTTCAACTTTTCTGAATGGTTGGAATTGAGATTTCACCTGAAAAATATTATGAGACCCATTACTATAAAATAAATATACTCATGAACATACGTTCGAACGATTGTCAATCCATTCGAATGTGAAATATATTGTTCAAATAACCTCATATCAGAACCGTTCGAACCCATTATTATGTTCGAATGCGACTCGGACGTTCGAATAGGATTTTGGGACAAAGTAATGTCATCTCGAAATATATTACCTGTTCGAACAGTCTTTAAACAGGTAGGACAAATTTCGTTGCAAAAAATATTTTTTGAGAGGAAAAAACATTTTTCATCCCAAAAAGTCTTTTGGGATGGACTTTTGGGGTGAAAACATTTGATCCCAAAAAATGAAAAATCCACTTTCCGGTACGAAAATTTTCAACCCAAACAATGGGTTATGTTGTAGTGTATTAATTTCAAACAATCAAACTAAGAACATAAAACCCCTAATTTTCTAAGAAAATACCTATTCATCATCTTTTTTTTATCATAATCTCGTGCATGATGTAATATTAAATGATAGTGTTGAGGGAAAAATGTGTTAATTGGCATATTCTTGTGAAAACCTATGTAAAGTTGAGTTGTAACAAGTGTTGATGCATTGGTACATGAAAAATATTGAAGTGTGCTCAACATGGCTCGACTGGCGCTCGAATGGCGCTCGAGCGGAACCTTCCAGAGAGGTTCGCTCGATGAGCGCTCGACATGGCGCTCGAGCGGAACCTTACAGAGTGGTTCGCTCGTTGTGCGCTCGACTAAGCGCTTGAGCGGAACCAAGACAGAGTGGTTCGCTCGAGGTGAGCTTGACGTAACGCTCGAGCTGAACCCATCCAGAGTGGTTCGCTCGATGTGCGCTCGACGTGGCGCTCGAGCGGAACCCAGACAGAGTGGTTCGCTCGAGGTGAGCTTGACGTGGCGCTCGAGCAGACCTCATCCAGAGTGGTTCGCTCGATGTGCGCTCGACGTGACGCTCGAGCGGAACCCATCCAGAGACATCCAGAGACGCTCGCTCGACACCTCGCTCGACACCTCGCTCGAGCGGTTTCAGAAGATAACGTGCGCTCGTCCTTCGCTCGACACCTCGCTCGAGCCAATGTTCAAAGACAACCTAAAATTCATGTTTTGGGCGCCGTGACTTGCTGGGACTATAAATATAACAGATCATTTATGTTGTGTGGTGTGGAAAAACAGAGCAAAATCTTAAGTGTTTCAAGAGCCAAAGAGAGAAACCTATTTCTCACCTTGTGAATCTCTTTTGGACAAACACAAATCCACCACACCACTCTCAAAATCAAATCTCATTCAAAGTCCATTGAAGTGGACGTTTTGTTGGCCGGAAGGTTTCCGGAGCTGCTGTTGATGCAGAGATCGAGAGGTTCTCGTGGAAAGCTATAGAAGGTTGGAGTTCCGACACTACATGCGTGTAGAGATCGAGTGGGTCACTCGTGATGTTGCAAGCCAAGTTTAGGAACTACAAAGGTTTTGTGAGTGTCACTAAATTGGTTGTAATGAACTTTTTCTATAGTGGATTTTAGGTGGTGGCTTACACCCGGAGTGGTTTTAGAATTTGAAGACGTTCTTCAAATGAGTTTCCACTTCGTGACCAAATCCTTGTGTTGATTATTTGCATGATTTGTGTCTTCTTTTATTTGCTTCTTGCCATTAAATTTTATTAGTCCACATAATTTGAACTGCACCTATTCACCCCCCCTCTAGGTGTTGTATGGGATAAACCACTACTTTTTCAGATAGTTTCATAAGTGAAATATAATAAATAGTATACAATCATTTAATATCACATCATAAGATGATGAGGGGATAATGAGAATTTAAATGATGAATAGTATTACTCATTTTTTAAAGGTTACTGTTAGACTTAATGAGTATTATAAGCGTGCCGAAAGCAGAGGTTATATATTCATCATGTGTTGCACGACATGTCCAAATAACATACTTTCGCTCCAATAATTATTTATTTTTAATAGACACCCTTCCATAATTAATATTGTTAGTCCAACAAAGACATCTATATCTGACTATCTTTCTACGTTTGATCAACATGCATGGGGCATGCTGGAAGAGAGACTTTTAGTCATTGATAAAGATTTTATCCTTTTTTTCCGGTTGGATCATTGGCTCACCACTACAACAAATTTGAGATTTTGGGACGAAATTTTTTTCGTCCCTAAAAGTCATTTTTTGGGACGAAATTTAAATTTCGTCCCAAAAAATCGATGAATTTAGAAAACCGTTCGAACGTCAAAATAACCGATCGAACAGTTTTTTCTGCGACGAATTAAATCGTCCCAAAAAATTTTTACCGTTCGAACGTGAAAAAATACGTTCGAACAGTAAAATTTGGCGGATAATTACTTTATTATGGCGGGAAAAGTTCAAAAACGTTCGAACGATAATTTGTTGTGTTCGAACGGAACATATTTGGTGGCAAATCCTGGCAGGAAGCTTTCTAAACCGTTCGAACGGAATATATTTAGTTAGAACATATTCAAGCACCACATTTATACATTCGAAGGTATAATTTTAATCTCGGTACGAAACTCAAAATATAAAAAATATCTATCATATATACAAATTCATTAATTAATTTTATGTAATTAATTTTAAAATATTTTAATGATTTCTTTTACGTTAAATAAGATATTTAGTAAATAAATATTATCAATCACATACATATTAATCAACCAAATAAAGCAAATATTATCAATCAAAATGTCATATATATTGTTCATAATTACAACAAAAGAAAATATAAATAAAAGATAAAAACTATGATGCGAGGTCTCTACACACATCCTCGACTGCAGCTAATTGTGTCTCTACTTGTGTCAGTCGAGTACTAACTGTGACCTGAGTTGCATTATTGGCATTAATCGCTGTACGTAACTCATCAACCTCTGTACGTAACCCAGAGACGGTAGCCATAATCTCTGTACGCAACTCAGACATGGCAGTATGCACTGCATCAATC
Source organism: Juglans regia (assembly GCF_001411555.2). Classification (NCBI taxonomy): domain Eukaryota; kingdom Viridiplantae; phylum Streptophyta; class Magnoliopsida; order Fagales; family Juglandaceae; genus Juglans; species Juglans regia. The sequence continues at coordinate 3,297,948 of NC_049906.1, read as the reverse complement.
ACTGCTGATGTGTGTACACCGATCTCAGCACGCAATATGTCAGCCATCTCCTCGCGAATATATGTGCGTGATGTCTCAGCCTGTGTAGATGTCTCACCAGCCGATACTCCAGTATCTCCTGGCTGCCCATCTCTCTGAATCTCAGCCCTGTCAGGAACAGCTCCACGAAAACGAAATCTAGAGTGTCCCGTGCTCCGTGATAGGGTGGTGCTGTTGATCGGTGCCATCGGAAATCGGGAACGCTCGGCAGGTTCGGGACACAACCCCGGCATGTAGCAAAAATCGAGTGATGAGGATCCCAAACGGCAGTATATCTGTCGTAATAAACCGTGCCTCTGATCGGATCCTCTCAAATATATAACCAACGAGGTCGATCGGGATGCCACGAGCGACCCGTATCATAAATCTCGCTCGATCCATGCCGACCTCGGTCTTGTGCTGCCGTGGGTCAATATTGTTGGCAATGATCAAATTCATAATCTTGAAGAAAGAAGATAAATCTGCCTGCCTAATACTCTTGGAGCCATCATACACTGGAGCATCTGGACCAACAATCAAGTCCCTGACCTCGTGATCAGCAAGTGTATCTATCTCATCTGTGTAATCTAGTCCCTCGTCCTGAGACTGAGCTGCATCACCTGAGGGACCAGACTCCCATACTGGTAGGTTTGGATAGGCATCAAGAAGCCTAGGAATACCCAAATATGCAGCGAGTCCATGCGCTGAAAATATAACAGGAGCTCCTCGGACAGAGATCCTATATGCCCCTCCATCGTCTGGGCTAGCAGCACCGAGCTCTTTATAGAACTCAGTAACGATCTCAATGAAGGAAAGGAGCTCCATTCCTTCTTCTCGCTGATCTAAGATCGGTGCCCAACCACGATCATTAAATACTGATGGGAGGGAATGACCCTCCCATATAAGAGCGACAAAATCAGACAGTTTTACCTGTCACTCAAGTAAAACGGTCCGCTCTCGAACTGTTTGGATGGAAGGTTCTCCTGATCTACCACGTTTACGGCTCCGAGAAGACATTATTATGATCCTGCAATTTAAAAAATAAAATATACATTCAAGATTAGTGATAAAATCTAATTACGACTAAAAGATTTTCAAAATTATATACTAATAGCAATTTAATAAATTAATTGATAGAACATATAATCAATTAAACGATGAAAACAATTTAATAAGCTAATAAAATGTTAATGGATTTAATTTAATAATTACCGTTCGAACGTCTAAATATATGTTCGAACGGAAAATTAATAACGTTCGAACGTGTCTATCAAGTTCGAACGTACAGGTTTACCGTTCGAACGTACTGGTTAATACCGTTCGAACGTAAAACAGATCTAACTCGGCCATGGCTGAGTCAACTCAGCAGCCATGAAAATACTCAAAAATGTTTCGATTCCGTGGTTTCTTCGACTCAAAAACAAAGTACTCTTCATTCCTAAACATCCTACGATAGATTTATGATGTTCTACGGTAATTATTAATGAGAAAATATAATTTTAAGGAAAAAAACCAAATAAAACCATAAAATTATAAAATAAACGGTAAAATGAGTTTGAAAGTACATACCTTTAGTTGGGAGGACAAATGTTGTACGTATGTGTTGATCACGACGGCAGACGGCGGTGAAGAGCGTGCGTTCAAACGTTTTCTCGCTTTTTCAAACGGTGGAGACGGCGGCGTGAGAGGAAGGAAGCCCGCGATAAACTTATACCTGCAGAACCGTTCGAACGTTAATATTAAACGTTCGAACGTTAATATAAAACCGTTCGCCCGTTACTGTTTCACGTTCAAACGGAAGTTTTACAATATTATTAAAAAATATATTAAATGTATACTATATTTATATTCATATAAATTATTATAATATATATACTATTATAGTAGATTATATATACTGTAATCTACTATGTAATATTATAATATATATTATAATAGTAGAATACTTTAATTGAAAGCATAATATCTTATAAAATATTTTCTTATAGTATAATAGTAATATATCATAATACTTTACTATCAAAGTGTTATATATGAGATATAACTCATACCATATAGTACTATATAATAGCATGTTTATCAAAGCAAATACTATATGGTATGAGTTTATACTTAACTAATATATGTCATATTACATATTCCATTATACTTTACCTACTAAAGTTATATATGATATTATACAACATATATACATAGAGTATAGACAACGACTAATATACTATCATCTTATTAATTTCTAAAGACATTATTATGTGACCTTAGTATATTTGGGGCTATATATATGTGAGTATATATTACTAATACATATGATCTTAATAATATATATGATAGTATAGGTCACTATATATATGATAATATATATTACTATATATACTATATAATTAGTATAGATTACCATATATATGATAGTATATATTACATTATATATGATAGTATATATAACTAATACATATGATATTATAGTACTTTTCATTTAATGATGAAAAAAGTTATATTTAATCATAAAGGATATGTGTTCGAACGGTACTCATAAACAGTTCGAACACATATGTTAATGTTTGAACGTAAAATAAGACATTCGAACGGACAAGGGAAATGGCGGGAAAACATCCCGCCAATTAAAGACAGCTGGATTACCGTTCGAACGTAATTTGTTATAGTTCGAACGGATTATTGCAGTGGTGGGAAAATATCCCGCCAATTAAAATATAGTATCATCTAATATGTCTACATATATTAATGTTGTTCTTTTATTCAACATTATAATTATAATGAAAAAAATAAATAAATAAAACTTTGTAATACCGTTTGAACAGTTAGAAATTAACGTTCGAACGATAAATTTTCGAGCGGCAATAATTCAATAACGTTCGAACATACTTTTTATACGTTCGAACGTGAAAATTAGGAGGGAATTTTCTCCCGCTTAATATTTTCACATTCGAACGGTTAGTAAATAACCGTTCGAACATGAAATGTTCTTCAAAAACACGACAGAACCTCACAATTTCCTTTCTCTCCGCGCTGTCGCTCCGTGTGCTCTAAAGATTACCCTTCGCATATCAGAGGTATTCTTTCTCAAACTAGCCCTTAAGCTCAAAAAAATTGTTCATCTCACTCCATTATTCTCAGATTAATACTTGTAGGATAGTTTGTGATTATTTTCAGATTATTCTCGGATTATTTCATTTTCATCTTCAATTTGTCAGGTATTTCTTTTAAAATAGAAATGTATGATTTGAACTTAATATTTTGCAATGTTAGAAAGTTGTATGCTTTGAAATTGGTGTTTGTGTTTGTTAGAGTTTGTAATTAATAGAGTTTTCGGCGTTGTTGAAGACGACTGGAATCTGGAACGAATACGTTCAAACGGATTAGGATTACCGTTCGAACGTATTAATTTTGTTCGAACATAGGGCATCATCGTTCGAACGGGTAATGACATTTCATATACATAATACAAATAGTTTGGGATAGTTGTGTAAATTATATGTACTACTACCATTTAATATTGTTAATTCTAGATAAATAAAATTATTATTCAAATTAAAACACTACTAAAATTTTAAAATGAAATATAAATTTTGGTAGATTTAATAATACTTAAATAGTTAAGATTTAATAATACTTAAATACTTCAAGATAAATTAATAAAATTAATATTCAAATTAAAATACTACTAAATCTTTAAATTAAAATAGAAATAGTTAAGATTTAATACTACTTAAATACTTCAAGATAAATTAATAAAATTAATATTCAAATTAAAATACTACTAAATCTTTAAATTAAAATAGAAATAGTTAAGATTTAATACTACTTAAATACTTCAAGATAAATTAATAAAATTAATATTCAAATTAAAATACTACTAAATCTTTAAATTAAAATAGAAATAGTTAAGATTTAATAATACTTAAATACTTCAAGATAAATTAATAACTTTTAATATTCAAATTAAGATACTACTAAATCTTTAAATTAAAATACTTAATTATAAACATGTAAAACTAATATTTAAATTAAAATCTGGAATAAATATTGAAATAATACCTACTAATTATGTTTTTGTTGTATTGTTGTGTAAATAATATGTTGTTATTGTTTGACATATATTACCATATTTTGTATTTTTTGTTCATCAAAATAAACCTTAGACCCGTTCGAGAGTTATCAATTCGGATGAATGCTTGATTGATAACTCTTGAATTGTCCAGAGTGGACAGTTTGGGATTGTAAGATCATTCTCGCAAACTATAGAACTATATTTGTTGTCGTCCAACATTATGATTTTGTAGATTCATCCATTGTTCTCTGGATATGCAGTTTCGGTGATGGTGCAACGATGTGTTAATCGTCAGTGCACACAACGAAACGAGCATATTTGGAGAACTATGGGGAGATGCTGCCGAAATTTTGTTTGGATCGTGACAGATCTTACAATCCCGAACGGGATAGGACCAACTACCCGGTGAAAGGTGGCATACTCATTAATTGGTACATGATATATGGATGTTTGCTGATGCATATTGTTTGTAATGAATATAGTCGGCATGGATAAGAGTTGGATGAGAGTTACCGATCGATTGGGTCAAAATTACAATGTATATGCTGAAGGTGTTAAGAAATTCTTGGAGTTTGCATTGGGTACATGTGATAGTGATGGGCGTATCAGATGCCCATGCAGAGAATGCAGGAATTTGCGTTCTCATAAGATAGACTTGGTGAGAGAACATCTGTTTGTCAAAGGTATTGATAAGGGTTATACTGATTGGGTCTTACACGGTGAACCATATCCAACTTCATTTGAGGCTCCACATGAAGAAGAAGAGATCGATGAAGATGTACAACCAGAGATTGTTGGAGATGATTACGATGAGGATATGGAGGAAATGTTAGGTGACATCGGTGCGGGAATGTTTGTGGATGAAGGTGACACAGACACATTAAGCTCAAATGATGGGGGCCATAACACTTTTGCACGCTTGTGGAATGATTCACAGCGTGAGCTATATCCAGGATGCAGAAGACATAGTAAGTTGTCGTTTACCGTAAGATTGCTTCACATAAAATCAATGTGTCGATTATCTATTAAGGCAGTCAATATGTTACTTGAGCTGTTTAAAGAGGCACTGCCGACAGACAATACTTTACCTCGTAACTTCTATGAAGCAAAAAAGTTGAAACGAGGACTCGGATTTGATTACAACGTAATACATGCATGTACGAATGACTGCATATTATTTTGGCGAGAGAATGAGCAGTTGAACGAGTGTCCTATATGCCACGAGTCAAGATGGACATCGGACAAGGCAAATGTTCCGCAAAAGGTCGTCCACCACTTTCCATTGATACCTAGATTACAACGATTATTTATGTCACGCGCAACGGCTGTAGATATGACATGGCACTCATCAGATAGAGTAAGGAACGAGAATATTTTGTCACATCCTGCTGACTCCCAGGTGTGGAAGGAATTTGATCAGGAACACCCATGGTTTGCTGAAGAACCGCGTAACGTAAGACTTGGGTTGGCAACAGATGGATTTAATCCTTTTGGGAACATGAGTACTAGTCATAGTACTTGGCCAGTTGTACTTATGCCGTATAATTTACCACCTTGGAAGTGTATGAAAGATCCATATTTCATGATGAGTTTGCTCATCCCAGGTCCGAGGTCACCGGGAAATGATATAGACATACACTTACAGCCATTGATTGCAGAATTGAAAGATTTGTGGGAGAATGGGGTTGTCACATTTGATTCGTCAACAGGCAAGTCGTTCAAGATGCATGCTGCGGTGTTGTGGACAATAAATGATTTTCCAGCTTATGGGAATTTGTCAGGTTGGAGTACTAAGGGGAAAATGGCATGTCCAACTTGTAACAAATATACCAAATCTGAATGGCTTACGTACGGGAGGAAATTATGTTTCATGGGTCATCGTCGATTTTTACCTGGTGACCATAGATGGCGTGGAAATTCTGGAATGTTTGATGGAACTGTTGAATGGGGCCAACCTCCACCATATTTGTCTGGCGAAGATGTACTTGCACAATTTATAGATGTTGGTTGTAATGAATTTGGTAAAAAACAACGAAAGAGAAAACGAGCTACGAATGAGTTGAATTGGACAAAGAAGAGTATATTTTTCGAACTCCCGTACTGGTCGAAGTTAAAATTGCGACATAGCCTTGATGTTATGCATATTGAAAAAAATATTTGCGAATCCGTATTGGGAACATTGATGTCAATTGAAGGAAAAACAAAGGATACAATAAACTCAAGGAAGGATTTGAAGCGGTTGGGAATAAGACGGGAAATGCAGTTGCAAGAAAATGGTTCGTCTGTCTACATGCCGATTGGGTGGTATACATTGTCAAGGAATGAAAGGGTTACATTTTGTGAGTGGCTAATGAAGATCAAATTACCGGACGGTTATGCCTCGAATCTAACAAGGTGTGTGAGAACAAATGATTGGAAAATAACTGGATTAAAAAGTCATGATTGTCATGTTTTCTTACAGCGTATCTTGCCTATTGGTATCCGTGGGTACTTGACCAGAGATGTGCGTGTGGCTTTGACTGAGTTAGGTGCATTTTTTAAAGACTTATGTGCTAGGACGTTGAATGTAGAAGCTTTGGATCGAATGGAACGAGAAATTGTCATAATATTGTGTAAGCTAGAAAGTATTTATCCACCGTCATTCTTCGATGTCATGGTTCACCTAGCCGTTCATTTGCCACGTGAGGCTCGACTTGCAGGACCAGTTCAATATAGATGGATGTATCCCATTGAACGATTTCTTGGAAAGTTGAAACGTACAGTGGGTAACAAGGCCCGTCCAGAAGGATCAATTGCAGAAGCATATATTGACGATGAGTGGCATACCTTCTGTTCCAAATATTTCCACGGAGTTGACACTCGGTTTGATCGGCCAGAAAGAAACTTTGACGTTGACCGAGCAAGACAACGGACTATATATTCTGTGTTTTCCCAACAAGTTCGTCCAATTGGTGCAGTGCGTGGTTATGACTTGTGTGGAAGAGAGTTCGAGAAAGCTCAGTGGTACGTGCTGAACAATTGCCCTGAGATAGAGAACTACTTGAAGTAAGTTATAACTTTTTCTTAATTTAAATTGCCTCATTACGTCAGGGAAAAAATACAAAATATAATATATTTGTGGTAATCATCAATTTCAGTGATCATATTAACGTGCTCAAGGAACTAGGAGTAAATGATATAAACCAGAAACATGAAGAGGAGTTCCCGAGATGGTTTGAAGAACGGGTAATGAAATTACATATGCGTTACTCAATAACAAATGAAAAAATATTAATTTCAACTTTGATATAGTATATGCTTTACTCAATATGTAGGTTGTACAATTGCATGCGAATAATCCAAATGATATATCTGATGAACTGTATGCATTGGCGCGTGGCCCATCGAGACGCGCTGCTCGATATTCTGCATGTATTTCTCGGGGAAGTAGGTATCACACACTGGATCGAGATTGTTATAGGAAAACCCAAAATAGTGGTGTCCTAGTCGAAGGAAGTCATGATGGAGAAAATATTGATTTCTATGGGGTTATTGTCGATATAATTGGAATGAAATATTTGGGAGAGCTTGCGGTGTATCTGTTTAAGTGTGATTGGTGGGATTTAAGCAATCCTCGTACTGGAGTCCGTGATGATGAATATTTTTTGAGTGTTAATACATCAAAAAAATGGTATGAAGATGATCCTTTTATTTTGGCTTCTCAAGCATCTCAAATATTCTACTTAGATGACCCGAAGTTAGGAAATCAATGGCGAGTAGTTCAAAAATATTCTCCAAGAAATATATATGATGTTATCCCTCAGGTGGAAGGACAAGATGAAGAAGAAGATGACTCTTCTACTCAAGAAGCATACCAAGAGAGTCAACCCGCGATAAATTTGTTTGTGGATTTGAGCCAGTATGAGATGATTCCATTAAATAGAGAAGATATTGAGGCTGAAATTGTTGATGCGACAGTTGAGGAAAATGTTGAATCATCTGAAGTATCTACAGATGATGAGAGCGAATTGTCAAATGAAACTGATACAGATTCTGATTGACCAATTAAGTGTTAACATTCCACTTGATGACAAATATTTTACTTATTGAATGTATCAGTAGTTTAAAATTATGCCGCCAAAGAGGAAGGAAGTTCGCAACCCATCTCCACCTGTTCCTAGCTCTCCTTCAGACTCACCATTAGAGATTGATTCTACAGAACAAGGTAAAAATTTAATACTCATAAAAGTTATTAATTAAGGTCCTGTAATAGAAATATAAATGCAATTGATTACAATGTTATATTTTATAGAATCTACAGTACAATCTCGTCAAGGTCGAGGCACCACTAGAGGGGTGACGTTGGAAAAATATCGGAAGGTGGGTAAGATCAAGGTTAACATTCCTGACGAACATACTGGGGGCGAAGGACAACCAGCAGCTTGGCTTGCATCACATGTGGGTGCTCTTACACGAACTTACGCACCTTTGGCAACGACTTCATGGAAGAAAGTCCCCCAAGATGTTAAAGAGCTTATCAAGAAGCGTTGTTTGGTAATATTTAAAATATTGATTTAGTAGAATAAATTCCTATACTTTACTTAAATTTAGAATATTATAAATGATAATGTGTTTGTGACTATTTTTTTAAGGATGATTTCGAATTAAATTTTGGTCGGAGAGAGGAGCGTAAGACTGTGGAAGAGCTTATGGGTAATGCATTCCGCAAATATAAGGCGAGGTGTCATGAGCATTATAATAAGTTTGAGAAGAAGGAAGATGCACGCCAACATCCTTTCCAGGATGTCCGACCTTCTGAGTGGGAAAAACTTTGTGACATGTTTGAGGATCCATCATATCAGGTATAATGAAATTTAATTATTTTACTTGTCATATCTGTCATTTCGCTTCATAATATTTTCAATTTCTTTGCAGGAGCGAAGTTCTATAAACAAAACAAATAGATCAAAATTGAAGATTAATCATCATGCAGGCTCAAGATCTTTCCATCGTCTTTCTCAGAAATTGGTATTGCTATTTTTTTTATTGGATATAGTTAATTATTTGGACTCATCATAATGACTTTATATCTTTAACACATTTATTGTAGCAAGATTCAGATACTAATTATGATCTGACAAAATTATATGCTGCATCGCACACTGATCGTAATGGAGAGTGGACTCATCCTGATGCCCGTGAAAATTATGTAAGTTTTATAACCTGTTTGAATTAAATATATTAGAATATTTATGACGATATTAATTCTTTATCTTATATATGGCTAGGATAAAATGGTTGCCCTACGTGCTGAATCTGCGTCAGATCAAAATTCCTCAACAAGTGATATTGAGATTTTTACACAAGTCCTGGGTCAACGTTCAGGATATTTGAGGGGTTTGGGTCGTTGTGTAAAGCCTGGTCCCTCTTCCTCTTCTTCTGGGAATGCATCTATGACTTCTATAGCGCTAGAGAATGCGAATTCCAGAATCGAAGAATTGACTGCAAGACAGCATGAGTTAGAGGCTCAATTGGCAAAACAAGCAGATATGGAGATGCGCCTCAAACAACATGAAGAACAACAAGAAGAGTTCAGAAGACAGATGCAACTCCAAATGCAGCAGCTTATGCAACAGTACAGGCCTCCAAACAACTGATGGATTTTGGGATTATCTATTTATGTACGAACAATACCTGTCTCGCATGTTATTTATTTACTTTGCGCTTATTTTCACACTTTTGTGAGTGTTAAACAGTTTCTAATGTATTGTGGCAAATAGTATGAATGTCTATTTGGTTTTCTATTATTGATTTAAATTAAAGAGATATCGTTCGAACGAACGTAAAACGTTCGAACTCTATGTAACGACAATAGCGTTCGAACGTAGACAATACGTTCGAACGATCACACAACGTTCGAACGTAAATAATTTCAGTCCTGTTCGAACATATCCTATACCGTTCGAATTTATATAGCGCGTTCGACCTGACCATTTAACGTTCGAACACAAAGACAATTCATAACGTTCGAACGAATTCATGTGTGTTCGAACATATTTCGAACTCGTTCAAACAGGGTACTACTGTTCGAACTTAAAAATTTTCCCGTTCGAACTATTTTCTGGGACGAATTTAAACCGTGACGAAAAATTTTTTCGTTCGAACGTGTTCGAACGGTTTCCTTCAATTTCGTCCCAAAAGAAATTTTTTGGGACGAAATGGTGATTTTCGTCCCAAAATACCTTTTGGCACAGTGATATTGGAACGACTTTGGGACGAATTTTTCTCGTCCCAAAAATTTTTACGGGACGAAATTGGGGTCTTTTGGGACGAAAATTTTCGTCCCAAAATACCCTTTCTGTTGTAGTGCACTGATTACATCTATATCATGTCCTACTTGAACATAAAGAGTTTAGAAATCTTAAAGACCATAGTAGTAACGCTAGTGGGAGACTTCTCAGAAAAGAAAAGAAAGACTTGTTTTACGAGTTTCACCCATTCATTTTTTTTTCTACTTTTATCTTTAGATAGGATATCGTATGTCAGATCATTTGCTTGAATTTTTGTTTGTTTGTTTTGCTACGTACTCTTGTACGTAGACCTATGCATGGGATCGATCAAACTTATTTGCGCGCGTTAATTTATTCCACCTGTGTTTCCTTTTCGATACCCTGTTTCCTTTTGTACGTACCCTGTTTTCGTTTTTATTTTCTCTTTTTCCACACCAGAAATATTTGTTTCGCATATTTGACATATACTAGAAGTTTTATACTTTTTACTCTAAATTATTAATACTGATACATTGTATTTGAAACTATAAAAAAAAACAACTTATAATGTAAATATCTTGCTATGATTTGACCTTATGTCATATTGTACAACTCACATTTTTTGTATTAATCTCAACGCGGGTTGAAATTTGATATGAGTATCTATGTATCCGTTTTTTATAATTATATTAGGCAAGCTATATTTTTTAGTTTTGATGATTTGATACATAAAAGATAAATTAACATTCCACAATTGGAGTATAGATGTATTGCCTATCTTCACCTTAAAATTAGGAAGGTTTTGTTATACAATATAAGCTGGTGTATTAGCACATGAGTACTTATAGTGGGATCCGCTGGGCGTGTAAAAAATAAAGTTTCTAAAAAGATTTTCTAAAAAAATATAATTGCTTTAAAATGATCTTTCTGTTACAGTGACTGAGAGAAAGAAAAGGAAAACTTCATAATTAAGGTGTAATTTACTTACTCTGAATTAAAGGAGAACGGATTGTTTAAAGTTCTTGCATGCATATGAGACGTACGTAGATCAGGGAATGAAGGCCGGCGAGATAGCTGAGGATCTAAGTGGCTAATATATATTATAAAATTAAATAGATGCTCAAGATCAGAGAGATGTGAGGATGATATAGAGTGGATCGATGCTCTCATTAAGTTTCCCAATTTAGTGCAAATTCATTGCTTAAATTGGTAATTCCACAATGATGGGATTAGGAAATATTTTGCTTATCCAAAGTTAACAACATTGTTTTCGTTCATCCTACTTTTCTTTTGAATAAGAGAGCATAAAGCTCATGTGGGGTCAAGATAATTATTTGCGTTTTGCGTTTTTTCTTTTTTCCTTTTTCCACATGATGCATGGTTTCCTTCAAATTTCTACTTCTTTCTATATATCTTTCTGATCATCTTTCCAAATCCTTTCAACTTTTCTGAACGGTTGGATTTGAGATTTCACCTGAAAAATATTATGAGAGCCATTACTTTATAATAAATATACTCATGGAAAGCTTATATATTGTAACTAGTTTTGATATAATTAATATACCTGGATGTTACATCCATGCATGTATGCCTAATGTTTTTCTTAATATTCCAGCTGGACATCACAGATACTTGCTCATTCTTCCGGAATGAATGACTGCTATTATATATTCGTGGTTAGAGTACTTAATTAATTACGCCCACTTCAATGACCATTGTAGACAGTTAAAGCTTTATGACTAAGATGTTTTGAAAATATAGTTCTAGTTATATATAGTTTTTCAAGTAAAAACATAAACATCTAAATCTTTTAATATAAACATTTCTTTTGAAACAGCCCTTCGCTTTAGTCGTTTTTGTTCCTTGAACTTCTTTGGCATAATTAACACAGCAATAAGTTTGAAATTATTTTATACCTTTTTATTGTTCGAGTGGCGTGGTTAAAATGAAAAATGCATGGCGCTTTGATCAGCCTTTTAAATGCAGGTGCTGGAGTCGGCTTTATTTCTATGCTTGTGTTTAGCACTTGACTAGCTGTACTTTGCACTGAAGAAACGAAAAATTATCAACAGAATGGAGGTTTGATTTTACAACAACGTCGACTTGGCCAACAAGAAGCTGGATCCAAAGACTCTTTAATTTTACGTACTTTTGAATATATATAGACTCATGATATTCATTCGTTTTTTGCTTGAATTAATAATTATTTATTTTTAATAGACACCCTTCCTTAATTAATATTGTTAGTCCAACAAGGACAGCTATATATATCTGATCATCATCTTACGTCTGATCAACATGGGGCATGCAGGAAGATAGATTTTTCCAGTTCTTGCATGCATATGTGAGACGTACGTAGAGCTAGGGAATGAAGGCCGGTTAAAGACAGCTGAGGATCTAATTAAGTGGCTAATATTATAATTAAATAGATGCTCAAGAGAGAGATGTGATCATCAGGTTCATATAGAGTGGATGCTGTCGTTAATTAAGTTTCCCAATTTAGTGCAAATTAATTGATTATATTGGTAATTCCACCTTTTTGGGATTGGGGAATCTTTTGCTTATCCAAAGTTAGAACATTGCTTTTCTTTTGAAGAATAGATCATATATTTTGTGGAACTAAAGTTAATAATAATTTGCTTTTCTTTTTTCGCTTTGTCCACATGATTGGTTTCCTTCAAATTTCTACTTTTTTCTATCTTTCTTCTGATCTTTCAAATTCCTTCCAATTTTTATAAACGGTTGAAATTGAATGAGCGTTATTTGTCAGATTGAAAGTTTAATTTCGAAATTTTATGTTTGAAGAAGATCAAGATTACCCGATCTAATAATTTATTTTTATCATTATATACGCTCTTCTTAGGGCCATCATCCGGGCTCGATAGGGTTTCCATTAGGGCATTGTGTGGTGTCACTAGTGGAACGTCATTCGATGCTTGATGAACAAAAATGGGCCAATTGATGGTGGGAAGGAGGACAATATGGGCTCATTTGGGGAGTGGGATCATGAGATCATGAGAATTTTGTGAATATTAGTAAGATAGTTTATGAATTCTAATGAGATAGTTTGAGTTGAGTATTTTTTAGATTTTTAGAAATGAGAGAGAAAAAGTTGAATAAAAAAATTATAAAATTAAAATATTGTTAGAATATAGTTTTATAATATTAATTATTTTTGTTTGGGGATTTGAAAAAGTTAGAATTATTTTTTTATTTTTAAATTTGAAAGTATTTGTATTTGATTGATATTTAGAAGAAGATGAGATAAGATGAGGTTTTTGAGATGAAAACTTTTTTCCAAACAAGCCTTTAATTATGATTCTAAGCATGCCACAAGAGGCCATTGGGTATATATTAGTTGGAGTAATACTAAATACTTTCATGACTTATACAAGCGCCGCACACTCTAAATTATTAAAAGTGATACATTGTATCGAAACTTAGAATGAAAATATTTTGCTTGATCAGTACATGTACATTAACGACTCACCTTTTTTTTTTTTGTGAAGATCTTATTGTCAATATTGTACATGTACATTAACGACTCACCTTTTTTTTTTTATAATTGAATGAGCACAATTTGTCAGATTCTTATAATTACTGTAAATTGTTTTAGTTTTAACACTTTGATATGTAAATATAAAACATTTGAGATGTAACTTTTACCTTGTTTTCTTTATAAATGACATGTAAATTAATTAATCTTCTGATGTATAGAGTTTTCCTCCACCACAATTAGACCAGAAGTAAATATGATACTGATAGCTTTGGAGTAGTGGTCGGCCCTACGGCCACTAAGGGGAAATTAAAAAAAAAAATGTAAATTGGCTGGAGGACACAAGTCTGTATAAATGGATAATAGGTTGTTTAAAGTTCTTGAAGGACGTAGAGCGAAAGATAAAGAGAGCGTGGCAGCAGAAGGAAGTGGCTGATAATATTCCAAAGAGGCTAGCTAGGTGTGTAACACCTCGTATTTTAGTGTATTTTAATGAATGAATTATTTTTATTGATTTAGAATTTATTCTCTTGTTTTAAAATTATTAGATTTTTAATTAGACTATTTTTATGATTTTTAGTTTACGAAAATTATTTTTTTGAAGTGCTTTTTTTAAATTAATTATTGTTATGTGTTTAAATTTCTTCTCGAATTAAATTAACTTATTGTTAGGTTTAATTATTTATTTTCAATTTAATCACTGTGTTTGAATTATTTTATTTAACTTCCAGTTTTAAAATCGTTTCCGTTTGATCATTTTTATGACCCAAGATGTGAGGATTATACCTCATTTCTTTTTCCTCTTTTTTTTCTTTTTCTTTTCTTCTTTCCTTTTTTTCTTTTTCTCCTCCTGGTCTTCCTCCCTGCGCGCGAGTTCTTCTCTCTCTCTCTCTCTCTCTCGCCGTGCAGCCGTTCCTCACCCAGCCCGCCGCCTTCGTGCCGCCGTGCGCGACACCGCCCGGCCGACTAGCTTCCCCACCGGCCGGCGACCTCACCCCCCAAATCCCAGCCCCTACCTCGCCGCCGGTAGCTCGCACGCACCCCACGAAGCCGCGGCGTTCTTTGTGCTCGCGCGCCGCCGTTGCGCCACCACCGGCCACCATCTCTTCACCACTTCATCCCCAACCTCCCAGCTACCCAATGGACCCAACCCCGGCTCCGATCCGTCACCGGTGAAGCCCCACCAAGTCCATTTCCGATTTGTGCATTTTTGGCCTAAAACACCCCTTGCGCCGCCACCCACGGCAAACCACCACCATCAATGGCTTCACCGACCTCTCTAGGCCCTACCCTATCAATTTTGGGTCTTGGTTTGTCTACGTTGAAAAGTGGGTTTTTGAGACCCACGGCCAGAGTGTATTTTACACTGTTTCGTTGCTGAGCCGCCACTTCTTGCAGTTTCGTGATCCTTTGGAAATCATTATATAGCAATGTAAGTATTTTTCAAAGAATTCTCGTGAATTTAATGTATTTTTGCACTAGCACATTACACTGTATTTAATTGCTGATCGGTTTTGCCGGACTGAATCTGAGGAGTAAGCGGGATTGATTGTATTGGGTGATGGAGTTGTTAGCATGATTGGTTTAGACTATGAGATTTGTTGGCGGTTTGGGTTTAAATATTGGTGTTTTGTGTATGACGTGGGTTGTGGTGGATATTGGTGATTTTATGAAGTAATGATATATTTTGGGATTATGAAGGTTTTAAGTTTTGAGAAATTTAAAATAGGTTATTTAAGAAGCTTAGGCTTAAATATCGACATATGTGATCTATTGGAAACTTACAGAAATTACGTGATTATTTTTATAGGTGACGATTTATAGTCGACTCGACATTTTTGAGGAAATTTTTGGAAAAGTTAAGTCGTCCAGGTAAGCGGGGTTCCTATGCTGGATTTGCTTAAAAAGAAATGAACTGAGGTTGGTTTGTAAAAATGTGCATGTTGTTTTAAAAAGAAAAAATGAAAAAAACAACCTCAGTATATATTTTGCATTCCCTCATGAGATACGTATGAAAGAGAGAAGAAATGTTTGACATGAAATGTGTAGACATGAGCAATATTTGACATGTTTCTGAAATATACAAAAGAGCGAATATGATATCACTGAAATTTTTATGCATATGATATGAAATGATATGGATCTGTTTTTGATCAAATAGAAAGGATATGAATATGTTTCGCACGTGTTTTGATATGATATGGATATGATAAAACTTTGGCATACTTATCTGTTCTGAATATGGTTCTGATATGATGATACTGTTCACGTGATATGGTTGGTACCACCATGATATGATATGAGTGCACCCACTTTGGAAACAAAGTGGTCTTTTTACGTGTTCTTTCCTGTGTGCACACTCGGGGCTCCGAGATTGAAAAAGGGGAAGTTCACCACATGATACTGCCTGGTTTGGCCACCGGGGATAGCACAACCCTACCACGGGGGTTAAACATGGTATATGATATGACATGATAAGATGGAGATGTTCAGTTATGTTATGCCAAAGTGTTTTTGAATATGAAATGGATCCTCAAATATGAATTGTTGACTTGAGTATGAAATGTTTGAAAAGTCGCTCTGATTTTCTGATAACACGTTTTCTGAGATCTGCATATAAAAATAAAATGTTTTGTTTCTGCATATTGAACTTTCTGAAAAGGCTCATGTTTACATGCTAGTATATGTTCTCTGCTTACTGAGTTGTTGATAACTCACCCCTTATCTCCACAATATTTTTCAGATGATTTGAATGTTTCAGTTGAGGATCAAGGATATGGAGCATGGGTGAGAAGAGTTAAGAATGATGGTTTAAGCATAGAAGGTTTATATGGGTATTGAGGATTTTCATTCAGTAAGCTTGTTGTGCTCTGATGATGTGATTTGTTGGGAGATTGATGTTTATATTAAATTTTGTATCGTCTTAGAATAGTTATTCTGGAGTAATTGATGTAAATATACGAGTATTTTGTGCGATTGGAAAAGATTAGAATTTGTACTATGTGGAAGGAAAATGATTTTTAAGTGACATGAGTTAACTCTCCGGACCCTCGGGTACGGGGCGTTACAAGGTGCTCAAGAGCGCGAGAGAGGTGAGGATCATATATAGACCTGCAATATATATATATATATATATATATTATATATATATATGTATAGAGATCAGTTATGATCTTCTCATGCAATTAATTCTCTTTTAGTTCTCGTCTGAAAAAGAATTCGTTTTACTTTCCTGAAAATGAGGGATCAGACATATATATAATCTAAAGTTTAAAATATCTATTTATAAGAACACTGTCCCTTGTAATCTTTGCCAGGTCTCGTTCTCTGTGTTTGCCTGTTTGGTGTATTGAATATCGTAAGTCCTATGATATACGACTGCCTGTTTTTCATTGTTTCTCTCTTCTACAAATTGAGCTGTTTTTTTTTCCTAAAAATGTTTTTGATATCATGTGCACGTTTATGTACTCAGTCCGGTTTTATTTTGCGTTAATGGACCATCTGCTTTCTCGGTTTTAAGTTTGCTAGCTTTTGCAGATCACTCATGGGGTCAAAGTTATTTGCGCTTCAACGTGTACGTGTTTCCATGTGAAAACATGAGAATTCTCAAAGCTATCAAAACTTTTCATAATTTTATTTTCAATCATTACTCAAACACTACACTTTTCAAGTATAAATTTTTTTCAACATTTTCATCTAATCTCACAAAAACAAGAGATCGAGTTGACAAAAGGAGATCACAATACTGATGAAAAGAGTAGAGATCGACTACGTGAATCGATGCTAGTTAAAGCCGTATGTCATGAAGTTCCGAGACAGAGTAATATGCTGACCAGGTTGAAGTAGTTTAAGTGTTTTGAAAATTCGAGGTTGTGAAAATTCGAGAGGTGAGGATCATACACCTGCAGCTATATACGGAGAGTTATTTTCTCATGCAATTAATTATCTCTTTTAGTGCTCAGAAAAATAATCCGTCCAAGGAGACAGATAATCTAAAGTTTTTTAAATATCATCTATTTAGAACAGTACTGTCCCTTGTAATCTTTGCCAGGTTCCGTTCTCTGTGTTTGATGTACCACAAGTCTGGCCTATGATATTTGAATGTTTATGTAGTTAGTCTGCTGCTACGACTGTGCCTGTTTTTCATTGTATCATTCTTCTTAAACGAGCAAGATTGTTGGTTGTTTTATCTTTTACGCTTCTTTGTTGTTTTTTATTTTTTCTAATTATTCGACACTGCCAGCAGCACAAGTAAGTAATTTTGAAGAAAGCACGCGAATTGAAGGAAAACCATGGCCTTCAATGGAAAGCTTTTGCAACCTCTGCTTGTACTTGGGGAACTGATCGTGTTGATGATTTTAGTAGCGTCAGTAGCATCTAAACCCAATTCAGAATGTGACCGTAGATGTGGAAGTGTTGAAATCCCCTACCCATTTGGAACAAGCGAGGGTTACCTTGACAAAACATTTCTCATCACTTGTAACAACACAATAATACATGGGCCAAAACCATCTCTGGGCCCTGATATGTTTGTCGAGGACATATCAGTATTGGATGGGGAACTGCAAGTCTCAAACCCCGTAGCCAGTCTTTGTAAAGAACTCGAGATCAGAGAGGACGGCAACAAACGAAAACCGATAACGCAAAGCAGCAACCATCCTATGCCATGCTCTAAAGCGGATATTTTCTCAAGATGCATCTCTGATGGCGAGCCTACTAGCATAAGTGTCAACTACCGTCGCAACTCTGCCTTGTTCAAGCTGTCAAATTTTCGCATCTCAAATAAGAGGAACAAGATTACTGCCGTGGGTTGTGGCGTTTATTCGTTTATTCAAGGCTCTGTGGAACAAAAGGGCTTCACTACTGGATGCTTATCACTCTGTAACTACAATGCCAGCGATGTGGTTAACGGGTCATGCTCTGGTATTGGCTGTTGTCAGACTTCTATCCCGAAAGGAGCGACTGAATTTTATCTAAGCGTTCGGAGCTTCAGCGACAACACGAAAACTCTTGGCATCGGTGAATGTGCTTACGGCTTTCTAGTGGAAGAACAAGCATACAATTTTTTATCTACAGATTTCAAAGATTTGAAGGATAGAAAGACTGTACCACTGGTGCTTGATTGGGCAGTTGGAAATGAGACATGCGAAGATGCTAAGAAAAATAAGGATAGCTACGCATGTAAGGCAACGCATAGTTATTGTTACAATTCCAACAACGGCCCTGGGTATCGTTGCAATTGCTCCGATGGTTATCAAGGGAACCCATACCTCCCTGTTGGACCTGACAGTTGCCAAGGTAATCTAGCTAAGCCTTATTTTCTCCTTAATTTGGCTCATCAATTTAGTATACAGATGGTAATTTGGATATATATATATATATATAATGTATATAGATGCAATTTTAAAATATGCAAGACTCGTATATTTTTTTTTTTTTGTAAGAAATTAGGCCCACGATGAAAAATCAAATTTTTTCATGAGTCTCAAAATTATCAATTTCTTTTAAAATTGGAATACGCGAGATTGACTTTACACCGCCTAAGACAACATAAATCACTCCTCATATTATATACATATAAATATATATTTATCTTTATTATTTCTATATATATATAATGTCATTCTAGTGACGTTTGCGGCTGTCTGCATCGCTGTGTTTCAGATATCAACGAGTGCATTTCGCTTTGGAAACCTTGCGCTGGTAATGCAATATGCACCAACACTGATGGAAATTACACATGTACTTGTCGACATGGGTACGAAGGAGATGGGAGGATGCCACCCGGAATAGGTTGCAGAGCTAAAGAAAGCCAATCTAGAACTATTCCTATTGCACTCGGTACGTATGTATTAGAATTAATTTATGAAAGTTTTTAAATTAGAAACTAAGCAAAAAATGAAAAAAGAAGTTTCAAAAACTATAGTATCTCAAAATATTTTTGGCACATAGACATGCAGATTTTGTTAGGCTTAATAATTTGTAGCATTTAGAGAACATGTCTCTCTATTAACAATTTTAATATAAATCCTATTAATAATATATATAAATATCCCAACTGCGAGGCGTAATCCTTTTCCTATTTTATTGAGTTAAGCAGGTGCTAGTGCTGGCGGCCTAATTGGGGTGTTATTTCTACTTATTGGTGGAGGGGTGTCATACAAAGTGGTAAAGAAAAGGAAACGGACTGAACGTAGGAAGGAGTTCTTTAAACGAAATGGCGGACTGTTGTTACAACAGCAAATATCTCAAAGTGAATTGAATGTTGAGAACACGAAATTGTTTAATTCAAAGGACTTGGAGAGAGCCACTGACCATTTTAATGTTAATAGAATACTCGGTCAAGGAGGACAAGGCACAGTTTACAAAGGTATGTTAGACGATGGAAGAATTGTTGCTGTGAAAAAGTCAAAGATAACTGATGAAGGAAAGCTTCAAGAATTCATTAATGAAGTTGTCGTTCTTTCACGAATTAATCATACGAACATTGTTAAACTACTAGGTTGTTGCTTGGAGACAGAAGTGCCGTTACTAGTGTATGAATTTGTTCCTAATGGAACTCTCTCAAAATATCTAAGTGATCAAACCGAGGAGTTTCCACTAACATGGAATATGCGCTTACGAATTGCCACTGAAATTGCAGGAGCTCTCTACTATTTACACTCAGCAAGTGCTTCATTACCCATTTACCATCGAGACATTAAGTCAACGAACATTCTCTTAGATGATAAGTACAGAGCAAAAGTAGCAGATTTTGGAACTTCAAGATCCATTGCTATTGATCAAACTCACTTGACTACACTAGTGCATGGAACTTTTGGATACTTGGACCCTGAATATTTTCAGTCAAGTAAATTTACAGAAAAGAGTGATGTTTATAGCTTTGGTGTTGTCCTTGTTGAGCTTTTAACCGGAGAAAAAGCTATCTCTTTGAAAAGGGCACCAGAAGCTAAAAGTATAGCCATGTATTTTATTATCTCGATGGAAGAAAACAATTTGTTTCATATTCTTGATGAAAGAATTCTGAAGGAAGCTGTAAAAGAAGAGCTTATTACAGTCGCAAACCTTGCAAAAAGGTGCCTGAATTTGGATGGGAAGAAACGACCTAGTATGAAAGAAGTCTCAATGGAGTTGGAGGCAGTACAAATATCACAAAAAGTTTCTAGCCTTGACATGTTCGAAGGAGATGATAGGCCTACTATGAAGGAGGTGGCAATGATGCTGGATGGCCTAAGAGGTAAGGAAAAGCAAACAAGGAAAGAAGCTAATCTCAATACAGAAGAGAGTAAGTATTTTCTTAATGCATCCACGCACTCTTTAAGCATTGATGTTGGCGTTGGCTGTTCTTCGACCGTAAGTACCATTGATAGTACGGGAGATCAAGCACTAGAACCAACAAATGATGGCAGAAAATCCATTAGTCCTTAAAAGCCTCAATCAGCAAGCATGATGTTCCTCAAATCAATGGATGATGGTAGATTTCGGTCTCTTTGCATGTAGTGTTTAAGTTTTCTCCACCTAGATCTTTCTGTATGTAAGTTAAGAGCTTTTGTACATACGAGTGAGCAAGTCCAGTACTACTGGCCAATTAGGTGTCCGCTTTGAGAGTCGTCCTAATTTCAACATGTGTGTTCTAAGTTTTTCTTTGTGAATTATGGGTAGATTTATTGTAACTTAAATATTAGTGTTTGGGGTTGAAAGAATTTATACTTTCTAGAAAAGTCAATGCTTTGCTGTAGACTTCCTTTTAGAAGAATATTCCAACTTCGAGAATTTACCCAAAGTAAAAGACGTCGTACGTACTCCATTTTAACTAGCAAAAGCCCGGGGATGCTGAACTACTGGTGATCTATTAATATTTCATCCATATATGTCTTTCAAAAGAAAGATCAAATATCAGTACTTCGTATAATTATTTTAGAGAAGTATTTTAATCATAAAAATATTTTTTAAAAATAAATTTACAAATTGATATGAGTTTAAATTTAAATTCATTTCAATTAATTATAGATTTATTTTTATAAATAAAATAAAGAGAAAAATGTAAGAGAAAAGATACTTACAACCGTGAATTACGTAACTGCCGCGTAATCGCTTTGAAAAAAATGAATAAAACATGGGAGCTACATGAAAAAAATTAATTTTTTAATAGTGGACTCCACTCTTTTTTAAAGCGATTACGCGATGATTATGCACTTCACGATTGTATGTAGAATTACTCAAAATGTAAACACGAGTGATATGGAAAAAGTGACGAAAAATCTTGAGGTGAATGGAGTATGTAATAAAGTGACAAAAGTTGAGGTAGGTGGGATCGATGCAGAAAGATCAGTGAGGGAGGAGCCTATAAAATAGGTAGGTGGGATCGATGCAGAAACATGCATTAATGTTTTTTTTTTTCGAAAGGAATTGCTTTTTATAAAATAGGTACTACTGCATGCACGTAATTTTCGATTATGGTTATTAATCATCACCAATTAGGCACCTGAATTTTGTGATTAGTTCAACAATTGGACAATAATCTGACCTACAAAATTCATATTTTCTAATATAAGCCAAATTTTAATTAGATACCAAAAATTTATAATCCAACCACATTAAGAAAGTGTTGTTAATATCAGATAGCATCAAAGCTAAAACCAAAGACTAATCATATATAGGAGCTAGAGCTAGGGTGGCGAATGAACGAAATTCTTGCGGTTTATAATGATTTTAAGCAACTTAAAACATAATATTGACTGATTCTTTAGAATATAAAACCATAAATTAGGTGAGGATCATAGCCTATAGACCTATAAACTTGTAGTAATCCTACTTAGTTTTCAATTTTAATACAAGCTTGATTAGAAAACACGAAAAAAGAAAAGAAAAAAGAAAGTCCTCCAATAGTGACTTAGAAAAATAGTACCAAACCCAAACTTGTGGTGTTCTACAGGCCAGGGAAAGTGTGGGATGCTGAAGTGGTCTTCATCTAAGGAGATTTACAAACCTTACAAAAGTTTTGAATATAATTCAGCCACATTGTTTATTGCATTGTTTGTATTCATATTTATAGTACAGTGTGCATATCTACAATAAATGAAAAAGATACAAATTGATTTCTAGGATTTCAGTATTACAGCAGATCTGTCATTGTCTTCTCTATGAGTGTTGACTTGTTGAGATATGACATGATGAAAAGTTTCCTTTGTAGTAGATGCCTTATGTGAAGTATCCTCATCAACCCGCCCCCCGGACCGGAGGTGGAGGCAAGATGGTGAGCTTGGAGCAAAGGAAAACAAATTGAGAACGAGACACTCTCTTTGTGAAGATATCAGTCAGTTGCAGATTGGAGGGAACACGTTTGACCCGTAGAAGTCCAGCAGCAACTTGTTCCCGAATGAAGTGATAGTCTAATACAATATGTTTAGAACGAGCTTATGAGATTGGTTGGCAAACATGAAAATAGCACTTTTATTATCACATAGAATGGTAGCAGGTGTGGCAAGGTTGATGTGGAGATCACGAAGGAGATGAGTGAGCCACATAACTTCAGTGGTAGTCAATGCAAGAGAAGTTGTCCTACAACCATGGGAGTTGCGATGGGCTTATATTCAGTCATGTTTAATTTAGCAAGCAAATCAAGAGCATATTTGGATTGATTGAGGAGCAAACCAGCAAAGTTGTGCAGAACTTCAATGCCCAATAAATAGTGAAGCTGACTAAGGTCTTTCATGGAGAATTCGTTGCCAAGACAAGTGATGAATGACTTGAGTAAATTGGAGTTTCTGCCTGTGATGACAATGGCATCTATGTATAAAAAGAGATAAATAGTACCAAGTGGTTAATGATAAACAAATAAAGAGGAATCGGCTTGGCTGCAAGAGAACCTAAACTAAAGTAAAAAATGACTGAAGTGATGAAACAAGCTTGAGGAGCTTGTTTCAATCCGTAAATAGTTTTATGAAGGCGACAAGCATGATGTGGATAACAAGAATCAGTGTATCCAAGAACTTGATCCATGTAAACCTCTTCATGAAGAGAATCGTGAAGAAATATATTCTTCACATCAAGTTGGCAAAGAGGCCAACCAACAGCGAGAGCAAGGGACAAGATGAGTTGAACAGTAGCTAATTTACCACAGGATTGAAGGTCTCATCAAAATCAAGGTCATGCAGCTGAGTATAGCCTTTGACAACAAGGTAAGCTTTGTGCCTTTCAAGAGAACCATTGGCATGAAGCTTGACGTGAAATACCTAGTAGCAGCCAACAACATTCTTGTGAGAAGGGCTTGGAACCAAGGTCCAAGTTTTGTTGGCTTGAAGAGCTTGCATTTCTTCATTCATGGCAGCAAGCCACTCAGGGTTTTTATATGCAGACTTGAAGCCACGTGGTTCTTTTAAGGCTCATAACCCATTAATATTACATAGACGATAATATATAACATTACATAACCTATTAACCCGAAACCCATAACACTAACATGCAACACAAGAGAGATCGAGATACCCGAGAGAGAGCTTCACAGTTTCACTTGCTTGAGGCACTGGGCTAGATTCCAATCTGTGTAGGCTTTCTTTACGGTGGCTCTAAGGTGGAGCAATGGTTATTTTCCATGATGGGCACAATAGTGTGAGTGGGTAGGCAATCCCTATGCTGCTCTGTTTTGGGTGCCTAAAATAAGGGCTAGTTTCGGTGTAGGACTGGGTCTAGTTTTACGACACAAGGGTTGTCGTTGTTAGACAGATAAGCCAAGATTCAAACTCCTTCGAAAATCACTCGCTGCAAGTCTGGATTTATCTCATACACTAGCATTAGCCCAAAGTTTATATGATATAACAACCCCATCTTCTATCCCCACCTAGATCCAAGATGAACTGTATGTTGTTTGTTTATACTAGCCACACCATCCAATAGCCTGTCATGCATATGCTTTTTTATTATTATTATTTTTTTAATTGTGCTATGCCCTGTGGTTATGCTATGAAACTAGAAAAATTGAGATTTTTGTTGTTATAACAATAATATTAAAATCAGGGTTTTGTGGGTGCATACGTATCACGACCCCAAGCCGAGATGGGGCATTATCTTCATGGAGCTCTTCCAGTCACTTGGGAGCGTGTAAAACTGAGTGACGTCCACTGGGCTATCACCGGGCTACAACAGACCTGGCCAAGACGGTAACGCTCTTGGTAGGACTCCATGGCCCCTCTGCTGGCGAAGGCTAGAGGATGTCTGGTTACGTACGCACCGGGCGAGTGTTGGGCATCGCTCGTAACTAAGTCACACGCCAGGTCCTTACCCGTAGCGTGACGAAAGGAGTTAGAGTGTGCAGATAGTCCCTTGGGAAGACCATGGTGCACCCGTAATAAATGAATGTCGTTTGTGTATAAATGTGATTTTTGTTGTGAGTGGCTATAATTGAAACACTTTTAGTGAAGGTTACAAAAAGGATATACCTGGATGTTACATGCATGCATGTATGCCTAATGTTTTTCTTAATATTCCAGCTGGACATCACAGATACTTGCTCATTCTTCCGGAATAAATGACTGCTATTATATATTCGTGGTTAGAGTACTTAATTAATTACGCCCACTTCAATGACCATTTTAGACAGTTAAAGCTTTATGACTAAGATGTTTTGAAAATATAGTTCTAGTTATATATAGTTTTTCAAGTAAAAACATAAACATCTAAATCTTTTAATATAAACATTTCTTTTGAAACAGCCCTTCGCTTTGGCATAATTAACACAGCAATAAGTTTGTAATTATTTTATACCTTTTAATTGTTCGAGTGGCGTGGTTAAAATGAATAATGCATGGCGCTTTGATCAGCCTTTTAAATGCAGGTGCTGGAGTAGGCTTTATTTCTACGCTTGTGTTTAGCACTTGGCTAGCTGTACTTTGCACTGAAGAAACGAAAAATTATCAACAGAATGGAGGTTTGACTTTACAACAACGTCGACTTGGCCAACAAGAAGGATCCGAAGACTCTTTACTTTTACGTACTTTTGAATATATATATAGACTCATGATATTCATTCGTTTTTCGCTTGAATTAATAATTATTTATTTTTAATAGACACCCTACCCGAATTAATATTGTTAGTCCAACAAGGACAGCTATATATATATATATATCTGATCATCATCTTACGTTTGATAAACATGTATGCAATTATGCGAAAGCTCAGTTTTCATTTACAAACATGATGAAAATGCATGCAATTATCCAATGATAAATGACACGACACAAGTGTTCACAACCAATAAATCTCAGTAAAAATACATTTAAATCTCAAAAGTTCTTTAAAAATATACTTACAGTATTTTAATATAATTTTCGAACCATCACGAAGGTGCTAGAAGTGGTGGCACAGTAATACAACAGCACAAAATGGACAAGGGCCGTGGATCTCAAAAACCCAGCTTTTGAACGGGAACAAACTAAGACCTGAGATGGCTAGGGAAGAGCTTCAGGGTATTAGTGAAGCTACTGGTGGTAGTGGTTGGCCGTGAGTGGCAGTTGAAAGCCAAAACATCCAAATCAAAAAATGAGCTAGAGGAGCTTCAACGGTGGCGGATCGGAGCTGAGGTTGAGTGGTTTAGGTAGATGAAGGGCCGATGGTGGTGTGGTGAAAAGATGGTGGTCAATGGTGGCGCGACGGTGGCACTGGAACGAAAGATGGCCGAGGCTTGAAGCCGTGTGTGAAGGCTAATGGCGGCGAAGGGGGAGCTGAAAATATAGGGGGATGGTTGCCGGCTGGAGGGGAAGAAAATGTGAGGGGCGGTGGAGGCCATGGACAGTTTATGGCGGCGCACTAGTTGAAAGAAGAAACGGATGGGGATAGGGGAGGGGAGCTTCGTGCACGTGGGAGGAGAAAGATGCAGTGGAAATGACAAAAAGGAAAATAGGGAAAAAGATGAGCAGAAAGAAAAAGGGAAAAAAAAAGTAGGGAAAAGAAACAAGGTTCAATCCTCACAATTTGGGTCACAAAATTGATTTAATGAAAAGAATTTCAAAACAGTAAGTTGAATAAAATAATTTAAACGCAATGACTAGTAAAATAAAATAATAATAAAAATCCAACAACCATAATTTTAAAAGTCAAACATTAAACTGATTTAAAGTAAAGAACAATTTAAATGCAAAACAATAATTAATATTAAGAAAGCATATCAAAATTAATTTCACAACTTAAAAATCATAAAAATAAACCAACGAGAAATTTGAAACATTTAAAACAAGAGAACCAATATTTAAATTAATTAAAATATTTATTTAATTAAAATGCACTAAAATATGGGATATCACAATGAAAACTTTTTCCAAACAAGCCTTTAATTATGACTCTAAGCGTACCACAAGAGGTGCCATTGGGTATATATTAATTCGAGTAATACTAAATACTTTCGTAGATTATGCAAGCGCTGCGCACTCATTTTAAAAAAAATGAGTAATTATGAGACCCATATAAAAAATATTTTTTAATTACGAATCCAACTTTTAAAGTTTTTTTAAAATGAATACATGATACTTGCAGTACTACTCATCACTGTATCTAACATTATTAACATAATGCGTTGAACGATTGCCATAACATCTCCAAATACCATTGTCTTTAACGCGTAATAATTCTGAATACTCATATTCACTTTTTGTTTGAATAATTTATTTTTAATAGACACCCTTCGTTAATTAAATTGTTAGTCCAACAATGACATGAGCTATATCTCTTCGTGATCCTACTCAGCGTGGGGTAGGAAGAGAGATTGAATTTGAAAGTTGATAAGATGAGATGGGATGTCTTATATATATAAGATGAGATAAAATTTAAAAATTGAATAAAATATTATTAAAATATAATTTTTATTTTTAAATTTAAAAAAAATTAATTATTTATTATATTTTAAGTAAAATTTAAAAAAAAAAAATAGATGATATGAGTCTCATCTCCCAGACCAAAGGAGGCCAATTGATAGAGATTTTTTCATTTTTTTTTTCCAGTTGGACCAGTGATTACATGTATCTTTGGGCCTACTGGTACTTGAACTCTTAAAAACCACAAAAGTGCTAGTGGGAGACTTCTTATTTCTTAGGAAAGAAAAGAAAGACTTGTTTTACGAGTAATTCCGTGATTGACCTCTTAAATTATTGTTGTATGTGGGAATTTTTAATTTTCTTTGTCAGTCATAAATTAACATGATGGCCTTCATTTTTTTTTACTACTTTAGCTTTGGATAAAATATCTTTTTTCTGATCAATTGCTTGAATTTTTGTTTTTTCTTTTGCTACGTTTGCAGATCATGACCTGTGGGATCAAAATTATTTGTGTTTTCTTTTCTCTCTTCACTTCGGGAAATATTTGTTTTGTACATTTTAAGTAGTACCAGAAGTTTTACACTTTTTCCTTGATAACTTGTATGGAATATAGTAATCCACAATGATAGAATTGGAGAATCTTTTACTTATCCAAAGTTAAAAGTATTACTTTCGTCGTTCATACTTTTCTTTTGAATAAGAGATCATATTTCTTTTGCAGACCTGTGGGGTCAAAATAATTTATCAATGACATGTAAATTAATTAATCTTCAGATGTAGAGTTTTCCTCCACCATAAGTAGATCAGAAGTAAATATGATATTGATAGCTTTGGAGTAGTGGTCGGCCCTACGGGGCCACTAAAGGGAAATTAAAAAAAAAATGTAAATTGGCTGGAGGACACAAGTCTGCCTTGTTTATAAATGGATAATAGGTTGTTTAAAGTTCTTGGAAGGGGCGTAGAGCAAAAGATAAAGAGAAAGCGTGGCAGCTGAAGGAAGTGGCTGATAATATTCCAAAGAGGCTAGCTAGGTGCTCAAGAGCGCGAGAGAGGTGAGGATCATATATATATAGACCTGCTATATATATATATATATATATATATATATGGAGAGTTATGATCTTCTCATGCAATTAATTCTCTTTTAGTGCTCGTGTTAAAAAGAATTCGTTTTACTTTCCTTAAAATGAAGGATCAGACATATAATCTAAAGTTTAAAATATCTATTTAGAACACTGTCCCTTGTAATCTTTGCCAGGTCTCCTTCTCTGTGTTTGGTCTATATATCATAAGTCCTATGATATACGACTCCCTGTTTTTCATTGTTTTTCTCTTCTACAACTCGAGCTGCTTGTTTTTCCTGAAAATGTTTATGATATGTGCATGTTTATGTAGGAGATCACAATACAGATCATGCAAAGAGTAGTGACCACGTGGATTGATGCTAATTAAAGCCGTATGTCAAAGTTCCGAGACTATGCTGACTAGATCATGACATGACCAGGTTGTTTCTGGAAATTAATCAGCTTAAATCTGATATGAAGTTGAAGTAGTTCAAGTGTTTTGTTACGGGTGATTCATGAGCTCGGTACACTGACTTTCAACTTGAAAAATCGAGCTTCTTAAAAAGTGTAATTTTCTCAAAAAAATGATATTGATAGCTTTGGAGTGGGTCGGCCCTACGGCCACTAAGGGGAAATCTGCCTAGTTATGTATCTACGCTCTTGAGCACCTCATCATGATATTCCAAAGAGGTGCTCAGGAGGAGGATCATAGACCTGCAGCTATATACGGAGTGTTATCTTCTCATGCAATTAATTATCTCTTTTAGTGCTCAGAAAAATAATCCGTCTTACTTTTCTGAAAAAGAAGGAGACAAATAATCTGAAGTTTAAAATATCTATTTAGAACAGTACTGTCCCTTCTAATCTTTGCCAGGTTCCGTTCTCTGTGTTTGATATATGACAAGTGATCCTATGATATGCATGATGTTTATGTAGTTAGTATGCAGCTACGACTCTGTGCCTGTTTTTCATTGTTTCTCTCTTCTACAATCTCGAACTGTCATGCATCCTAAGTTTAAATATGTTACATTTGGTGTAGGCTGGTATCATTCTTCTTAAACGTGCAAGATTGTTGAATGTTTTATCTTTTAGGCTTCTCTCTTTTTTTCTTTTTGTTTTTTTTTTGCTTGACTCCATAACCCCTGTATGATTTCTAATTATTCGACGCTGCCAGCAGCACAAGGAGAGATTAATTTTTAAGAAAGCACAAGAATTGAAGGAAAACCATGGCCTTCAGTGGAAAGCTTTTGCAACCTCTGCCAGTACTTGGGGTACTGATCGTGTTGATTTTAGTAGCAACAGTAGCATCTATTCCAAACTCAACCTGCAACCGTATGTGTGGAGAAGTTGAAATCCCGTACCCATTTGGAACAAGCGATGGTTGTTACCTTGACTCGACATTTCTCATCACTTGTAACAACACATTCCATCCGCCAAAACCATCTCTGGGCTCTGATTTGTTTGTCCAGGACATATCAGTATTGGATGGTGAACTGCGAGTCTGGAACCCCGTAGCCAGTCTTTGTAAAGTCCTCAAAAAGGGCGCATGCGTTGAACGGAGTGTTTACTCAAAATGCTACGCTGACCAGGAGCCTATTAGTATAAGTGTCAACTACAGTACTGGCAACTCTTCCTCGTTCAAGCTGTCAAATATTTTTCGCATCTCAAATAAGAGGAACAAGATCACTGCCGTGGGTTGTGGCGTTTATTCGTTTATTCAAGGTTCTGTGGAACAAAATGGCTTCACTACCGGATGCCTATCACTCTGTAACTCCAATGCCAGCGATGTGGTTAACGGGTCATGCTCTGGTATTGGCTGTTGTCAAACTTCTATCCCGAAAGGAGCGACCGAATTTGATCTAAGTGTTCGGAGCTTGAGCGAGTACAACACGAAAACTCTTGGCATCGGTGAATGTGCTTACGGCTTTATAGTGGATGAAAAAGCATACAACTTTTCATCCTCAGATTTCGAAGCGTTAAAGCATAGAGAGACTGTACCACTGGTGCTTGATTGGGCAGTTGGATATGAGACATGCGAAGATGCTAAGAAAAATAAGGATAGCTACGCATGTAAGGCAACGCATAGTTATTGTTACAATTCCAACAACGGCCCTGGGTATCGTTGCAATTGCTCCGATGGTTATAAAGGGAACCCATACCTCCCTGGTGGACCTGACAGTTGCCAAGGTAATCTAGCTAAGCCTTATTTTCCCCTTAATTTGGCTCATCAATTTAGTATACAGATGGTAATTTTAACATATATATATACAGTAATGCAATTAGGCCCATAATACAATTTTAAGATGTGCACGACTCGCATATATATATTTTTTTGTAAAAGATTAGGCCCATGATTAAAAATCTCAAAATTATCAATTTCTTTTAAAATTGGAATACGCGAGATTGACTTACACCTCCTAAGACAACATAAATCACTTCTTATATTATACACATATATATATATATATATTTATTTTTGTTATTTCTATATATATATATATAATGTAATTCTTGTGACGGCGTCTTGCGGCTGTCTGCATCGCTGTGTTTCAGATATCAACGAGTGCATTTCGAAACCTTGCGCTGGTAATGCAACATGCAACAACACTGATGGAAATTACAAATGTACTTGTCTACATGGGTTCGAAGGAGATGGGAGGATGCCACCCAGAATAGGTTGCAGACCTAAATTAGAAAGCCAATCTAGAATTATTCCTATTGCACTCGGTACGTATGTATTAGAATTAATTAAATATTAATAAAGTGCGTACTATAATTTTTTAAACTCTTTTTTATTTTTATTTATTTTTTGCTGAATTTCTAATTTTCAAATTACATAAATTTATGGATTTGGCTTTCCAACCTCATCACTACTTGTTTTCCCAGTAATCATTTGGTTGAAAAAAGTGGGAATTCGAGAACACTTTCGAGTAAGAAGTATAAGGCTTCGTTTGGATCATTAACTACTTTCAACTCATCTCAACTCATCATTACAACTTTTTCAAATCCCAACATAAAATATAATAAACAATTCAACTTTTTCAAATCTCAAAATAATAAAGAAATATTAAAAAATAATATTATAACAATATTTTATCATCTCAACTCAACTCAACTCATTTCAACATCCAAACTCACCCTAACTCATCTTGACCTAAAGTCAACGTGGTATAGGTAAATTGTCCTCTCGGATGCTGATTTAAATATAGGAATAATATGGGGTTGTGCATTCCTTTGGAAAAAATTGAATAAATATATATATATAAGATCTGCATTAAAAAAATTAATTTTTTAATAGTAGATTGATCTATTTTTTTTTTTCAAAAGGAGCGGGCGGCGCATATTCAACTCATAACTGTATCTAGCATTACTCTAAATTTATATATAAGCTTCTTAATTTAGTCGCACATCAACTTAGATAAAATAGTATTGAAATTTTATTTTATGTAATAAATAGTATGTTAAACACCAAATTTACAATAGTATATATAACCTCGTAAGGATTAAGATCATACCCTTCATGAATATACCTTGGCCAAATCAATCCTTTAATTTGAATATAGTATTCTTTCATTGGAACTTGGAAGTACTCGCGAAGGCAATCAATAAAATTAGGACACTATCCATCTTCTTTAAAAACAATAAAAATAAAAATTATTGGCCAAACAAGTGTTAGTACTCAAGGAATTTTTCCCTTTGTTAGCCAAATCAATCAAGAGCCGAATATTAATAGATAACACATTTTCCCTTCGTTTCTTTTATATATCGACAAATAAATATTCTTTGACCCCGAAAAATATTAAAAAATAAATACAAATGCTAGCCACAAATTTTCTAGGAAAACAGCTTATAAGTTCCTTTTATAGAAACTTCTAAGTTTGTTCCTAACAATTAATGCACATGCTAGCTAGCTAGAGTACTCATCCTAACAATGAACCGCGCGCGTCATGATCATGAGTCTCTAGGAGTACAAGATCATGAGTCTCAGCACGGCATCAATGAAAGATACGACACAGTATAGGAACAACATGCAGCAATAGGAAGCAGCAGCTAACTGATAATTAATTCTATTCCCTTTTTTGTTTCCCGACCACTGGCTGGGCTGTAATTCAAATCTTGGTAATTGACTTATCTTAAGATATTGTTACATATGTGGTTCTCAAGCTTCTAGAAGTACTTGTATCTGGTGACAAAAAAAGACATACATACAATTGGATTGATAAAACAAGAAATTTAAACTGTCGAAATGGTCAAAATGCATGTTTTAATATGTGCAGGTATTAGCATTGGCCTCTTAGTGCTCCTTCTTGGAAGTTCTTTGGTATATTGGGTACTGAAGAAAAGAAAGCTCATTAAACTCAAAGAGAAGTGGTTCCAACAAAATGGTGGCCTAATGTTACAGCAAAGACTTCCAAATCAAACAGGATCCATGGAGACAGTAAAAGTCTTCAGCACTGAAGAACTTGAGAAGGCGACCGACAATTACAACAAGAGCAGAGTCCTCGGCCAAGGAGGCTACGGTGTTGTTTATAAAGGAATATTGTCGGATAATAGAGTGGTTGCGATTAAAAAGTCAAAAATTGGAGATCAAAGTCAGATTGAGCAATTCATAAATGAGGTGATTGTGCTTACTCAAATCAACCATAGAAATGTTGTTAAACTATTAGGTTGTTGTTTAGAAACAGAAGTGCCCATGCTAGTCTATGAATTCATCACAAATGGAACACTTTCTGATCATCTTCATGATAAAAGCCGATCTTCCTTACTCTCATGGGACAAACGTCTTAAGATAGCAACAGAAAGTGCAGGGGCCCTTGCATACTTACATTATGAAGCTTCTATGCCAATTATACACCGAGATGTAAAAACTGCAAATATACTTTTGGATGAAAACCACACAGCAAAAGTATCAGATTTTGGAGCTTCAAGGCTCGTTCCTCTTGATCAAACACAATTAACTACTTTGGTGCAAGGAACATTAGGATACTTGGACCCTTGAATACTTTCATACTAGTCATCTAACAGAAAAAAGTGATGTCTATAGTTTTGGTGTTGTATTAGCAGAGTTACTGACTGGTAAGAAAGTGATTTCTTTGGATAGGCCTAAAAGTGAGAGAAATTTGGCAACATACTTTGTTTCTATGGTAAAAGATGATCGCTTAGTAGAAGTTCTTGATGACAACATTTACAATGGAAGTTATATCAAAGAACTAAAGAAAGTTGCTAATGTTGCAAAAAGATGTCTTCGCGTTAAAGGAGATGATAGGCCTAGTATGAAGGAGGTGGCGGTGGAGCTGGATGGATTGAGAGGTCAGGGAAAGAAGGCAAGGACAAAAGCTAATCTCAATACAGAAGAGAGTGAGTATTTTCTTCATCCATCCACACACTCTTTAAGCATTGATGTTGGCGCTGGCTATTCTTCCACAAGTACCATTGATAGCATGGGAAATCAAGTACTAAAAACCATTGATAGCATGGGAAATCAAGTACTAAAACCAACAGTTGATGGCAGATAATCCATTAGTCCTTAAGCCATAATCAGCCAGCATCTTCCTCCATGTCAACGGATGATGGTAGATTTCGGTCTCTTTGCATGCAGTGTTCAAGTTTTCTCAATATAGATCTTTTTGTATGTTAAAAGTTTTCTCTCATGGTTTGCTAATTTGTATTATTGGGAGCTTTTGTATGTACGAGTGAGCTAGTCTAGTATATTGCTCAATTAGGTGTGCGCTTTGAGTTGGGTCCTTTCATCATCTATGTTCTAAGTTTTTATTTGTGAATTATGGGTAGATTAATTAATGTAACTTAAATATTAGTGTTTGGTGACAAAAGAATTTATACTTTCATCATGCTCTTTTTTTCCATTAATCTTCGTTTTAAAAAAACATATTTCCTAACAGCCCCGAGATGGGCGATGGAGGCATGCATGAGTAATACCATTGAATGTAGACTCGTGAGAGCCATTACTGCTCTTCCTCTCACGCTGATAATAGAAGAACGACATAGAAATTAAAGGGTCTCGATCGGTCAACTTTTTAATTTCTATCAATTTAATTTCAGCCGTTTGATGTTAATGACAACTCATCACGAACAACCCATAAGATCGTACTCTTTTCGTCTGGAGCTACCAATTATTGGCTAGTAATAATAATGACACGAATTAATTATAGAATTATTTTACAACTCTATTTTAAATGGAAAGTATCTTTTTTTTCTTCAATTGAGATGTAGAATTATGATTATTTTCCAAAAATATATATGATTAAAAACGAAATTATAAAGAATTGTGTCCATGGGCTGTGTCATTTGTGAAGACAAAGTAGAAGAGAACATTATCGTCTTGAAAAAATCTAAGTTCTCGCCATGGACTAGTCTCCAAGCTTTTGCAATTAATCCCGGCCCATTGATTGGAGTGCTGATACTCTTTGCGATGGTGGCGGCGAAAGTGGCAGCAGCAGCTCAAGCCCACATCTATTTCCAGTTGTGTGACGGCTCAACGGAATGCCCACATCATTATTCAAAACATCCTCAATGAACTAGTTAAAATTTAAATCTATTGAGTATTTAACTATTAAAGAATAAAATATAATCACAATACATTACCTAAATTCCAAATAATTGGACTTTAACTACAGTAACTTTCAAAATATTTTTCAAATTTAAAGATTACTGTAGGTAGATCAAATACAATATATTTTATCAATTATTTCTCTTTCATCTTTCTTATCTATTTCATATGAAGAACATTAATTTAATTAGAATATGATTACTAATTCACATATAATAGGTAGAATGATAAAATTAAATAAATTAATAATTAAAAAATTAAATATTTTTTAAAGTAATATTATTTTATTACTATATAATCAATAAATAAATAATTCAATATAGAAATTTGATGTGAATGAAATAATTAAAGTCAAATTTATTTCTTATTATTTTATTGTTATATAATAAAAAAATTAATTATTCAAACGTGGAATTGAAATAGTTAAAGTCAAATTTATCTCACATTAACTAAAACTGTTGTTTAATTTTGGCTAATCGATTGAGAGTGAAGTCTTCTCCCCACATGATTTCCTTCTTTTCTTGTCGTTCTCTCTCTCTACTCTTCCAAAGGTCTTTACCCTTCTTCCCTCGTTGCCATTGCCAAGAGCTTGACACCCACCATTGGAACATAGAGAGAGAGAGAGAGAGATTAGTGGCAATAAGGAGGCGTCCACGATGGCGGATCTGAGCGGGTTACAGAATTGAGCTAGATGTGGGGGTTCCTTGGCGGTGTGTGTGCATGTCGAGGTGGCGAACGGTGGCGTTAGAAGTCCTAACTGGGAGAACCGGAGGACGTGGGACAGAGAGAGGTCTACGAGAGGTGGGAGAATCCGAGAGAGAGAGAGAGAGGGGTTCACCGCTGCCGAGGTTGGACCAACACGGCGAGCAATGGTGGCACGGCATCGCCAGATTGGCTACCAAGAGAATGACAGAGAGAAGATGCGTATGAGGGAGATATGGAGAAAGATACGGAGGAGAAGACTTACTAGCGGCTTCGTGCGACGTCGCCAGCAACCATGGGGCAGAGCTAGTGACAAAATAAGATGTATAATTGGATTGACAAAATAGGAAATCGAAACTACCGAAATGGTCAAAATGCATGTTTTAATATGTACAGGCATAAGCATTGGTCTCTTAGAGCATTCACATTGGATTAGCTACCTCCAAGTCAGAATTTGACTAATATGATGACTTTTTAGCTTTTAACTAATGACTCAAAACTCTCACTCCACATTCAATTAGCTCTTTTATTCTCTATAATAATGAAATATTATTATTTTTTAAATATATTTTTTAATATAATTTTTTTTAATTTCTATAATTTTTAATTTATTTATTTTTTCATAATCTCCAACTCTTCCCAACAAACCCCAATAATTATTTTCTTTTTTATTTTCACAACTCTCCCCCACAAGCATTTTAGTTGAGCAACAAGTTGTGCTATTATTACTATCATTTAAACACTATCACTATTGTTTACAATCTAACAATCTATACTTTAAGCACTTGTACAATTTTTTTTAGTACATTTAAAAACAATAACAGAGTTTTTTTTCTACGATGAGACCTAGGCCCATCGATAGTAAAATCAAAACTAACTGAAATATATTCATAAAACCACTTGGTAGTTTCATAACTGGAACGGCAAAAATGTAAAAACACTTAAAAGGTATAAGCTACTTTACGTATAACGTATAAACAATAACCAAAGGCTTGATGTCATTTTCGTAATTACTAAGGAAATCATGACTAGAGTCAAATGCATAAACTTGTTGTTTATGGAGAAACAAAAAAAACAACAAACAACAAAAAAGAAGTGCAGTAACCGAAAGAGATCCTTGTGCGACGGAGGCTCACTGTGAGGGAAGGAGCTTGCGGCGGAGTTGGGTTGCTATGGAAGGTGGCTGTCCTGACGATGGCGCACTGAGAGAGAGAAAGAGATGAGCGAGCAAGAGAGAGAGATATAACAGGATGAGCAAGCCAAGCGTGAGAGGGAGAGATGCAGCTCACTGTGAAACTAAGGTGGCGTGCGGCGGAAAGGGGGGTGACAAGAAGCTTTCACAGGCGTTTTCTGTGTAGGTTGGCTGGTTCACAGCATCCGTGGCCACGTGGTGTTGTTGCTGCCACTAGTTCATGCATGGTGGTTCGTCCGTGTGAAGTAGTGGTGACTGGGTTGTGCGTAGGAGTGCTTTGTTTCGGTGGTGTTGGGTGAAGGTGGTTGGACACGGCTGGACTTTAGTGCTTGGTTGGAATCTTGCTCTCTCTTACGGGTTGCACGTCGGCAGAAACTGGTTCGTGGTGCACGTTTGGCTGTGCTCGAAGTCGGATTAAGGACCCGTGTGGTCTGGAAGGCACGTTGCTCTGTTTTGAGGAGCAAAAACAGAGGTTGGGCAATGGCTTCTCGTGGTGGTAATCGTCCTCTACTGACCCTGGGTGGTGCACTGTAGAAATGCATAGTAGGGGGCGAAGGACAGTGTAGTTGTGGAAGGAGGTGGTTCACTAAAACCGTGGGAGGAGGAGGTATGTTTTTAAGGTGGCTTTTGATTGGTTCTGGTGCTACCCTCAATGATGTCGACAAGTGGTTGCTAAGCGGACAAACTGGGCGGCATTATTTACTCCCCAACGTGCATGGTGTGGTTGGGTCTTTTGCTAGTCTATATCGATTCATAAGAGGGGGAGGGCAATGGTGGTTTCACGTTGAGTTTGTGATGGTTTCACTGTGCAACAACTTGGGTCTTCATATTGGTTCACAGGGAGGTGGTTCCGTGAGATGGGGCTGGCGGTTGTGGCTGGGTGGAGTTTTGGACGTGGGAGAGAGTGTCCTCATGCTGCTGGGGTGGTGAACGTGGGGTGAGGGGTTGGTCTTTGATATCATACATGGGGCTTACGGTGATGCATGTATGGTAATACGTGGGAAAGGAGGAAAAATAAAATAAAGAAGAAAAATAAATAAATAAATAAATAAAATAAAATCTAGGGTTTTCCACGGACTTGGGCTTGGTGTTACATCATAGATCTGAACGTCACAACAATCGTTCATTTGATGGATATCAAGATTATTTCAATTATTGGCATTTTTCCCTCCGAAATGTTATTGAGCGTACTTTCGGTATGTTAAAAAAATGGTTTCAAATTTTGCAATCAATGAACTCATCAGGCCAACAAAATAACGATTTATTATTATTGTTGCATGTTTTGTCGTACATAACATTATTCGCATGATGACACCTGATGATGAGATATCCCGTGGTTTTACCAATACGAATTGTTATGATGGATAGACAACTGAAGATAGCCTGGCTCATTTGTTGTAGCCCGGCTCATCTGTTGTGTGTTCCTGACATGTCATTTGCGTCGGCACAAGCCATGGCTGCAACCAAGGAGTCTATCGCAGTACCTATGTGGGCACATAGGATTGCGAATTGATACTTGTAATATTTTCCCTGGTATTGTATGACCATTTTTGTATGTGTGGAACATGTTTTGGGAACTGTAGGCTTTATGTCGTTAAATATAAATATTTTTTATTAGCAAACCTGTTAAATGAGAAATGCAACTGATGTTGAAGTTTGGTGAAAATAGATATAGAAGATCGAATATTGACTTTTATGAGCACACTTGCAGTAAAAAAAAAAAAATTGATAATAGGGGGAGCATGAGAATACCGTTTTCATAATTGATAAAAAATTGACTTTTTTACAAATTTGGAATTAAATAATTTCCGTTCTTGAAGAATTTTAAATGAGTGATTTTACACGACGTTGTACTCTAAATTATTAAAAGTGATACATTGTATCGAAATTTACAATGGAAATATTTTGTGAAGATCTTATTGTCAATATTGTACATGTACAACGACTCACCTTTTTTTTTCTTTTTAATAATTGAATGAGCACAATTTGTCAGTTTTTTATAATTACAGTAAATATAAAACATTTGAGATGTAACTTTTACCTTGTTTTCTTTATAAATGACATGTAAATTGATTAATCTTTAGATGTATAGAGTTTTCCTCCACCATAAGAAGATCAAAGTAAATATGATACTGATAGCTTTGGAGCTAGTAGTGGTCGGCCCTACGGCCAATAAGGGGAATTAAAAAAATATATATGTAAATTGGCTGGAGGACACAAGTCTGCCTTGTTTATAAATGGATAATAGGTTGTTTAAAGTTCTTGAAGGACGTAGAGCGAAAGATAAAGAGAGCGTGGCAGCTGAAGGATCAAGTGGCTGATAATATTCCAAAGAGGCTAGCTAGCCTGTTAGGTGCTCAAGAGCGCGAGAGAGGTGAGGATCATATATAGACCTGCTATATATATATATATATATATATATATATGTATATGGAGAGTTATGATCTTCTCATGCAATTAATTCTCTTTTAGTGCTCGTGTTAAAAAGAATTCGTTTTACTTTCCTTAAAATGAAGGATCAGACATGTAATCTAAAGTTTAAAATATCTATTTAGAACACTGTCCCTTGTAATCTTTGCCAGGTCTCGTTCTCTGTGTTTGGTGTATATATCATAAGTCCTATGATATACGACTCGCTGTTTTTCATTGTTTTTCTCTTCTACAACTCGAGCTGCTTGTTTTTCCTGAAAATGTTTATGATATGTGCATGTTTATGTAGGAGATCACAATACAGATCATGCAAAGAGTAGTGACCACGTGAATTGATGCTAATTAAAGCCGTATGTCAAAGTTCCGAGACAGAGTAATATGCTGACTAGATCATGACTTGTTGCTGGAAATTAATCAGCTTAAATCTGATATGAAGTTGAAGGAGTTCAAGTGTTTTGTTACGGGTGATTCATGAAGCTCGGTACACTGAATTTTCAACTTGAAAATTCGAGGTTGTTAAAAAGTGTAATTTTCTCAAAAAAATGATATTGATAGCTTTGGAGTGGTCGGCCCTACGGCCACTATGGGGAAATCTGCCTAGTTATGTATCTTCGCTTTTGAGCACCTCATCATGATATTCCAAAGAGGTTATCTTCTTATGCAATTAATTATCTCTTTTAGTGCTCAGAAAAATAATCCGTCTTATAACTATTCTGAAAATGAAGGAGACAGATAATCTAAAGTTTAAAATATCTATTTAGAACAGTACTGTCCCTTGTAATCTTTGCCAGGTTCCGTTCTCTGTGTTTGATGTATGACAAGTGATCCTATGATATGCATGTTTATGTAGTTAGTCTGCAGCTACGACTGTGCCTGTTTTTCATTGTTTCTCTCTTCTACAATCTCGTACTGTCATGCATCCTAAGTTTAAACATGTTAGTTTAACAAAGCATTCTTGGAAAGCGGATGAGCAGCTTTGTTGCCTTCTCTTCTAACATGTGAATCTGATTAAGCCTTAAAAGATGTCAAGAACCAGTTGAACTTTTTTGAAGATTGATCAGGAAAAGAGATTTTTAGTCATTGATAAAGATTTTATCGTTATTCCAGTTGGACATATATAATATTGGCTAATGACATGATTACATTATCTATATAATTTCCTAGTTGAACTCTTACGATTTCGATAAAATTTTTGAAATCTTAACAACCAAAGTGCTAGTGAGGCTTCGTTTGGAAGTTGAGCTTATCTCAACTTATCTCAATTCATCATTATAATTTTTTTAAATTTTAATATAAAATATAATAAATAATTCAATTTTTTAAAATTTTAAAATAATAATAATAATAAATAATAATATTTTAATAATATTTTATCATTTAACTTAACTCAATTCAATTCTCTTTAATATTCAAACTCATCCTGAGACTTAAAAAAAAAAAAAAAATCTTGTACGAGCAATTTCATAATTGAGCTCTTAAATTATTGTTGTACGTGGAATCTTTTGCTTTCGCAGTCATAAATTCACGTGATGGAATTCATTTTTGTGGCCACTTTTATCTTTGGATAAGATATCCTTTGTCTGATCATTTGCTTGACTTTTGCTTTTTTTGTTTGCTACTTTTGCAGACCTCATGTGTTTCCTTTTCCCTGTTTTCGTCTTTTTCGACTCTCTTTTGCTGGCACACACTTCGATCGTACTCTAAATTATTAATACTGATACATTATTTGGGAACTATAAAAAAAAACATTATCTCGCTTAGATTATTTGGCAATCAACTCACATTTTTTAATTGATCTTAACGCGGGTTGAAATTCGGTATGAGTACTCTATATATGTCCGTTTTTCATAATTAAAGGCTATTTTTTTCAGTTTTAATAATTTGATACATAAAGGAGAAAACATTCAATTCGAGTATAAATGTATTGGCTACACCTTAATTTAGAACTTAAAATCGATGGGTTCGGCGTGGTTTCGATGCCAAATCGACGTTGAATCGATGTATGCCCTGAGAGTAAAAAAAGGTCGAAACTGGTTGATTGGAGAGAGAAAATCGATATTATCGATCTCGGTGCGATGCGGTTTGGTTCCTTGATCTGCTATCAGCATCTCTGTGATGGAGAAGGGATGCGCTGCCATTTACCATGAGAGAGCAGAAGAAAGTTACAGATGACATGGAGGAAGGAAGAAGACGCGGAGAAGAAGAAGAAGAGGGGAAGGGGTTTATTAAATCCATTTTGAAACGGTGTCATTCCATATGTTTTTTTTTTTTTTTAGTTTCAAGAGAAAAATAAGTGAAATGGCACCGTTTTATATACATATATTTTAAAAATATATATATATATAAAGGGTTGGCCAGTTCAGCAATTTTTCAAGAGTTCGAATAGGTTGATATCGATTTTCATTAATTACTGCCACATGCCGATCGGTTCCTTGCCCGTTTCAGTTGATTCCTGACTCCAACGATCGGTCTGATCGATTCTCGACCAGTTTAGGCAGTTTTTGTACACCCCTACCTTAATTGTTTAAATTGATTCCACCTTCTTTTGCTTGCTGTGTGCATAATATATTTATTTTGTAGAAAAATAATTTTAACTATAAAAAAATTTATTAAATTAAAAATTAATATAATTTTATGTAATACATTAAATTATAAAATTATTTTTATTATAAAATTTTTATTCTATAAAAAAAATCGTATATGTTGACTTTTATAATAATGCACTACTTTATATACCACAACGAGATTATAAATCTTTTACTTATTCAAAGTTAAAAACATTTATTTTTACCCTTTTACTTTCCTTTTGAACAGGAGATGATATTTTGTCGGATTTTAGCTTTCTCAATTTTAGTTTATTTTGCAGACCTGTCGGGTCGAAATAATTTGCTTTTCCAACGCGTATTTCCATTTTCTATTATTTTTTTGTCCTTTTCCCGCGTGGTTTCCAATTGGAAAGGTCAAGGAGCCCTGGCTTTACTCGCTGACGGATTCATCCCTAACGAATGTTCGCTCTTATAGACTCTCGAGGTTTCTTATTTTTGAAAATGAGATAGAAATGGATTGATATTAAAATTAAAAAATTAAATAAAATAT
Source organism: Juglans regia (assembly GCF_001411555.2). Lineage (NCBI taxonomy): Eukaryota > Viridiplantae > Streptophyta > Magnoliopsida > Fagales > Juglandaceae > Juglans > Juglans regia. Next base: position 3,255,262 of record NC_049906.1, on the reverse strand, counting down.
TATTAAAAAATATTTTTAATATTATTTTTATTTTAAAATTTAAAAAAATTAAATTTTTTATTTTATTTTAAAAATTAAAAAAATTATAATAATTAAATAAGATAAAATGAGATATTTTTTAAAAATAAACGAGTACTTAATTTAGATTTAACAGTTCAAACTAAAATTAATTATATAACTTCATTTTTTTTAATTTTTATAATTAGAGGATATAATATGTCACGTGACATAAAATTTAAAATATTAAATAATTTAACGTGCCGAAAAAATGTTTTTTTTCTTTTTTTTTTTTTCCTGTTTGAAAAAATCTATAGCTTTGGTACCGATCTCTTGGTGGATCTATGTCAAAAAAAAAAAAAAAAAAAATTGGTCAGGAAGACAGATTTTTAGTCATTGATAAAGATTTTATCGTTTTTCCAGCTGGATACGTGGTTGCTGCAAAATCGATCGATGGACATGACCTCATGTTCTGCTGTCGTAGCCTTGTGACTCGAGCAGCTTGAATTCAAACTAATATTTCTTGCGTTTTTCCATCCCAAAGAAGAAAATAAAATTCTTATGGTTCAAAATTATGAGAGGCGGGCTTGAGGTTTGTGTTGAAAAAAAGCTAGAGTTTTTTAACTTTTATTTTGAGCACTTGAGAAACAAGTAAAGTTTTCTTCTATATAATAAATCCTCCTACCTACCTGCAACTAATTTTATTGATTTATGTATTTTTATTAATGCTTCTTATCATCTACCTTGGTCCTTTTCAACTGCATGTTCATCAGGCCAGACTTACAGAAGTCTCTGTATCACCTTGGTTTACAAAAGAACGATAAGTTATTTCGGAAGCACGGATCAGAATACAAAAAGGTCAGCCATGGCTTTGCAGGGAAAACTTTTGCAACAACAACTAGTGCTGCTACTGCTAATTAGTATTGGTGCCCAGCTAGTTTTAGCAACATCGACTCAACCGGCCACTAATTCGAGCTGCAACCGCAGATGCGGATCTTTTAATATCCCCTACCCATTTGGTACAGGTGAGGGCTGCTACCTTGATCCATCTTTTCTCATCATCTGTGACCACTCTTTGAAGCCCCCAAAACCATTTCTGGGCGTTGATAATATAGATGTCCTCAACATCTCCCTTGATCATGGTGAACTTCGAGTCTCAAACTTGGTAGTCCGTAATTGCGACGACTGGCCAGTGTATGATAATCAGCCTAGTTACCGCCGCTTCTCTGCCTTGCTCAACTTGTTGAGTTTTCGCATCTCACATACGAAGAACAGTATCTTTGCTGTCGGTTGTAACCATTTTGCCTACATAACAGACTCGAAGGGACATGTAAATGATATAAGTACATTGCTGGATGCATATCGTTCTGTAACAACGGTACCCGTAATTTGGTTAACGGCTCTTGCTCCGGCCTTGGATGTTGCCATTCTGATATCCCGAAAGGCGAAGCAAATTATAATTTAACTCTTATAACCCTTTATGGTGGACTCACCAGTCTCACCCAATCATGCGGTTTAGGTTTTATAGGGGAAACACAGGCATACAACTTTTCCACCTTAGATTTTGAAAATTTAAACACCTGGGCGAGTTCTAAAGTCCCTGCACGGTCTGTACCCGTGGTGCTTGATTGGGCAATTGGAAATAAGATGTGCAAAGATGCTCAGAAAATGACAAGCTATTTATGCAACGCAACGTATAGTAATTGTTTCGACTCCGGCAACCGTCTTGGGTATCTTTGCAGGTGCTCCCCAGGTTATAAAGGGAACCCATACCTTCCTGATGGACAAGATGATAGTTGCCAAGGTAACTAAGTATTAATGGTGTTCATTCATTTTACTTTATAAGCCTTTTCTTTTTCTTAATTTCAGCTCATTTTGGATGAGCAAATTAATCTTTGTTAAATGAGCAAATTAATATATGGTACTCGTGTTTCAGATATTGATGAGTGCAAAGATCGTTCGAATCATTGCAGTGATACTGCAAAATGTACCAACACTAACGGGAGCTACACATGTGCTTGTCCCAAGGGATATGAAGGCGATGGGAGGAAGCCGCCTGGAAGAGGTTGTAGTCGAAAACCCGGTCAATTCAAGATCATCATTATTGCCCTGGGTATGTATAATATACATAGGAATGGTGGTATTACAGTACTACTCATCTCTTTTATTTTCTTTCTTCTTGTTAATTTACTAATTACTACATACATGCATGATAGATTTGGTTTCCCAATTACCTCACTCACTTCCCATGCAATAATTATAATTTGGTCTGAATGAACCATTTTGATTAATGCAAAAGTCTTTTAAGATAAGAAAATTAATGTTTTAAGATGGGTAAGTTAATTTGTAACCTTAGCTTTAGCATACAACGCGGTTGAAATCCGCTAATGGAAGATCTTTGCTACTCCAACAGTCACTAGCTACATCAAGGCTTTAAATCTTTCTTCTTTTTAATCACGATCACTAGCTAAGTTAAAACTCGAAACTCAACTATACTCCTAATTGTAGGACATTTTTATATATTAGTACATATTGAAATCTCAACTTTATTGAAGTCTATGTTAGTGACTGATCAAGGGGAAATTCAGATACATTCTATGTGGTCAAAGTGCATGCTTGAACATTTACAGGTGTCTGCTTGATAAGCCTCTTGATCTTGGTTGTGGGAAGTTTACGGGTATATTCGGTAACGCAAAAAAGAAAGCTCATAGAACTGAAACAGAAGTTCTTCCAACAAAATGGTGGCCTAATCTTACGACAACAACTCTTGAGTCACAAAGAATCTGTTGAGCCAACCAAAATCTTTAGTGCAGAAGAGCTTGAAAAGGCCACTAACAACTATGATAAAAGTAGAGTCCTTGGTCATGGAGGCTTTGGAACTGTTTACAAAGGAGTTTTATCAGATGACAGAGTGGTTGCCATTAAGAAGTCCAATGTTGTTGATGAGAGCCAGATTGAGCAATTTATAAATGAAGTGCTTGTGCTTACTAAAACTAACCATGAGAATGTGGTTAAGTTAATAGGTTGTTGCCTTGAGACCGAAGTACCCTTACTAGTATATGAATTCATCACAAACGGGACACTTTTTGACCATATTCATGATAAAAACCTTTCATCCTTGCTCTCATGGGAAAAACGTTTGAGGATAGCATCAGAAATTGCAGGAGCCCTAGCATACATACATTTTGAGACTTCTATGTCAATTATACATAGAGATGTGAAAACTACAAATATACTTCTGGATGATAAACACACAGCAAAAGTGGCTGACTTTGGAGCTTCAAGACTGGTTCCTCTTGACCACACACAATTATCAACCGTGGTGTTGGGAACATTGGGATACTTGGACCCAGAATACTTTCATACTAGCCAATTAACTGAAAAAAGTGATGTTTATAGCTTTGGTGTTGTCATTGCAGAGCTACTAACAGGTGAGAAGGCAGTTTCCATGTTTAGGCCTGAAAGTGAAAGAAATTTGGCAATATATTTTGAAATTGCAGTGAAAGAGGATCGCCTACTTCAAATTATTGATGATCGCATTCTCAAAGAAGGTAATATTGAGGAAATAACGGAAGTTGCTAATATAGCAAAAAATTGTTTAAAGGTAAGAGGGGAGGATAGACCTAGTATGAAGCAAATAACAAAAGAGTTGGAGGGATTGAGACTTTCAGAAAAACACTCGTTGAAAAGGGTTGATTCCAACACACAACAGACTAAGCACTTGCCCATTGCACCTACAGAGTCTTTGGGAATTGATTTTGACATCGGCAGCTCTTCTATGAGTACTATTGTTGGGGATGACAGCATGAAAAATCAAGTACTGAAACCAACAGATAATGATGGTAGATAATTTGTTCATTCTCATCAAAGGTTAGCATAGCCTATCTCTCGTCGACATTCATCATGGTCACTACTCATCGCTAGCCATACACACTCATCACCTACTAGTGCGACCTTACAGCTTTTTGGCTCTAAACCCCCTTCTTTCCTCCAGTTGATCTCTTCCCACGGCCCCCTAGGTCTCTCTCTCTCTATAGATTCTTCACATGCTTTCTAGCTAGCTTCACCATCTTTTCTTGTCTCTCTGACCTCCAAATCTTGAACAATAACTTTCCGGAAGTTCATCTTTTGGGATTTCTGCTCAATGAAAGGAAATTCGGTCTCCTTGTATGCATGTTTTAGGATTGAAAGAATGTGATCACATAGCAGCTTTATCATTTTCATGTACGACGTGGTTGAGTGCTGTCATGATATGTATATATTTCATATTCTCTTTTGAGTGATTTCAATGTAACGTGATCTATCTATCATGTGAGATATTCAGTACTATTGATCATTAAAGCTTTTGTGAGTATTTAGTGAAATGAACTATTAGCCTTTTCACACTTTACAATTAAAGCTTTTAGCTAAATCCAGTAGTATCGGTCCTAATGGACCTCACAAATTACGTCGAGACATGCACTTTCTGACAATATTCATCATCAATACCATATATGCACAAACTAAATACATTATATTAATTGGAATGCGTTCTAAAAGTACGTGTTTATGATAAAATTAAGGTTGTATTTAGATGTTGAATTAAAATGATAAAGTATTGTTAATATATTATTTTTAAATATTATTATTATTTTAAAATTTTAAAAAATTGAATTATTTATTATATTTTTTTATTAAAATTTTAAAAAATTATAATAATATATTGAGATTGTTGAAATAGGGTTTAATAACCGAACGTTATCCTTATCCTTGTGGCCCATCCTTGTGGCCCATCAAGAGAAAAGCATCTTTGCTGGCCGAAGACTTCTTTTCATGTATAGTCCTTTTCCCTTTCTAATTTAATAATTAATTTATGACTGAAATGGAAAGAAAACAGAATGCTTCAATGATTGCTCCATCGTGGAGTCTTCTATACCCACTAATAATTTTGTCTTCGGATAAGATGTTTTAATTAATGTATTATTTATTCCGAGTTTATACTTTAGACTTCTTTAATGAAACTTTTATTTTGGTTTTGGAGTCAATTGACCAAGAAAAGGCACGATAAAAGTTACGTTTGAATTTTGAAGTATTTGAGAAACCTATATATTGTGAAGGGCTAAAATATTCCAAAGGTTACGTACGTAGGATCATAGATTATGGCCTAGCTACTGTGAATGAAGTCATCTAATTCATCTATGCAATTTCCGACGTAAGGTTAGGTACGTAGGATCATAGATTTTAGTGCAATTTTTTGTTTCAGTTATTGATTATGGGAAATCTTATGCTTTTTCAAAGTTATAATCATGATTTTCGACGTTATTCCTACTTTTGCCTTTGGCCAAGGGATTATTTTTTGACCGATCATTTACTTTCTCGTTACGAAAATGCTCTCTCCCCGTTTGGGACTATGCTACTGTTGAAATTTTTGATTTTTTTTTTTGATTTGGTGATTTAGTAAGTATTTTTTTAATGATATTATGAATTATTTTTTTTAATATTTTGAAGTATTAAAAAATACATATAAAAAAAAAAAACCAATTGCACTAGTGGGAAGTCTCAGTAGTGGTTGTAGAGCCACTAGGGCTAAACAAAAAGCATGTGTACTCGACCCGGCCGATTGTTCTGACCCGACTTGTTTTTACAAAATTTGAAATCAACTTTGGGTCAGGTAATCAGGTATCAGGTAATTGTGTGGACAGAACGGGTTGGGTCATAATAGCTAATTTCTGGTCAACTGAACAGTCCTAAGAGCCACACCCATATTTTTATGCTAGCTAGCATTTTTCACAATCCTTGAGTGTCGAGATTCTTTTTATGGGTTTTCTGTTCTTAGTTTAATTGTTTCAAATTAACGTAATTATGTACATAACATAATTAACATACTTAGTTTGTAAAAATATAAACCAAACTAAAGTTATTAATGGTCTCGATCATTTTGCACATGCAGAAGGTAAATTGATTCCTTACATGCGTAGCTTCCCTTATTTATCTTAGCATCCCCGCATGTCTTGTTTCCAACTGCCTAATCAAACGCCAAGGGTACAATCTCTTTATTCTTTATACTTCGAAAATCAAGGCAGGACAATTTGTATGCTTTTTCATCAAGTGTAAATTTGTAACTATTTTCATCTATTCTCTCGGACAGAAGCTGTTGCTCAAGCTCCAAACATTTAAATGAAACTCCAAGGACAGAAGCCTGGCAACAACCAATACCAGAGAAAGAAACGTTGATGGCATCGTTGGCATTGATGTTACAGAAAGCTAAGCATCTAGTTAAGAAGTATTTTTCGTGTTTAGAATAACCTCCAATATATACATAAACGCCGTTGCAAACAATTGTGATCTTGTTTTCCCTTAATTTCTAAGATACAAAAATTTGGTCGCTTTAATAAGGTAGAAATCTGGGTGTAGTTGATAGTTACAACTTACAAAGACCTCGGATGCTGTTGAAATGCATCTTGAGTAGGGAGTAAAGCCCAATATGTTTCAGCCGAAGACCCTTAAGAGAGGTCCAGCCCACCCTTCCCAAAACGACATCATTTTGGGCCCCTGGACCCCTTAAAAATCCCTTTTCACCCTACATCTTTCTTTGCCACCTCTCTCTTTCTCCGTGTGCCATCTCCCCTACTTTCTCATGAGCCCCTCTGCACCTCCCATGGCCGACAGCCTCAGCCCCTTGTACGCTGCTCTACGCACCAATCGCACGCACCCACACGTATGCTGATCATTAGCTACTCATCTGCCACCTAGCTGTCGTCCACCACCACCAACCATAGTCAAGGACTCTGTTGTCTGTGATGGGCTTCTCAGCCTATAAATAGGCTGAGACCCCTCCCACTCCAACCATCTCCCTTATCCCTTCCTTAGGCTGTCACTCATCTCTCTCTCTCTCTCTCTCTCTCTCCTTCTTTGTTTTTCTCTCGACTGGGATTCTGCTGCAACAATCTGCCACACTCCTGCACACACACACACACCACCGTAGATCCTCCACCTTTCAATTCATGCAACGACGACCACCCATTCACTCTCTCTTTTCCTCTCTCGGGAAGCTCGGCCCTTTTTTGGTCTGAAATCCATAGTCACCGTCGTCGTGTTGCGCCTTCCACAGCGAGTTACCCTCCTTCTCGATCTCACTATCTACGTCAAACCTCCCTCCACCTTCTCTCGTGCTCTCCTTCACTCATTTTCTCCCTTTCTGTTTCATCTTCGTTGCAAGAATCCCTGTTGAGGTCCTCCACACCTCAACACCGTATGTCGCCTGAAGCACCTCTGCCACTTGTTCTCATTTTTCCTTTTCATTGAACACCCATAACATCTCTCTCTCTCTCCCCCTCTATGAGTCATTTTCATAACCCTAGCCTTGCCAACAACCACCACCACCACCTTAGGTAGACTAGTCTCCACCATCTTAGCCGCCTTCCACTTTCCCTTCTTATCTCTCTATCCCCATCACTCTCTACTTCTCCCACTTCTCTTTGACCCGAGCTCTCCCCTCCTAAAAATCTAGGTCGTCGACCACCCAACTTCAGTTAGCCTTCCCTCCCAACTTCTGTCTCAGTCGCATTACCTTAGTATAGATTCACAATAATAATTGTTGTTTTTCAAAGCAAGAGGCCAGTTTTCATGATCCATCCAAGCTCTTTGTTCCACTGTCTAGCACCACCACTAGTACATGTGTGACAACCACGCCACCTGTTGATAGGAACGCCCACGACCAGCCATAAAGCTCGGGGACGCTTCGATCATCCATAAATTTTACATCCACACTATAAGTGACTCTCAGATTAACCTTGAAATAACTATAGTTCGAAATGTTAAATTGTGAATCTTGTTTTGAATTGAGCACAATGTGTAATGTTGGGATAAACTCTGTAGTTTTGGTGAGGCTGTGTGCCATATGAAGCATTGAGATATATGTATGGTGTTGTGATGTACCATGTAAAGTGCTCTTCCTACTATTTAAATGCCTTGCTTTGTATATTGAATAATGTTGTTGTATGTCTTACCCTATGTAATTAATTGCTACTATTTTGGACTGCCTCATAAGTTAAATATGTAAAATTTCTAGTTCCTGTACAAATGGCTTATATGGGAAGCTTGCGTTTTGTGACTTGAAGTCGAGATGAGATATTCTCAATGGAGCTCCTCCGGTCACTTAGCAAAGCATAACACTGAGTGAGTCGGAGTGACATCCAATGGATTGTTGCTTGGCAACAACGAGCTTGGGCGAGATGGTAACGCTCTCAAGTTGATGCCATTGCCTCTATGTTAGTGGAGAGTAGAGGATACTTGGCTAAGCACGTGTTTGGCGCGGAACTGGGTGTCTCTTGTTATAAAGTTACACGCATAATTGTTACATGTGGTGTAGTGAAGAAAGCCAAGTTGTATATTGGATGGTCTATATTGGAGACCATGATGCACATGTTAATAAAATAATTATTTTCAAAAACAAAAATAATGTACGCAATTTTTGGGTGGCTCCAAATTGTGTTGAGAATCTTATCGGATCTTTATGTTTGTATAATTATAATTTTAGTTGTATTAAATGTTTGCATAACTTCCATTTTCACCTGCCTGTACTTTGAGTGTTAGACTAGTTTCACTTGCTTGGATTTTCTGAAATCTCATCGTGGTAGTCTCACATGCAGTACTTCCACTCTTCGAACTATAGATTTTTATGCAAATGATAGGTTTGGTTATGGGTACAAGTATAGAGGTCTAGCTCTGCAAGAAGAGTGAAAATCAGGGTTTTCCCCTTTTGTAATTGAGTGTTGTTTTTTGGCTTTTTGTTAATTTTTGGATGACTACCTTTCTTTACTTTTCAGCTACAAGATTGTGACTTATGGATATTTGGATTGTAATGAACTTGAATTTGTTGGTATTGGTAGTTAGATTTTTTTATGACTACCTTTTTTATTTTTCAGCTACAAATTAACGATACACATTTATTGAGCATGTAAGCACACACTTTATTCTCATATTGTGCGAGGGGTGTATGACCTGAGAGGCCAACTTCCTGGCATTGTTGCTGCTGCCAAATCACAAGTGAGGGCCAAGGGCACCACATAGAGACCGTTTTCACTACTGCATGCAACAAATCTTTTGGCCTTTATTAGCATCGAAGATTTTGCCAACCATAGCTACGGAGTTTGAGATTTGCATTTCACCATCAAGGGTTTTCACAATAAATTAGAAAATGTGACTATGAACCTCAATGTTAGGCTTCGAATCCCTTCTAATTTAAAAAGGAAAACAGTATAAAGAAATTCTTAATAGTCTCAAACTATATGAATACAACAAAATCGATACCTTATAGTCTCTAATAAAATAAAAAAACCTACAAAATACATACTATTTTAATTTCGACTTTCAAGATTGAATGAAAAATAAAAATATAGGAAGGGCTTAATGCCCTGAAGAAGAATACAGATGCCCAACATCGTGCCCTTGATTCTGAGCTGTCCAATCTGAAGAAGTGCTTAGAGTCTCAATTCAAAACACTTGAAATGGAAATGACTGCCTTACGCAGGGAGGTCAGCAATTAGCTAGCAGCATTGACAATGGAGCTGTAAAAGAAATCGCACAGGCAATACAATGACGAACCCGAATCATCTTCAATCATTCACCAGCACCAAGAAAATCGTAAGGAAGCTTTTGGAGATGTAGTTCCACGATCAGTCTGAGTGAAGTTTCCATCATTTCAAGGGGAATATCCTAACGGATGGATTTATAAGGTAAACCATTTTTTAAAATTCTATAATACCTTAACCCAGCATAAGTTAAGATTGGCATCATTCCAATATGGAAGGGCAAGCATTAGTGTGGTTCCAAAATATGGAGGAAATGGGTGCTTTCACAGGTTGGGATTCATTCATTTGTGCTTTGTCAGTGCGCTTTGGCCCTAGTGCCTACGATGATCCCATGGAATCACTAACTAAATTATAACAAAACTTGTCCAATCGACTTAGAGGATTGACAGAAGCTTTGAAACTGACTTGCTTTCTCAGTGGCCTTAAAGACGAGATTCGGGTACCGATTTGGATGTTTAACCCCCCTAATCTCACAGCTGCCTATAGCCTTGCAAGGTTGTAAGAGAAAAATGTGGCCCTAGATAGAAAGTATCACCGTACCCCTATATTATCCTCCAATGAACCTAGACTTCTTAAAACACCCGCTCCATGCATTTTGAACCACCCAAAGGGGTTGTTAAGCCTTCAATACCAGTCTAGAAAATCAATCAAGCACAAATGAAAGATAGACGTGATAGAGGATGGTGCTATTATTGCCACTCCAAGTGGGGTCCGAGCCAAGTGTCAAAAACCGAAGTTATATATCCTTGAGGTATGGGAAGATAGTGGTAAGAATGACATGGGGGAAAAACCAAAATTAGAATAGTCAGTTGCTGCCTGAGACCTCTCTACTGTAGAATCTAATCTGGAGATATCATTGCATGTAGTCACGAGCTCCCTTAACCCAAAAACTATAAGGGTCAAAGGGAAGGTGGGGTCATAGTGGACTATCATTTTAATTGATACAGGTTCCACACACAATTTTCTTGATCCTGTTGTAGTGCGTAAGGGCCAGCTACCTATTAACCATGATAAAAGGGTGAAGGTTAGGGTGGCTTGTGGTAAACAGCTCCTAAGTGAAGGGGAAAGTGTGCAAACCAAATTTAATATTCAGGGAATCAACTTTGTTGACAACATGCGTGTTTTGGTGTTGGCGGGTTGCGACATGGTGCTAGGCATCTAATGGTTGAGGGGATTAGGTTCTATCCTATGGAAGTTTGAGAACCTCACAATGAAGTTCAACCACCTCAACTAGGCGGTGGAAATTAAAGGTTTGGCAGCCTCTAATCTTATTGAGGAAGGGGCTAGGAACAAGAAGCACAAGTTGGAAACCGGTGGTGTTGTTACAATTATTACATGAACTAGAAAATGATGAGCCACCACAAGAAATGGGGCTGGTACATGAGTTGATCCAAGCCTATTCTGATTTTTTGTTGTACCTAAAGGGTTACCTCCTCCTAGGACACATGATCATGCAATTACACTATTGCCCCCAAACAGGTCTAGTTTCAGTCTGTCCTTACCGCTATCCTTATTTTCAAAAGGATGAAATTGAGAAGATGGTGAAGGAGATACTAAACTCGGGGGCAATCCGACCGAGTCAAAGTTCTTTCTCCCCCCCGGTGTTGCTAATCAGAAAAGCGGATGGTACATGGCACATGTGTGTCAACTACAAGGCATTAAGTCAGGTCATGATTAAATATAAGTTTCCTATTCCTATGGTAGAGCAACTTATGGATGAACTACATGGGTCTAAAATTTTTTCTAAGCTGGACCTGTGTTCTGGATACCACCAGATTCGTGTAAGACCCAAGGATGTGCCCAAAACAGCATTCCGAACACACGAGGAGCATTATGAATTTTTAGTGGTAACTAACGCCCCCTCAGCCTTTCAAAGCCTCATGAACCAGGTGTTTAAACCTTTTCTCCGAAAACTTATATTGGTGTTTTTTTATGATATATTAATATACAACAAGAGTAAGGTGGAGCATGTGGAACACTTAAAAGTGACCTTGGAGACCCTGCGGCAACAACAACTATTTTCAAAACTATCGAAGTGTCGGTTTGGTTATAGTGCAATCACTTATTTGGGACACCTAATATCAAATCAAAGGGTTCGGGCAAACCCTGATAAATTGAAGGCCATGCTGTAATGGCCACTCCCAAATTTAGTTAAGGGGCTGAGAGGGTTTTTGGGCCTCAGAAGGTATTACTGGAGGTTTATTCGTGGATATGAGGGAATAACAACACCTCTAACTCAGACACTGTGAAAAATTTTTTTTGAATGGACAAGTGAGGCACGAGAGGTCTTTGAAAAACTAAAGGCAGTAGTTACACAGCCACCTGTGTTGGCCTTACCAGATTTTTCCCAACCTTTCACCATCGAGTGTGATGTCTCAGATGGAGCAGTGGGGGCAGTACTTATGCAAGGGGCAGACCTATCACTTATTTCAGTCAAAAATTGAAGGAAAAGGCATTACAACTCTACATATGAGAATGAGTTGTTTTCTCTTATTTTAGCAGTGCACAAGCGGCGTCCTTACCTATTAGGTCAGTCCTTTACCGTCAAGATTGACCAAGAAAGCCTAAAATATCTACTAAACCAAAAAGTTGGCACCCCTATGCAACAAAAATGGTTACTAAACTATTGGGCTACAACCTTATTGTTGAATACAAAAGGGGAAAGAAGAACCACGTGACTGATGCACTTTCCAGGAAAACAGAACCAGTGGAAACTCTTCTCTATTTACTCTCTTTTCAGACAGTAGATTGGTTGATTGAGTTGAAGATGGCCTGTGAAAAGGACCTATAGTTTTAGGAACTAATTTCCAAGCCCCTACCATCTCACTATATTTATAGAGATGGCCTGTTGTTGTACAAAGGCCAAATATATGTACCAGATTATGAGCCTTTCAAGACTAACCTTTCAAGACTAAACTGTTAGAATTGGTGCATGGCAATGCTTTCGGAGGTCATGCAGGTTATGATAAAACCATGCATAGGGCCCAAAGAGAGTTTTTCTGGTAGGACTCAAGACAGATGTAAAGAGGTTCATTAGGGAATCTGATGTTTGCCAGAGAGTGAAACATGAAAACAATTACCCTGCTAGACTCCTACAACCCCTACCTATGCCATCCCAACCATAGTTACACATAACCATGGATTTCATTAAGGGCCTCCCCACTTCACAAGCGTATAATAGCCTATGGGTTGTGGTGGATCGACTCATCAAATTCAGCCATTTCACACCCATCTCCCACCCATACACAACCAAACATATAGCCCAACTCTTCCTCAAACACATATTTAAGCTACACAGCCTACCTTGAACATTGTTTTAGACCGAGACTTAACTTTTACTAGTCACTTATGGCATGTATTATTTATGTTACAGAGAGTACAAATGGTTTTCTCAACAACCTACCACCCACAATCCGAAGGCCAATCAAACACAGTAAACAAGAGTTTAGAGAATTTGCTACGCTACTTTGCTAGAGATTAGCCAAGGAACTGGTCCAAATGGGTTTCCTTAGCTGAATGGTGGTACAACACCAACGTGCACTCCTCCACGAAGTTGTCTCCATTTGAGGCCCTTTATGGGTGCCCCCACCTCACCTTAGGAGCTACATATCTGGGACAGCAAGCAGTGAGTTGGTTGACGAGGAATTAAAAACTAGGGAATAGATGATGAAAACTCTCAAACTAAACTTACATTGAGCCCAAGAGCGGATGAAAAAATATGCAGCTTTGAAGAGATCAGCGAGATAGTTTATCATCGGGGAATGGGTTTATCTTCGCCTACAACCCTATAGGCAGACGTTGGTGTCACAAAGGAGGGACCTCAAGCTAGCTCCGAGGTACTATGGTCCCTTTCAAGTGTTGGAGTGGACTGGTTCAGTGGCCTATCGTTTAGATCTACCTCCTTCAGACAAGATCCATGCTACTTTTCACGTATCACAATTAAAGAAAAAAAATTGGGGCAAAGGTCACTCCTTTTGCTACCTTACCACCCATCGACGCCGCAGGAGTCTTAAAGCCAGAGCCCGAGGAAGCTATAGCCCGTCGCATGGTGAAGAGGAACCACAAGCCGTGCACAGAGGTACTGAAATGGTGGCAAGGGCAAGGACTAGAAGATGCTACTTGAGAGACTTAACGAGTGTTGAAAACCCAGTATCCCCACCTTGCAGGCAAGGTGTTCTAACGATGGGGATTTGTCACAAGCGACGGGACTAGGAGGAGGAAAGGCAGAGTCTTTGGGGAGGCCTCGAGAAGGAACATAATGAAGGCAAGAAGAAGTCTAGTCTGAAGCATTTTGGTCAAAAGGGTTAGTGAAGTGCAGTGGGTTCGTAGCCGTTGGATCCTGCAAGGGGGATGCAGATGAAGCTCACAGGTGGAAGCAGAAAAACCAGTCTCACATATGTAGCGGAAATTTCTCTTAAGTCCTTTATCATTAGTTTACAACTTTACTGGCATTGACAATTGTACTGTCTGTTATATCCTTTATTAGTTGTCATCATCTCATTTTCTGTTAAGGCCTCTATTGTATGTATAGGCAAACACATAGAATATTCAGTTTTTATGCAAAAAGCACTATTAAGTGATTTTCCTCAATTCTCTCATCTTCTTCATGTCGTATGAATCTGGAGGCTCTCACCCTCTAAGTGAGAAACTCCATTTAATTCCCTATCAGTGTGTGTGAAGTGTTACATAAATATCCGAGGAATCAAAGGCAAGCCTAATCGTCCCATCACAAGGTGTCAAGGTCTCTCTTACCATTTCTTTGACAACATTGTTTGGTTCAGTTTCATTTTGTAGGATTATGAATTGATGTTGTAGATATGGATTTAGAATTTTGAACCCAGCTTTGTCTTGACCCTATTCTGTATTTGGTACTTCAACACTCAAATAGTATATGAAAATTAAACGGTAGCTGTTTCCATGATCTAGACAAGATTATTAAATCATGCATGCCAACTCAAGATCTTGATTGTACTACAAGCTTTGAAACTACAGAGGTTTCGTATTGACACATGTAAGTAGGATTCTTCATGGAAGAGGGTGAAGTTTTGAAATAAAGCATGATCAAAATATATTGTCAAGTGGAGTTGGGTCATGTGTGTGTGTATACTCTTTTACAACACAATTCTTGGTTTTTTTTTTGGCAAGTAGGGTGAGAATAGATTGTAGGTTTTAAGGGGTTTACTTAATGTTTTCAGAGTTCTTGTTCTTGATTTCATGGGGGAGATTGTTTGGTCGTGATCCTGATATTACTGGTTTTAGTGTGGTTCACAGTTATTTGGTGGTTTGCATTTTTTTCTTTAAATATAATTTTTTTTTCTTTCTTTTATCATAATAATCTTGCATAAAGGAAAGCATTGATAGCTGTTATTAGATTAAGACAACCTTACATTTTCCTTTTTCTTTTACAAGTTTGATTTTCTGAGCACAGTTGCATTTCGGTCAGGCAACATGGCTTAGTTTTAGTCAATTGGTCTTTCTTAGTTTTTGTATTTTCATTCTTTGCATTTTATTGTTTCATACTTTCATTCATTTCGCTGAATTTTTTACTGTTTTTATTTGCAGTTGTATGATTAAACTACAGCAGAAGATCAGTGAAAAAAGGAAAAAAAAACAAAAAAAGGAGGAGAAAAAATCCTGAATCAATTCCTTATATTATATAAATATATAAGAATGATCCATCATCCTCTCCGTTTTGTCCTTTTTTTCACGGTTAGCTTCAGGTTTAAACTAATTAACTGATATCTTTCCTTTCCAGACATTTCTTAATTTGAGACTATACATTATTCATTGAACGCATGAATTTTAAGTAAATTGTAAGATGATTTATTAATTTTATGCATACTGGGTGCATGTAATAATTAATTAGTCACAAAGAGTTCATTTCCATCTTTAAGTACACGCCCATACCCAAAAAAAAAGGGGTTGACCCGAGAATCCCGTCGTTGCCAAACACAGATGTGCGGGTCAGTTCGGGCTCAAATCCCCTGAACGGGTTGGAGGCCTATGCATGATGAAGCAATTAACACGTACAATTATATAATATGTAGTACACTAGTGTTGGAATATTGCATGGATATTTTTATATGAAGCAATCACGAATAATTTTGGAACCTAGCTACCACCAATTAATTGAGTACTACTTAATCCTAAATTCATGTCACGAGTTAATATGTTGACATGACCAAATTAGTTACATTAATTAAAATGCAATGCGTAACTGTTACAATAATTAAGCCACCCAGATTTAATTTCCAAATTATCTTCAACCTACTACTACTCATGGGCATCTTCGATTATGGTTATTAATCGTCACCAATTGATTAATTATGGTCATAGATAGGTGAGGATCATCATAGTTCCATAAACCTATATATAAACTTGTAGTAATCATATTAAGTTTTAATACAAGCTTGATCACTAGAAAAAGATCGAAGAAAATTAATAAAAACAAAAGATAAAGCTGTACTACTCCTCCAATATTGCTGAAAAGTTCTTAATTTTCTCAAAACATATTTCCAAGCAGCCCAAGCTTATGGGCAATGCCACGAGTAATATCATTGAATGTCGAGATGTGACTTTGTGAGAGCCATTACTGCTCAACCCGTAACATTGTATTTTTTTCATCTGAACCAACCAATTAACGACGTACGGCGTCCTTCATTGACTTGAGAAAAGTCGGAGACGTTGAACTGGTCAGCCTGCTTATATAAGAAAATTATCAAGCAAGGAAAGAGAAGGGCTAAGATCAAACAATGGGGTATTGAAGTAGTCAATTATGACTTCCCAGGAGGTACATACGAATTTGAGCTGGTTTCTAGATTCTGTTATAACAATGGCGGAATCTCAATCACAGTTTCAAATTTTAGGTATGGAAATTTCGGTATGAAAATTCTTAACAAAATTAAATTTCGGTCAAAAGGTTTTAATTTCTTCTCCAAAATTATTTTGGAAAAATATTTTTTGTCTTAATTATCTCAAAAAGTCTTTTGAATAAACTAGTAAACTAGTACGTACGTACCAAACCCAAACGCGTGGCCAGGGTCGGTCCTACTGACAGGCTTGGAGCGGGGGGACTTCTCTCCCAAAAATTTAGTGAATTGACGTAAGTTAAATTGAATTGAAATAAAGTGATAAAATATTATTAGAATATTATTTTTTAATATTATTATTATTTTAAAATTTTAAAAATTAAATTATTTATTATATTTTATGTTAGAATTTAAAAAAGTTATAATAATGAGTTCAAATAAATTGAGTTTGGTTTGATATCCAAACGTACCCTTAGAGTAGGTTTGAGGTATAACTGTACAGGATGAGATATAAAATTTTATTTCATCTCACGTTATTATTATAATTTTTTTAAATTCTCACATAAAATATTATAAACAATTCAATTTTTTAAAATTTCAATTTAATTTTTTTTAAAACTCAAAACAATAACATTTTAAATTTTTATCTAAAATTAAAAAAATCTATCTTACTCTCCAAACCTATTCTTAAGGGCCTTTGACCCTCAAAACTAGATTTTCTAGTTCTGTCCCTACGTGTGCCATGTTCGATCTACAGTGGATTAATTATTTTTCATTATTATTCACTATTATTTAATATTTTATCATTAATTTTTCGTAACTATTCACAGAATATTTAAAATTACTTCTTTACTGAAACACAACCTTAAACTTTTCCTTAAGTACTGTTCTTCATCCCATATGCCTATTAAAGAAGAGACTGTTTCTAGGAGGAGACTCCAAGCACTTGTGAACGCAATAGAATTACATTTATATATCTTATTGAAAAACTCTATAGGTTCTGGCCATGGGAGTACTACTGATCTCGAAGCTTTTGCAGTTAATCTCATTCATTGGAGTGATATTGCTTGCGATGGTGGCAGCATCGGCAGCTCAAGCTAATCCTGGCTGCGATCTATTAAAAAATTGGTGACAATTTGCAAGCTAGGCATGCAATCCTTAAAGAGTGGTCATTTAAGAGCATTGGCCAATACCAATTATGAATGTGGACAAGAACAAAAACTAAAGTATAAAAAACTAAAAGAGATATACAAGTTAAACAAAATTATAATACACACATATATATATATGTGTGTGTATTTTTTTTCATTATTGTTCTATTGGTAATATATATATATATATATATATATGTGTGTGTGTGTGTGTGTGTGTGTGTGTATTAATTAGGGGTTCCCCCCACATTGGCCTTGTCCCTCATATGAGTAGTACTACGTGTCCCTTTTTATAATTAAAGTCTATATCTTTTAGTTTTGATACATAAAGGATAAAGCATTCAATAATTGGAGTACAAATGTATTGGCTTCACCTTAAAAACAAAAGATTTAAAGGCTTTGAAATGATATCTTGTGATCTGTTACAGTAGTTAATAGAAAGAAAAAAAGAAAACTTTATAAGTTGTATTTTACTTTAAATTAAAGGAGAACGGACTGTTTGAAGTAAACTCATAAATTGGTATGACTTCATGTAATCCGTTAAATTTATTTTATAATAAAAGTAAGTACTTTACAGTCTGATGTACCACATAAAGCCACTTCAATTTATAAGTTTACTTTTATGAAATATTTTTATAGCTAAAAATTTGTAGCACGCTTATAGTCATTAAGTCTAACATGAGTAAGCTTTAGAAGCAAAAAAACTAGGGGTTTCTTAGTTTGATTGTCATTTCCAATTGAGTAATTTATTTTTAATAGACACATTCCTTAATTAAAATATTGTTAGTCCAACAACGACATGAGCTATATCCCTTCATTTTTAATTTTTTTTTAGTAATTGATAGAGATTTTATCATTTTTTCTTTTCCGGTTGGATCCATGATTACATGTATCTTTGGGCCTACTAGCACTCTTAAAAACCATAAAAGTGCTAGTGGGAGACTTCTAAAAGAAAAGAAAGACTTCTTTTACGAGTCATTGCATGATTGAGCTCTTAAATTATTGTTGTATGTGGGAACCTTTAATTTGCTTTGTCAGTCAAAAATTAACATCATCGTGTGAGGATCATATGTTACTTTGTTTAAATTAATTGGTTCCATCTTTTTTGGTATTTGCTGCGTGGATAGCTTCTTTGTAGTGGTCCACATTGATGGGATTAGAGAATGATCTTTTGCTTATCCAAAGTTAAAAATATTGTTTTCGTCGTTCATATTTTTCTTTTAAATAAGAGATCATATTTTTTTTGGACCATTAGTTTTCTCTTTTTTAGCTTCTTTTGGTAGCTTTTGCAAAATTGTGGGGTCAAAATTAGTTACGTTTTCTATGTTTCCATTTTCTGCTTTTTCTTTTTTCGTCTTTCCAAAGGGTTTCGCTCAAATTTATTATTCTTTCTATCTTTCTGATCTTTCCAAATCCTTCCAACTTTTCTAAACCTCTTTTTTGTTCTCCTATCATCTCCAACATGCATGGTTTAACAGTTGGCCATCACTATAACACAATTGAGCTTTTGTCACAGTTTTGAATTTGTGACAGTCCTGAAACCGTCACAAAAAACAAAATTTTCTATGACGGTTGCAGGCAACCATTCCTAAAGGTAGACGATAAATCGTTTTACATTCAAACGATAATATTATTTCGTTCAAACGTAAGCCAGATAATGTCGTTTTGGAATGATGACATTCGAATGTATAAAATGTTACATTTGAACAGTTGATATTCGTTCGAACGTTAAGCCCACTTACGTGCAATGTGCTAATTATTTGTTTAGACGTTCGAACGATAGTCATTAAAGTTTGAACGTAAACTATTTTAAAGTGAAAAATCTAATTTCAAATTGAAAAAGATTAAGAATTCAAATACAAAAACACTAGATATATTAAATAATATTGTTCATTACATAAAGTATAGAAAAAGAAATATATTAAAATATAACTACAAAATATGATAAAAGTTTAAAACACTCAGAACGTGTTGTTTACAAATGTATGAAACTCCTCAATCAATATGTTGACCTTTTCGTTTAGGATATCTAAATGATGGCCAACCTTAGTGACACTCTATTGTACATGTGCGATCTATCGGTCGATGTGCGCAGTACTATCTGAGACCATCGCATCAACCCAAGAAGGCCGCATCGAGCCAAGATGGGTGCGCATCCCCTACATATATACCCATTGGCTGCTAACTAGTACCCCCACTATGGGGAGCAACACGAGGCTCAGACTGGGTTCGAGGAATAAGATATGGGATAGGCTGACACTCACGCTGAGCATGCCCCCTTCCTTATCCAATGCTCTGACGGTCATGTGTGGTCATGTCGAGGGGGCTCATCTGCTTAGTCAACCACTCTTCCGCCTAGGGTGAGACTCTCTGATTCGAATGTTTTGACTAACAAAAGCCAAAAGGTCTTACATTTGAACATTGGTTCATATAGTTCGAACGTATAACAAATGTTCAAACTAGATAATGGTTACGTTCGAACGACCATGAAAACTTTACATTCGAATGTTTTATATTACAATGTTCGAATGTAAAAAGTACATTCAACGTATTATAACATACGTTTAGAGTACAGAATAAGTTTGAACGTTACATGTGGGACGTTCGAACGTTACGACTCAGAAATGGCTGAGTCAACTCAGCCATTGCCGATTTTCTCAAATACAATGTTAATCTTGTAATGACCATCGTATAAATGAAGGATACACTAAGTATAAACTATCTACAGTGGCAATTTGGCAATTGGCCACTCATGGTGGTCGAAAATGAAGAATTAAGGAAGCATTAATTTCAATCTGCCAGTCTGTATTTTGAAATTATTTAACAATTAAGGAAGCATTAATTTCAATCGTATTCTGTTAACAAACTATCTAATGAATAAATTCATTTGAATTTTGAAGTATTTGTGAAACCTATAGAGAATGAAGAAAAAGTGGATCGGAGCACCTCAACAAAAGGGCCAATATTCCAAAGTAGTGGTATGAGGGAAAGGTTAGGTAGGATCATAGACCTACGTACTGCATGTGGAGGAAGTCATATGGTCTTCCTCTCTGCAATTTCCCACTTTTAGTGCAATATTTTATTCAGATCTTCATGTTGGGGCAGGGAAATCTTTTGCTTTTCCAAAGTTATAAACATGATTTCCGTTGTTCCTACTTTTGCCTTTGGGCCGTAAGGCATCATCTTTTACAACGACATGAACTATATCTCTTCATGCATCCTACTCAGCATGGGGCAGGAAGAGAGATTCTTAGTAATTGATAGAGATTTTATTATTATTATATTTTTTTTTCCCGTTGGATCTGTGATTACATGTATATTTAGGCCTACTTGAACTCTTAAAAACCATAAAAGTGCTAGTGGGAGACTTGTAAAAGAAAAGAAAGACTTTTGTTACGAGTCTTTCCATGATTGAGCTCTTAAATTATTGTTGTACGTGAGAATCTTTAATTTGGTTTGTCATCAGTCATAAATTAACATAATGGTATTCATTTTTTTGGCCACTTTTATCTTTCGATAAGATATTTAATTTTGTCTGATCATTTGCTTGACTTTTTGTTTATTTGGTTTGCTATTCTTGTACGTAGACCTATGCATGGGATCGATCAAACTTATTTACGTGATTCCTTTTCCCTGTTTTCGTTTTTTTTTTTTCCACACCAGAAATATTTGTTTCGCATATTTTAAATATACTGGAAGTTTTATACTTTTCAATCTAATTTATTAATACTGATACATTGTATTTGAAACCATTAAAAAAAAAAAAAAAAAAACCAAACAAACTTAGAATGTAAATATCTTGCTATGATCATTTGACCGTACGTCATATTGTACAACTTACATTTTTTGTATAATTAATCTCAACGGTTGAAATTTGATATGAGTATCTATGTGTCCGTCTTTGATAATTAAAGGCTACCTATATTTTTTTAGTTTTGATAATTTAATACATAAAAGATAAAACATTCCACAATTAATTGGAGTATAAATGTATTGCCTCTCTTCACCTTAAAAGGAAGGTTTTGCATGCTATACATAAGCTGGTGTACTAGCACATGACTACTTATATATAACTTTAAAAAATCAAAACATTAATAATCTGTTATAAATAGACTTTCTAAAAAGTAAAATTGCTTTAAAATGATCTTTCTGTTACAGTGACTGAGAGAAAGAAAAGAAAAACTTTCTAATTATGGTGTATTTTATTAATCTAAATTAAAGGAGAACGGATTGTACGTTTGAAGTTCTTGCATGCATGTGAGACGTACGTAGAGCTAGGGAATGAAGGCCAGCGAGACAGCTGAGGATCTAAGTGGCTAATATTATAATTAAATAGATGCTCAAGATTAGAGAGATGTACGTGAGGATGATATAGAGTGGATGCTCTCATTAAATTTCCCAATTTAGTGCAAATTATTTGCTTAAATTGGTAATACTACGGGATGAGAGGGGTCACATAGTGTTTGGCTTCTCAAAGTTTTTTGGGTCCTGTTCAAGCACAGAAGCTGAGCTAGGGGTGTTAGAAGGCCTTAAACTCTATAAGCATCTCGGACACTTGACTATAGACATAGAGTGTGATTCAGCCGTGGTAGTAAACTGGTTCCTCACAAACAAATGTACGGTATGGTACATTTGGGATTACTGGGATCAAGTATAGAGTCTATTACAGGAGTTTGATTTCTCCATAGCACACCAATACAGAGAAGGAAACCAAGTGGCAGATTCACTGGCGAGGCAAGGGGCATTGGGCGAGTCCTTAACCTGCTTGGAATGGTCGCAGCTCCCAAGGTTGACGAGAGGCTTAGTGAGATTGGATATACTGGGTACAGCTTACATTAGAAGCAAGTGATAGTACTCATTGTATAGTTTTCTGGCTAGTTTTTTGGAATACTGTATAGGCTTGGAAAGTGTAGGCAGGAAAAGATAGTTTTTACTTTTTGAATGGTGTATGATGTTTTCCTCCGCCAAAAGTGAGGGGTTCTATATAGTATTCGGAGGTTCCGCCCTCCTTTAAAAAAAAAAAAAATTGGTAATTCCTCCTTTTTGGTATTCCCTGCATGGAATATTATACCTAGTAATAATTTTTGCCAACAATGATGGGACTAGGGAATTTTTTCTTTATCTAAAGCTAAAAGCATTGCTTTCGTTCATCCTACTTTTCTTTCGAATGAGCAAGTATTTGTGATAATTTGCGTTTTTTCTTTTTTCCTTTATCCACATGCATGGTTTCCTTCAAATTTCTACTTCTTTCCATATATCAGCTTTCAGATCATCTTTCCAAATCCTTTCAACTTTTCTGAAAGGTTGGATTTGAGATTTCACCTGAAAAATATTATGAGACCCATTACTTTGTAACTAGTTTTGATATAATTAATATACCTGGATGTCACATGCAAGTATGCCTAATGTTAATATTCCAGCTGGACATCACAGAGATACTTACTCATTCTTCCCGAATGAATGATCACTAATATATATTCGTGGTTAGAGCACTTAATTAATTACGTCCACTTCAATGACCATTGTAGACAGTTACGTTAAAGCTTTATGACTAATTAAGATATTTTGAAAATAAAGTATAAACATCAACATGTAAATCTTTTAATATAAGCTTGTGTTTCGCACTTGGCTACCTGTATTTTTCCTTATGGTTTCCTTCAAATTTCTACTTCTTTCTATATATCTTTCTGATCATCTTTCCAAATCCTTTCAACTTTTCTGGACGGTTGGAATTGAAAGACTTGTTTTAAGAGTCATTCAGCTCTTAAATTATTGTTGTACCTGGTAATCTTTAATTTGCTTTGTCAATCATAAATTAACATGATGGCCTTCATTTTTTTTTACTACTATCACTATAAGAAATTTAACTTTTAGAGATGAAATTTGTTAGGGACGAAATAAATTTAAAACATACCACAAAACTTTTTCTCAAATTTAAAACAGTCACAATATTTTTCGAAGCCATCTTATACTTCAAACACATTTCTACTTCAAACACATTTCTATTTCAAACAGACATCTTATGCATTAGTCACTATTCACTCTCACACCTCACACCTATAGCTTTTTCATAGGGTGTGTGAGTATTTTTCATAGAGTGTGGGGTGTGGAGTGGTGAATAGTGACTGATGAAAAGAATTTTTTTCATTAATCTTAACGGTTGAAGTTGAATGAGCACAATTTGTCAGTTTTTTATAATTTAAGTGTAAATTGTTTTAGTATTAATACTTTGATATGTAAATATAAAACATTTGAGATTTAACTTTTACCTTGTTTTCTGTTGAGGATCATGATTGAGGATCCTCTGCCTTAATCTAAGGCTTGCCATTTATGTATTCATTGACCCGTAATTGTAGTAGCTCAATATTCCTTTCATTTATTTGTAAACATTCCATACATGTAATTACCATCTACGACTATGTAATTACTCCTATATATGCATTGTCTCACTACTGAAATAAGTGGTGGTTTTCAAACACTTACATGGTATCAAGAGCCCTAGTGGATTAACCTCCCACGATCCCACCTCCCTTCCCATGGCTGCCGAACCTTCCTCCACTCTTCTTCCTTTCAATACTCTCATCCACATGGTTACAATCAAACTTTCCTCCTCCAACTATCTCCTATGGAAGAGTCAATTGCTTCCCCTCTTAGAGAGTCAAGAACTCATTGCTCATGTGGATGGAACTCTTGAACCCCCACCCCGTTTTGCTCCTGCGGATTCTCAGACACCAAATATCAAACACATGGCATGGAAATAGACCGATCAACGTCTCCTCAGTCTATTGCTGTCCTCCCTCACCGAGGAGGCCATGGCAGAAGTGGTTGGACTCTCCACCTCTCGTGAGGTTTGGATTGCCCTGGAAAACACTTTCAGCCACCATTCCAAGGCCCGTGAAATCCGACTCAAAGATGACTTGCAACTGATGAAACGAGGCACTAGAACTGTCTCAGAGTACGCCCGCGCCTTCAAGGCCATCTGTGATCAACTTCATGCAATCGGAAGGGCTGTTGATGGCACTGACAAAGTGCACTGGTTTCTCCGAGGCCTAGGCTCCGAATTCTCGAGCTTGTCCACAGCTCAAATGGCTCTCACCCCTTTACCCTGTTTTGCAGATTTGGTGCCCAAAGCAGAGAGCTTTGAGCTCTTCCAAAAATCCTTGGAGCCTGTTGTGCCGTCCGCTACAGCGTTCGTCGCTTCCAGTCGTACCTCCCAAAAACCGAATCAACGCAATGGCTCCTCTCGCCACTCTCAAGGTCGCGCCGGTGGTCATGGTAGAGGAAATGGCCACTCCTCTGGTAGACGTCCCCCGCGTTGCCAGATATGCCGTGTGGAAGGCCATTATGCGGATCGCTGCAGGCAACGGTATGATCGCCATGGCCATGCCCCTAAAGCTCAACTTGCCGAAGCCCTCTCCTCATCTTGTTCCATTTCGGGAAATGAGGCTTCCGATTGGTATTTAGATACAGGGGCTTCGGCCCACATGACTTCGGCCCAATCCAATTTAGACCAGTACACTTCCTATACGGGTAAGGATTGTGTTGTTGTCGGAAATGGTGCGTCCCTACCCATCACTCACACTGGTACCACTTCCCCTTCCCCTGATTTTAAATTGTTAGATGTTTTGGTTGTTCCTCGTATCACTAAAAATCTTTTGTCCATTAGTAAATTAACGACTGATTTTCCGGTCTCCGTTACATTTACTAATAATTTTTTTACTATTCAGAATTGCCAAACGGGAAAGGTGGTGGCAACCGGTAAACAAGATGGCGGCTTATATGTGCTAGAACGCGGAAACTCTGCCTTTGTCTCTATTCTCAAAAATAAATCTCTTTCTGCTTCGTATGATTTATGGCATGCTCGCATTGGACATGTGAATCATTCTATTATTTCTTTTTTGAATAAACAAGGACAACTTCATCTTACCTCTTTATTGCCATCTCCTGTGTTATGTAGTACATGTCAAATCGCAAAAAATCATCGTTTGCCTTATACTCGTAATGACAATCGATCGTCAAAAGTGTTAGATCTTATTCATTGCGATATATGGGGCCCTTCCCCTGTCAAGTCAAATTTGAGCTTTGCATACTATGTTTTATTTGTTGATGATTATTCACGTTTCACTTGGCTTTATCCATTGAAATTGAAATCTGAATTCTTTAATATTTTTCTTCAATTTCAAAAATTTGTGGAAAATCAACATTCTGCTCGTATCAAAGTTTTTCAAAGTGACGGTGGTGCAGAATTCACCAGCAATTGTTTTCAAGCACATCTTCGTGCCTCTGGCATTCATCATCAACTCTCTTGCCCCTACACACCCGCACAAAATGGTCGCGCTGAAAGAAAACATCGTCATGTCACTGAAACAGGTCTGGCCCTCCTTTTTCATTCTCACATTCCCACTCATTTTTGGGTGGATGCTTTTAGCACTGTGGCCTACATCATCAACCGTTTGCCCACGCCGCTTCTCCGAGGTAAGTCTCCTTTTGAGCTTCTCTATGGCTCCTCTCCGAATTATGAAAATTTCCATCCTTTTGGTTGTCGTGTTTATCCTTGTTTACGTGATTACATGACTAACAAATTTTCTCCTCGTAGTCTTCCTTGCATCTTCATGGGTTATAGCTCCTCTTATAAAGGTTTTCGTTGTCTTGACCCCACCACCTCTCGAATTTATATCACCCGCCATGCTCAATTTGATGAGCACCACTTTCCTTTCCAAAATACTTCACAGGCTCAACCCATGTCCTCCCTTCAAATCTCAAATTTTCTGGAACCGAGTCTTTCCCATACAGATATGACCATGCCTTCTCCTGCACCCCATTCTCGACACATTCCCCAATCCGGATCCACCCCGTGTATTATTTGTACTGATCTTGTGGATGAGTCTGTGCAGGTTACTACTTCTCATGCAGGTCCCTCTCTGCCATACTCGGACTCCAGTTCATCTTCTCCTGAGCCCGTCACTGAGTTGCCTATTATTGCTCGCACTCCTATGTCCGCTGCTCCGTTAGGCTCTCATCCTATGCTCACACGAGCCAAGGCTGGTATTTTTAAAACTCGCCACCCGGCGCATCTCGGCCTTGTAAGCTCCTCTAGACTGCTTTATGCTCTTCTTGCATCCACTGAGCCGAAAGGATTCAAAACTGCTGCTAAGAATCCTGCATGGCTTGCTGCCATGGATGAAGAAGTTCAAGCCTTGCAACGTAACTGTACCTGGATTTTGGTTCCTCGCCCTGCCAACACCAATATAGTGGGTTCCAAATGGGTCTTTCGGACCAAATACTTGTCCGATGGTTCTATCGAGCGTCTCAAAGCCCGTCTTGTTGCCAAGGGCTACACGCAGGTACCTGGTCTTGACTATACTGACACTTTTAGTCCTGTCATCAAGGCTACTACTGTCCGTGTTGTTCTCTCTCTTGCTGTGACCAACAAATGGCCTCTTCGCCAACTCGATGTCAAAAATGCATTCCTCAACGGGCATCTCACTGAACATGTTTATATGGAACAACCTCCTGGATATATTGATCCTCGCTTTCCTGATCATGTTTGTCAGTTGAAGAAAGCTCTCTACGGCTTAAAGCAAGCCCCTCGTGCTTGGTTTCAAGGTTTCAACGTTTCAGCTCTTTTCTCCTTCAACTTGGTTTTTATTGCAGTCGTGCTGACCCATCCCTTTTTGTATTCCATAAGAACTCTGATCTGATCTATTTGCTTTTGTATGTTGATGACATCATTATTACAGGCAACAACTCCTCTCTTCTTGACAGCTTTATCTGCAAGCTCAATTCTGAGTTCGCCACTAAGGATTTGGGTTCTCTCAGTTACTTTCTTGGTCTTGAAGCTACACCCACTGCTGATGGCCTTTTTATCAGTCAGCTGAAATATGCCCGTGACATCCTCACACGAGCTTAGTTACTTGACAGCAAACCTGTCCACACTCCTATGGTTGTTTCTCAACATCTGTCTGCTGATGGTCCTCTGTTCTCGGATCCCACGCTTTACAGGTCCCTTGTTGGTGCTCTCCAATATTTAACTATTACACGACCTGATATTGCTCATGCTGTTAACTCAGTCAGTCAATTCTTACATTCCCCGACTGACAACCATTTTCTTGCTGTCAAACGCATTCTTCGCTATGTTAAGGGCACACTGCATTTTGGTCTTACTTTTCATCCATCTGTTGCTCCTGCTGCATTAGTTGCTTATTCGGATGCTGATTGGGCTGGGTGCCCTGATACTCGCCGTTCTACCTCGGGTTACTCTATTTATCTTGGTGATAATTTGGTCTCTTGGAGTGCCAAGAAACAACCTACTGTTTCTCGCTCCAGTTGTGAATCTGAGTATCGTGCTTTGGCTCTCACTGCTGCTGAACTTCTTTGGCTCACTCATCTTCTTCGTGACCTCAAAGTTTCTCAAAATCAACGGCCTCTACTCCTATGTGACAACAAGAGTGCAATCTTTCTGAGCTCCAATCCCGTCTCTCACAAACGGGCGAAGCATGTTGAGCTTGACTACCACTTCCTTCGTGAACTTGTTCTTGCTGGCAAGCTTCGCACCCAGTATGTGACTTCTCATTTGCAAGTTGCCGACATTTTCACCAAAAGTGTGTCCCGACCTCTCTTTGACTTCTTTCGCTCCAAGCTTCACGTTCGCTCCAATCCCACGCTCAGCTTGCGGGGGGGTGTTGAGGATCATGATTGAGGATCCTCTGCCTTAATCTAAGGCTTGCCATTTATGTATTCATTGACCCGTAATTGTAGTAGCTCAATATTCCTTTCATTTATTTGTAAACATTCCATACATGTAATTACCATCTACGACTATGTAATTACTCCTATATATGCATTGTCTCACTACTGAAATAAGTGGTGGTTTTCAAACACTTACATTTTCTTTATAAATGACATGTAAATTAATTAATCTTCAAAGTATAGAGTTTTCCTCCACCATAAGTAGATCAGAAGTAAATATGATATTGATAGCTTTGGAGTAGTGGTCGGCCCTACGGGGCCACTAAGGGGAAATTAAAAAAAAAATGTAAATTGGCTGGAGGACACAAGTCTGCCTTGTTTATAAATGGATAATAGGTTGTTTAAAGTTCTTGAAGGGCGTAGAGCAAAACATAAAGAGAAAGCGTAGCAGCTGAAGGAAGTGGCTGATAATATTCCAAAGAGGCTAGCTAGCTAGGTGCTCAAGAGCGCGAAAGAGGTGAGGATCATATATAGACCTGCTATATATATATATATGGAGAGTTATGATCTTCTCATGCAATTAATTCTCTTTTAGAGCTCGTGTGAAAAAGAATTCGTTTTATTTTCCTTAAAATGAAGGATCAGACATATAATCTAAAGTTTAAAATATCTATTTAGAACACCGTCCCTTGTAATCTTTGCCAGGTCTCGTTCTCTGTGTTTGGTGTATATATCGTAAGTCCTATGAAATACGACTGCCTGTTTTTCATTGTTTTTCTCTTCTACAACTCGAGCTGCTTGTTTTTCCTGAAACTGTTTATGATATGTGCATGTTTATGTAGGAGATCACAATACTGATGATGCTAATTAAAGCGAGCATTGCTACACAACCTCCACCACACTCCACACTCCACACTTTTTTAAATTTTTTAAATTTTTAATATTTTTTTTAAATTTTTTTTTGAGTTTATTCTTTTTAAATTATTTCAAATTATTTATTCATTATTTATATAATAAATATTTAATAAAAAAAATAATAAAAATTAAAAATAATGTGGAGTGTTAGGAGGTTGTGAAGATTTTTTGAATTAAAGCCGTATGTCAAAGTCCCGAGACAGAGTAATATGCTGACTAGATCATGACGTCATGACCAGGTTGTTGCTAGAAATTAATCAGCTTAAATCTGAATTGAAGTTGAAGTAGTATAAGTGTTTTGTTACGGGTGATTCATGAAGCTCGGTACACTGACTTTTCAACTTGAAAAATCGAGGTTGTTAAAAAGTGT